>NC_061104.1:32778095-32825790 GCF_015104395.2 Macrobrachium nipponense
GTATTTTGTATCAAAACTATTATGTTAACGAGCGATTGCGTAATGTATGGGTTGCAACAATGCCTAACTGATCACGGCATATCGTTTCAGGTGAGATGTTTTGCTCTTCCCTTCCAGACTGCACAACAGGTAAGAGTTGTTTTTTTATAGTTTCCTCGGTCTTGGCTAAATCATTGCAACCATGTGTTGTAACTAATTGGATTGGGTTTAAAGTTCATTTTGTCAAACTTACCAAAAGTGACGTTGTGATCAGAGGCCATTGTTTAAACGATGATTTTCTAATTAAGGTCTGATGTGTTCTATTCTTATTTAATTATTATAAGGGTAGAATCATGAGACATATATATTTATTTTTGTAATAAAATCTTGTTAAAATTTTGCTGATCATGTTCACTTGTCCTTCATGAAGGGCTGACTACTGAGCCCTAGGTGAGACCATCTTGCCGATAACATCCGGCTCATTGGTAAATGACCCATTGTGAGGTTTATTGCGAACCGGATCGGTCTAAGTCATCAGACTCCTATCAACGACAGGTGAGCATGGTCTTTAGAGATCAAACTTTACCATAGACCCAGCGGGTTAATTTCAACCTTTGAGTCTAGTGAATTACCTTTTTTGGAACCGTAGATACGATCTCACGGTTGTTTACATAGGAGGCAATGATTTGGTCATGGGATATGCTTAAGGCATTCATTAAGCGAGTGAGATGAGCCACAACAACCATAGCTGTGTGCAATGCAGAAGTGAGAGTATACAGAAACAAAACGTTTCCGTGTAGAGCTGGCAGAGTACAGCATTAGAGCAAAGGGCCTTAATGCACGCATCAAGGGGTACTGCTTGAGGACAATTGGGTGCATCACTTGCCTAAGAACCCACTAGCCTATTGGTCAGGCCAGACATCTGATAGGGTGCATTTTGATACACACACATGAAAGGGGTCTTTCTTAATCACATCATGTGACTGATTCGCGGAGAGCGGGCACGCCAGATGGGAGGAAAGAATTAGAGTTTGAGTTTCCTTCATGTAACTCGTGTGGCAGTCCCTTAACTTGCTTGCATGAGACACCCTAACATCATTACAGATTAGTTTATAGTGGCTAATTAACGATCCTCCCCTTTGTTCAAAATGGCAGCCACCATAGAGACTCAGATCAATTCCCACCTCATTCTCCTCTCTGACTTCCTGGTCCACACTCAAAGAGATCTGTTGGAGTCAAGCTGACGAAGAGCAATTTCGCAAATTGTACCCACCTCACGACCACGACTAAGTTAGAATTGTCAGTCGAAACCAGGATAAGACAGACCCTTGATGAAGCCTGTCATGCTTACAAATCAACTGAATCAATACTCTGACTAATGTAGCCCAGCCAAAAATGCGTCTGCCTCGATTGAAAGAGGCCCTGTTGCCTGTATTCAGGGGAAAGAAGTGTGAGTTCGTTAGCTTTAGGGAGCTATTCAATGTACAGTGGTGCTCAGAAATGATGTTACATGACTGCATAGGATTTTGTTCAAAATTCACTGACTGCTGTAATCAAATCTCAGTTTAAATGTTAAATTAAAAAAACGAAAAAAGTCATGACATTAATATTGCTTCCAAAGCAAGCATAAATTTGAAATTGTCCTATTTGATTGCTTTTGCACCTAAATGCTGAAAAAATTTTAATATGTATATACAAAAGTAGAATGTGTCCGCTGATATCAACATGTGAGGAGATCTGTGTGACGCATTCCTTAGCGTCGGTGCAAGAACAACCACCTGGTGAACATAGGGCTACAATGAGTAGTGAGGATGAAATTATCTTAAACATTTATTTTGTATATGTTACAGGAATATTTGGATTTTCATATATTTCTTAAATACTTCAAAAATGATGGCATACTAGCAAATAATCGCCTATGCAATTATTTTTTTGTCAAAGCCCAGATTTTGTTCCTAGCCCTAGGTGTGTTAGATTTCTTTGCTATACACTTATCATCCACATCTCTATATTAACCATTTTTAGCGCCAGAAAGCAAATGAGGTTTTCAAGGTTTTAACATCAACCATTATAGAATCATAGGTGCTATGCTAATACCACAAAGTATACATCATTATACATCATTAGAAAGATATTTTAATCTACTACAATTTCGTATATATTTTTGATAAAACGCATTTTTTAGGAGTATAACGCGAAAATGTGAAAAGATAGCGATTTCGGGGTGTTTTTGGTAGGAGACTCGGACTTTTTTTTTCTTTTTTTTTTCTTTTTTTTGAATGCTAGGTACCTATCACAACACATTTGTGAAGGTATTATTTGGTTAAAAAAAAATTTCCCGCTTCAACCCTCAGATTCCCTTTATATATGGAGATTAATTGGGAACCCTTTTCATACCATACCACCTTCATAAATTGAGTAATATATACATCATTATACACTATTGTATAGAAAAGATTTTATATTTTAATAGTGCAACGAAAATGGTTTCAGAAAATGCCTATTCAAAAAGTTAAAAGACAAAACTAGGAAAAATAATGCATTTTCAGGGTTGAATATCAACCTTTGTTGAATCATAGGTACTAAACGAACAAAGGAAAGTATACATCATTATATATCATTAGAAAGTTCATTTGATCTTCTTTAATTACGTAAATAGTAAATACCTCGATAAAATGCATAGTTTAGGAGTATGACGCGAAAATGTAAAATATTTTTGCTAGAGTTCCCGGACGTTAGGGCTTTTTTGGTAATGCTAGGGATCTATCAGAACACAATGGTTAAGGAATTATTTGGTTACAAATGTTTTTCTTGGTTCGGCCAGTTCTGATGCTAAAATTCCTTTACTAAAAGGCCAAGTGGTCCTTTTCATGAACTAAAAAAAAAAAAAATAAAAAAAAAAAATAACGACACGAGTCTGGGAACTATACTCATATGAACTCTGATCACAACAACACTTTTGGTAAATTTAACATAATAATTTAACATAATGAACTCTAACCCCCCAATCCAATTAGTTACAACACATGGTAGCAATTATTTACCTGAGAGTACGGGAACTATAAAAAACGCGTCTACCTCTAGTATAGTCTGGAAGGGAAGGGCGAAACATCTTCGCCGTTCGCACCTGACACTATATTCTTTGATCAGTTAGGCCTTTTTGCAACTCATACATTACACAATTGCATGTTAACGTAATAGTTCTGGCACAAAATACATGATAAAATGAAATACGCAAGAGGTTCTCATGACTCATTCAAAGGCAGACTTAAAAAAACACACATCAAGGCAATACATATGAGAAAGAACAGTTGTGATTTGCTGCCCGCTTTATTCTTCGTGACTTCAGGTTCGGGATCACGTCAGATTTAAGTAAAGAGAATATGGTGTACACATTTTTTCACAACATCCTCTACAGTCTACTCACTAAAGGACGGGAGGGACCCAAAGCGGAAGAGAAGGTCTAGACAGGTGAGGCAAGACGATTGGATCTTCCTGGTCGCAGCCTTGGTTCGTTCCCAGTATTACAATCCTCGATTTTGTGGATGATGGATTCGATAACATTATCCTGGAAGACACGACAGACACGCTGGCAATAAAAACAAATACTAAAACCGAAGAGGAGGCGATGCAATTGAAGGACACTTATTGTAAGAGAAATTACGTGAGCTTCATCTATAAGAGTAAATACGTAACAAAGAGATTTACTTACCATAAGAGACTGCGGTGCATAAATGCAGGCAAGCGACATAAGGGAGTGAAAAAACTTTTACAGGGTACTACGCATTTATACCTGCTTTTTTTTCTCTCACAAATATTTAGCTTTTGAGTAATGTCTACACTGAATATGTATTGGAAGCACAGGAAAATCAGATAAAAAATACTACTGAACGTGAGATGAAGTGTGCATAATTTATGATGTGGCCTTATGCCGAAGAAAAAAAATAATGAAGGCCACCATCTCCCAGAACATGTTACCAGAATTGATGAATTTCGATTTATTGTAGTGAGTGACACTAAAAAATATATATATTATAATGTAGATCTGGCCATTGGGCATGTGTGATTGTGTGATTGGCAATACTATCAGTGTCTGCAAGCACCAAACTGCTTGTGGTGAGACTGCTGTTATGAATCTACCTCAAGTGCTGGATAATATATCAGAAACTCGACACTAGTTGAGAAGGGAACAGAAAAATTGCCGCCAGTAGAATTTTTTTCAGATGAAATTAAAATATTCTATGACGTGCATGATGGTTCTAGTAGCATATTTGCGCTTCTCCTTCCATAAAGTGGAAGCTGTGTCAATACCTCCTCTAGAAAATGAGGTGGCCAGTGAGGCTATTGATCCACTTGACAGCTCAGTTAAAAATGAACCACCGCCTAATGACCATTTTGCAGCAGCAGCAGAAGTTTTTTTCTGACACACTGCATACACTGGGAGACAAAAAAGTTAAGTATATCTTAGGTTTATCAGACCACTGAGCTGAATAACAGCTCTCCTAGGGCTGGCCCGAAGGATTAGATATTTTTACGTGGCTAGGAACCAATCGGTCACCTAGCAACGGGACCTACAGTTTATTGTGGGATCCGAACCACATTATATCGAGAAATGGATTTCTATCACCAGAAATAAATTCCTCTGATTCCCAATTGCCGAGAATCGAACTTCGGACCACCGGATTGGTAGCCGAACGTGAAAACCGCACGTCCAACGAGGAACTACTGGGAGGCAAAACTTCTTGCAATGGTGTAAGCTTTTTCATGAAGAAATGAAAGGTATTAAAGTCGACTAACAATCTAAATAGCTCCTTACATTCCTATGGAGCATCATTTAAATTGTCTGGAGCTGGCAGGAGTAAAATACCTTGTCAACCAACATCAGTTGCTAGACGCCCAGTTGGAGTTGCCTCAATTGGAAAGGGCAGAAAAGGAAAGTCTGATTTGCTCGTAAAAGCAGCTAAACGCAAGAGAAACTTGGCACTCAATGTTGTGCTGAACCAGCAAAATGCGGAAAGCCATCAACATTAGTGAAGTGTTAAGCCTTGTGTCCTATCTTTGCTAATGTATCTTCATAGCTCAAATTTCTGAGCTGTGGTGCCCATCTTGTAACTTCTCTTTGTACTTTCTTTAGTTCTATACTTATGCTTCTTTTTGAATGAGATCTCCATTACACTGCTGCCTACTCCAGAGTTGGTCTTCTGACAGATGGTATCATTCCTTTCACCATTTCTTCATCCACTGTGAAAAGTACCTTTATATTTGCTAGAACTGCGTTGCACTTCTCACTTATCATTTCTGTGATCTTCAGATTATATTCTCTATTTACTATGACTCGTGTATATGTCACCTACTAGCATCCATGGGCCAAGCAAGCTGCTTATATAATTATTATCTACAGCCATTTATTGTAATAATGTTGAAAATGGGTTTATTTTTCTTGCATTATATTTTTTTGTTAGTATGTATTCTGGCACTTAAGAGCCCTCCCACTTGTCCTTTTACTATAAGTCTGCAGCAAGAAAGACAATTGATCTCGCAGCTTAATATTATCATTAGTATTATTTAGCAATGAAGGCTGATGTAAGATATTTTCACAGTATAGACATTTATTCTTTTAAATTCCTTCGTGTCCATGTTTGATGTACATAAAAAGTTCGTTCATTTATACAACATTGTACTGCAGTGTAGATGACAGAAAGTGATGAGCAGGTTGTAACAACAGGTAAAGCATGTATGGACTAGAAAGTTATAACAGACTGACAACAAGGAAGAACTCCAAGTTATGCAAGGTTGCCACCCTTTAGAAGTGAATATATCTGAAAGCAAAAATGAAGGAACACAAACCAAGTATTGAACTTAAGGTCATTGTATCATGAAGTGAAAAGAATTTTTCTGAAGCCTACTATCTAAAAAAGGAAGGTTGACCCTGTACATTTTTGACATATGCAACTAAAATGATAGTAAAGAAGTGTATGCAAGGGTAAAAATTGAGAAAAATAAAGAAAATTCCTTTTCATATATGACTTTAATAATTTCACCAACATTTCTTTACCCAATTCATCAATGCCTCACACATTTATTTCCCACATTGGCACCGCCTGCCCTTCAGTGGACTTGATAGTATGATGTCTCAAGCCATACAAAGAGGTGGCTTTTCAAAACATTAATAACAAAAATAGGATTGCTTTCTCTTACATTCACCATTATCTTTCTTTAAGCAATTCTTTGGCAAGAAAGAGCATACAATACATTGGGGCTTGTGACTTTTGTCAACATACTGTGCTGAAAAAGGCCTTTCAGTTAACCTACATTGAGTATTGCTCCCTTTATAGCCTAACCCAGCGTCAATCATTTTTCCATGATTTTTTGCGATCCAGCGTATTAGTGGATAAGTTGGATTTTTAGTCTACAAATACAGCATTAACTATTATATGCCAAATGGATTGGTATCATCTTTTGCTCTTTCTTTTTTAAGGATTTGTTGAGCAAAGTTGATTAAACTTTCAACTCCCATCCCCCCTCCCCCCATTTACATACTATATTCTACATGAACACAGGGCTGGTCAATTCCTGTCTTCCTTTTTTGACTGAATTTTCACTTTATATGTCCTCACAAAAGAAAAGAAAAAAATAATTCCTAAGGTTAGGCTACACCTAAAGTAAAGAAAAAAATTAAAAGGGCAGTCAGCTGACTGATAAAAACAAAACAACATAAAGTATTTGTGACAATAGTAAATTAAATATTGTGGTTTATTACTAAATGTGATGTTTACTCTATTGAAAAACTAAAGTTTATTTACAAATTCCTCTCGTATATAAAAGAAAAAAAAAAGTTAGCCCACACGTCAGCTGACGAATGTAAACAAAACTTCGGGTTTAGGAAACGAAGCTCCTTTCCTTCTAAATGTGCAAGTCATTTGACTATTATTCATATTGATTAAGTAAACATATATAATAGTATCTGGAAACACCATCAACTGCCACATTTTGAGCTTCATTTACGATGAAATACGATATATTTGTGTAATTGTCATTGCAACCGTTCACATCCTAATATTAACAAACTTTCACTTTCTTTAAACAAACTTTGGCTTGCATCATATTTCAATAAATTTATGAATAGATCGATTTATATAGGAAAATATGCATATTGTTATTGTAAAATATGGGTATATATCACAATTTCATGTTTTACATAACATAAAAATAATAAAAACATAACAAAATAAGCTAATGACTGGGTGAAGAATGGAGAGGGCAGTATGGCGGAGCGAAATGCGAAATGCGTTGTCTGCTTACTAGTATATAGGAGTGAAATATCTCCGCCCACAGTGGCCATAGGGGCGGAGTCTGGCCGAGTGTGGCCGAACGTTGAGTGCATTTCGGGAATATGCGGCCCGGAGCTGGACGACAGCAAAGATAATTATTAAGTTTATTACCCGTATATTATCGTTATTTTACAGAAGAGGATACGATGTGGAGACATATCATTATCTTTCATTATTATCATTATTAATAAAAACCAGAAAGATAGAGACCAAATGGTCACAACTTTAAATAGAACAGAAATGTTAAAAAGGTTCTTCAAAGATCTAATAAAAATCCACATCTAATAACATAGCATAAAGAATATATCTCCTGGTTGCACGATAATGCTCAAATTAATGATGCCACACTAGGCTATATGAAAAATTCAAAATAAAGCAAAAATATCGAGAGAGAGAGAGAGAGAGAGATTACGTGATTGTGTAATAAATCAAATAGTTCTAAAAGACAATGGCAATAAATTAAAAACAATCATATAGTACCTGAAGTCTTTAAATAAAAAAGTCCACCATTCGGAAAAAGATGTGCCTGCCAAATGTACAACAACCCTGAAAATCTTGAGGTCAAACCAGGTCAAACAAGACGTCCAAAACAAAAAGCAAAGAAAAAGACAACCACAACTCACCGTTAATTGTCTTCCCTTGGCTGAGAGAGGGAGAGAGAGAGAGAGATAAAAAACTTGAAAAAAAAAAAAAAAAAAACACTGACCAACACTAACACTCGGTGCCTGTGGGTACGATCAACGTTACTTTGGGGTTGAGGCTTTACTTCATGCCAAGGTTGCAGAAAAGAAAAAAGAAGAAGAGGAGAATGGTGGTTGAGAGAGGAAGCGGCGCTGAAAGGTGGATGATAAAAAAGAGAGCAGTAGCTGGCACTCATAATTATTGAGCTATTCTGATAACAGGAATGAGAGAGACAAAAGAAAAATAGGGAAGCGATGAGAAGTGAAGGGAGGAGCAGAGAGAGAGAGAGGACTGGAGTGAAAAGGAGTGGATGCAAAAGAAAAAAGGATGATGAGACTAAGAAAACGAGTAGTTAAGACAGACAGAGAAAGAGAGAGAGAGAGAGAGAGAGAGAGAGAGAGAGAGAGAGATTACATAAGCAGAAAAACGAAGTAAAATGGAGCAGAGCAAATATGAAATGAAGAGCTGACGATAAAAGAAGCAGAAAAAAAGGAAGAGAAAAAATAGAAAGAAAAAAAGTTTTCAATACAAACGTTCGGAGACCACAGCCTCCCTTACCCAAGAAAAGTCCTTTATCCAAATCCAGTCTATTCCACTTACTACCAAAAGTGGTTTTTTTTTCTCTTCTCCTATCCAAATCCAGATATCCTCCACTCTATTCCCAAAATGTCCTTTCTACTTAACACTAAAAATGCAGCTTATTCAAATTTGGATCTCTTCATTAACTCCCAAAAGGTCCCCAATATAGATCTGGACCACTTTCACTTTCCCTAAATTGATTATTCGCTCAGATCCGGATCTCATCTACATAACACCTTTTACTGGGTAAGGTGTAAGAGGTGCAGACCTGGATAAGGGAATTTTTTAATAGTGGAAGAAGTCTCGGTGTGGATAAGGGACTTTCTGGGGGCCACTCTAAAAGGAACCACTTACTCGGTAAAAGGTCTTTTATCCTGACGCTGATCTCTTCCACATATGCCAAAAAGTTCATTTGATAAGATCAATATTCCTTTTACTTGACTCCAAAAAGTTCCCTACATCGGCTTCTCATCTCTCCCAACCTTCGCCGACAAAAACAAGGCCCACCTTTTGTCAAATTTTTAAGGAATCGTGTAATAAGCAGACAAACACTGAAACACATTGAACAGAAAAAAATAGCACCCTTGGACTTTCTAGGCACTGGAAATAAACGAGAGAGGGAGAGAGAGAGATTCTTGATAATTTAATAAGAAAAAGAATTAACTTTATCTGGCAGACAGCGTAGATTAACTGGCAAGCAAGTAGCGGGTGGAGGTCTACATACAGCCTTATTGCAAACACAAAAGCGTTTTTTTATTTGTTTGTTTGTTCGGGAGCAGGTTGAAATGACAAATATCGGGCTGTTTTTGTTTATACAACTCTGGCGGTTGTCTGATCGTATATGGTTTTGTCAGAATCTCTACGGATCCCTGTTACAAATATACCAAATCTTACCTGTAAAATATATATATTGCTGTGCATATTCTCTCTCTCTCTCTCTCTCTCTCTCTCTCTCTCTCTCTCTCTCTCATTTTCCTTTGGTTAAGAAGAGAGTTAACTAACAAAATACGGAGGCGCTAGCAGGACTTTTTAAATTTTTTTTTCAGCTATTTGCTTACTTTTCTTGCGTTAACACAAAAAATTCACTTTAACAAATGACCCGATTTGGAACACGAGTTCATCACGCTCTGTGATACATTCTGGTATCCATCTTGTTTTCATGAAGGCGCTTCGTGGCTGCGAGAGAGAGAGAGAGAGAGGATGAGAGAGAGAGAGGAGAGATAGAGATAGGGAAAAGGAAGAGAAGTAGAAATTTATCTGAGAACGGAATGTTAATAAGATCAATAATTAATCTACGAGAGAAAGAAAGGATAGCTGCAAAGTGAAATGTCGTCAGAGAGAGAGAGAGAGAGAGAGAGAGAGAGAGAGAGAGAGAGAGAGAGAGAGAGAGACAGTACAATTAAGTAAATGACCTTTGAAAGCGTGAGAATGTAATAATAGGAATGACAGTAAGAAAAAAAAAAAAAAAGCAAAAAAAAAAAGCTGACAGAGAGAGAGAGAGAGAGAGAGAGAGAGAGAGAGAGAGAGAGAGAGACTATAATTAAGTAAATGACCTTTGAAAGTGTGAGAATGTAATAATAGGAATGAAAGTGAGCAAAAAAAAGCTGACAGAGAGAGTACAATTAAGTATATGACCTTTGAAAGCGTGAGAATGCAATAACAGGAATGACAGTGAGCAAAACGAAAAAAAATAAAAGCTGACAGAGAGAAGAGAGAGAGAGAGAGAGAGAGAGAGAGAGAGAGTAAAATTAAATATATGACTTTTGAAGGCGTGAGAATATGATCATAGGAATGACAGTAAGCAAAAAAAAAAAAAGCTGACAGTGAGAGAGCGAGAGAGAGAGCCAAGTTTAGTCAATGTGTGGGCGGCTTCCTTGCATAATAACCAATTTTCGGCTGACTCACATACTCACTCCCAGTTTACAGTTATAAACTTGCCCAGGGCATTGGCGTCACCCGACGAGACTATCCCATGACCCTATCCGACTAGCCAAGCCCTAAAAAGAGAGACAAAATGTTATATATATATAGCTATATATAATATCTATATATATATAAATATATATATATATATATAGATATATATATATCTTATATATGTATTATATTATATAATATAATTTCTAATCTATATATATAAACATATATATATATATATATATATATATCTATATATATATATATATATATATCTATATAATATATATATGTATATAGATATATATATATAATATATATATATATATATATATATATATATATATATATAATATATATATATATATATATATATATATATATCTATATCTATATATCTATATATATATATATATTATATATATATATCATAGTATAATATATGGATGTGTGTGTATCTAGTGAGAGAGAGAGATATATATTTTCTTTCTACCCGATCAAAACTTTTGGAAATACCTTATGACCAATTATGACTAATGACCTCTAGAGTCGAGAGACAGACAAGGCAGGCAGGCAGACAGACAGACAGGCAGAGAACATGTTTTCTTTCTCACTTAAATTCATCGTTTATGAGGAGGGGCTACCCGTGACCCTGTCAAACTAGCAACAAATCGTACATTTAAATTTGTTCCTATCAAGGACTTTTCCCGAATTGTATCTGACTTGCCCAAGCTCCAATTTCTTACCCGCTTCGATTAATATTTTCAGGGCCAATTTTTATGAATATTAACTGAATTTACAGAGGTGGTTTTCAGTATCTAAGAATAGAAATCCAAAGATACTGTTGTAAAACTCTCTCTCTCTCTCTGGCTAACAGATGATCACTTTAGCGACCTCAAGAGTTTAAGGGAAAATCTTTTAATACGTTCAATGAAGCTTGCTGCAAAGCAAGTCAAATCCATGTCAGTAGCTAGTCCCAATTAGGTAATGACACACCTTTCAAAAGGGTCGGTTGCATATTTCATGGAACAAGGAAGGAGGTAGTGATTTTAAATATATTGACTAAAGCGGTTTATTACTAGTGACGACAGGAAGAGCATCTGTTCAGTAACAGAAATTGCTAAACCGACAAACCATTAATGGTTTTCAGATGCCAAGAAAGGGGCCGGAGATAGAGAGTCGTGGGGACCAAACGTAATCAGCGTCTAGTCCACTCGTCCTCCAGCTGCACTGCTCTCTCTATCGCTCCTCTTTCCGCCGATAAGCTGTTCAACTTACCCTGACCCCAATCACGATCCATTTAAGTGCAAATTATTACAATTATTATTGCTCTCCTATGTAGGACTTTCCCTCCGAGGGAAGCCTTCCATAAGGCGTTGGCTTATAGTTTTCAGAGCCTTACATGAGGCCGAAAGCCCAGTATGGTGCCCTAAGATTTTTCTGGGTAATTAGGTGTCATCAGGGTCCGGCATTTCTTTCTATGACGTTCCAGGTATTGACTATATTCACTGCAGTTTTCCACAGCTGATCGGACAACCAACGGTATAATAAACGAGTTTTTGTTATTATTACAAATAAAAATGATAATTTTTCACATGAAACGTGACAAAAAAAAAATATACGGAGAAACAGATTAACGTATTTATCATACGTACGCTAGTTAACCAGTGTTGCAAGTGCTTGCCCAAGCACGGGAAGGAATGCCGATCGTCAAGGCGGAGGTGAAGCTTCATAATAAATGACCATTACCTCTTCAGCGGTCAAGGTTACGGGAGTTCAGTTGGGGTCAGGCCAGCCCTGACGTGGCTTAAGAATTACCCAGTGAAGAGACGTTTTGCGTCTGGGCTTTAAGTGCATTGAATTTCCCCGTGTAAGATGTAATAGTAAATTCCTTTCCCGCCAGGGGAACGGTGAAAATACTCTGTGACGATTTTAAAATAGGTCAAATATCGACCCCGCACCACACCCTCCCCCCTTCTCTCTCTCTCTCTCTCCTCCACATTAATGATAAAAAAATCCCCCATCTCTGTGTGATTAACATGAATACATCTCTCTCGCTCTCCCTCTCTCTCTCTCTGCGAGAAAGATACATCTCCCTCTCTCCCCTAGGCTACATTTATCCCAGTCCTCTTGCTCTTTTTCTTTCATTATCCTCCGTGTGTCCATTTCAATGCGAAATCAGTAGAAATTATCTTGAGGTCTTGAGCACTGGCCATTTTCCAGAAACAAAAAAAATGATTACTGCTCTTTCCTAACCACGGCCTCTCCATTCAGCTGTAGCAACACACCGACCTGAGTTATACTGCCAAACTCCCATTGGAGAACACGCCATTTGGACACAGGCTGGGTATGCATGGGGTATGCAGGGTAGAATCCATCATCTGTGTGTACTCATTATTTACCGGCTGTTGGTGACCACAACAACTCTGGCCACATGCATCGCGAGATTTCCGGGAAACAGTTTGGCCAAGAGTGAATTCTTCGTGTGTGTGTGTCTGTGTGTGTGTGTGTGAGAGAGAGAGAGAGAGAGAGAGAGAGAGAGAGAGAGAGAGAGTTACAAATGCAAATATTATTGTATAATCTGTGTTTGTGAGCGTAATATATGAGAACATTGCAAAATCAGAAAGAGAGAGAGAGAGAGGAATGAAAAATTTGCTTGTAAGATCTATGTGCCAGTGCATGTGTATATATTCGACCGAGGGAAAGAGATCATAAACTGAAAATATAATAGATGGTGAACATTTTCAAAGGCGATTCCGGAAGAGTGAACGTAAGAAATAGAAATTCCATTCACATTTTCAAGTATAGATTTAGAAGATCTAATGTGACCGCAAAGCTCAAATTCAAAGGATATTAGTTAGTACCAGCATTAACAAAGGCGAAAAAACAACTGTAAATATCAGCAACAGCAACAATACAACATCATAACATTGAAACAAGAAGTGTTTTGAGTGTTTATTTGCAACGAAGAATTACTGTCGCTACGTCAATACTATTGCAAAAACAAGCAAAATTTTTTAAACACTTTTAGCATCAGACAAGCCCTATAAAAAGTCCACTGAAGCTACCTGTCTATTTTTGAGACATTCCAGTCTCCAATAATGGTGAATGATTGGAGGCAGCTACAAATGAAAGTATATTCCATTCTTGATACGCAGAAAATCTGATTATGCTCAATTGTAAAGAGATAACTTCCTGAAGCTATTTAATCTTTCCCTGTTGACTTCCGGAACTCTTTATGATCCACTGTCGACTACAACCGAGGACTAAGGCAGTTCCAGCTCTCTTCCAAAAAGATTGAAAATTACTTTTTCTTATAAATGTTCCCACAATATTTTTTCCTTTATGAAAATTTCCAGAATGAGTTTCATGTAAACATTTTCATCATAATTTCCTATGATGAACGTTAGAAAATATCTTCTTAGAGGAAAATCACTATATATAGCAGGACATAATCCCTGCCATGAAACCTTTCATGAAAATGAATTTCTGACTTACAGCCTAAGTACTACTTATCCGAATCTGAAGTTTTCCTTGGCAGCAGCGAACCATACCCAACTTCCCGAGCCATTAACGCTTGAATTCCTATCATTTCATTCTAATTTCCCCTTCACCGTGATATATGATGAATTTGAACTCAAGGGAACGTGTTTCACAGAGTCTCTCGAGCGAGAGTCCAGTCCATTAGCAGTTCAAAAGTTATAAAAGAAGTTAGAACCTAGGTACTAGGTACCTGAAGGTTTTTCTGGCCAGGTGCCTAGCGCCCAACAAGCTAGCATATTTTATTCAACTTTCCGACCCATCAGTGCTCAAATTACAAACATTTCGTGTGACTTTTCCTTTGCCATGAGACATGATGGAAATTAACTCATGGGAACATGTTTCACAGATAAAGTTCTGACTCAAAATGGGACTGAACCCTGGTCTTTCAAGTGAGAGTCCGGAGCATTATCAATTCAGATGCAAAGGTCATAAAAGAAGTTGGAACCTAACTACAATGTACTCGAGTTTTTTCCCATGTAGGAGCCTAGCACCCAACATGCCAGCAAATTTGACCGTACTTTCCAACCCATCAACGCTCAAATTGCTAACACATCATTCAACTTACCCCTTCTCTGTGAGATATGACGTAAGTAATATGTGGGAACGTGTTTCACAGAAATAAATTTCTGACTTGCAACACAATTACTAAGTGCCTGAGGTTTTTCCTGGCAGGTTCCTAGCACCCAACATGCCAACAATTTATATACTACTTCCCGACCCATCAGTGCCCGATTTCCCAACACTTCATTCGACTTCACCATGAGATAAGAAGGAAATGATCACATGGGAACGTGTTTCACAAAAATAAATATGTGACTCACAATGGGACTAAAACACTTGCTTTTCAAGTGAGAGTACAAAGCATTAACAATTCAGAGAAGTCATAAAAGAAGTTGAAACCTAAGTACTACCTACCTGAGGTTTTTTTTTGGACAGGCACCCAGCGCCCAACATACCAGCAAATTTTACTCAACTTCCCGACCCATCAGTGTTGCAATTGCTGACATTTCATTTGGTTTACCCCTTCACTGTGAGATTTGATGGAAATGAACACATGGGAAAATGTTTTACAGAAATAAATTTCTGACTCACAATGGAACTGAACCCCAGTCTTTTGAGTGAGAGTTCAAGGCATTAGCAATTCAGATGCAAAAGTCATAAAAGAAATTGGAACCTAAGTAATACGAATCTGAGGTTTTTCAAAGGTAGGAGCCTACCTACTCCTAGTGCCCAACATATCAGCAAATTCTACCCAGCTTTTCGACTCATCAAAGCTTGAGTTCCTAATGCTTCATTCGACTTACCCCTTCACAGTGAGATGTGATGGAAATTAACACATGGAAACATGTTTCACAGAGAGAAATTTCTGACTTACAACGTAAGTGTTACTTACCTGAATTTTTGGCAGGCAGGCATCTAACACCCAACATACCAGCGTATTATATCTAACTTCCTGACCCATCACTGTGAGATATGATGGAAATGAACACATGGGAACATGTTTCAAAGAAATGAATTTCTGACTCACAACCAGACTAAATAAAGCCTTGCGCTTCGAGAGAGAGAGAGAGCGATTCGGCCACAAAATTCAGAAAAGTTAAACCTAAGTACTACGTACTTGAGGTTTTTCCCAGTGCTGGTGCCTAATGCTGAATATACCAGCAAATTTTTATTAAACTTCCCAACCCATCAGTGCTCGAATTACTAACATCTCATTCGACTAACCCTAAGATATGATGTAAATGGATATATAGGAATGTGTTTTACAGAAATAAATTTCTAACTGAGAATAGGACCGAACCCTGGTCTTTTGAGTGAGAACTCAGGCCATTAGAAATTCAGATGCAAAGGTCATAAAAGAGGTTGGAACTTAATAGTCTGGTACTATTTTCAGAAAATGTAACTTGTTAAAGCATTTCTTGTAAAAATTTGTTAACCAGTCGTCCCATATGGATTTGGGCCTGCTGAATCCAAAAATCGAGGTTACCAAGCAATAGTTTAGATATGAAGGCCCCATAAAAGACAAAAACAAAATGGCATCCATAAAATTCTAAATGCTAATAATAGCTCATCTTTCTGATAACAAATCTTAACTCCTTTTTTTCCATGATTTATGACACTAAAGAACACAATTACATTGTTAAAATTAATTTAAAGGTACCCTTGATGATTTGCACTCATTTTTAAACCAAAATTACAAATCATTAAAGTCAATAAGAATTAAATGTTTCATCTTGGTATTTTGATTCATATTTTTATTCCAACTTGTAGATATGCTCACCTCTAACACATTCTTTTTTTTATTGGCAGGTAGTTTGCAGATACAGTTATGAAAAATCACAAGAATCATCCACCTCAATATATACTACATAATTTCAAGAACCTATCCTGCCTAGACAAAACATAGATTATAACAGTGTTTGGACTTTTTGGAGAGAAAATGGAGGCCCTTTCTATTAAAAGACCTGTGAAAGACTTATTGTTAATGTGCATCATCTGTCAGGCCCTAAGAAGGAAACACTTGTTAATGCTGGACCAAAGGGACTTCAAACACTGCAAGACAGTGCCACCAAGAACCAGAATTACAAAGATGTTATAGATAGGATTTTTAATCTTACTGCATCAGAGTCACCCTAACTTGCGAGCCGGTCACACCAACGCTAAGATCTTCCTTATCTCCCCAGTCATCAGCCAATCTACCCTTGAGTCATGATTCTGCCACATCTCAACTAGAAATTGAACTCAGGCAACGGTGATGACTCATGTCTGAGCTCACAGGGCCTTCCTTTACCCCAATTGTTGCAGCAGCCTGGGCTGATGGTACTCGCAAATCTTCCCACAACTTGGTTCCCTCACATCCACCGAAGACGTCGAAATACTGGCCTCAGAGTGGACCAAGAATGAACAGTAACAGGCATAGATGCTCCAGTTTTGCTTAATGAACTCTCCTCACACTCATGCCTATGGCATAGTACCATATTTCTTAAGGAGAACTCTGGTACCTCTATCCAGAGAAGGATACAATCTCTTCCTGTATTACTTCCTCCTATCATTTTTGTAACCAATTCTTCTTGTAACATTTCCCCTTACCTTCTACAATTCTTCACATTACTTTATGCCTTCTCAAAACACTTTTCTTTTGATTTGAGCTTTGTTTATGCAGTGTCAAGTGCCAGTATTATATGCTTCAGAGCCTGTTACAACCTCCCAGGTTGCAGTACAGGTTTTTTTAGGTCTTTATATTCTCAAGGATTGCAGTCAGTACATGTACTTCAGTGACAAGGAAGGACGGAAACAGAAACGCAAGAAAACTTAACACTATTTATTATAAACTAGAACAATGACTTAAATCAACCTTGTGAGATTAAATACACTTAATTGTACAGAATATTCAAGAGAACAAATACCTGGTTCTCGGGAACTCACAAGAAAACCTAAAGCTACTACACTAAGCCCTAAACAAGAGAAAATCCCAAGAGAGAAAACACTTAATAATAACAAGGTGGATCCAAATAAGGCTAGCCAAAATAATAAATAACCTAATAATAATAAGGTAGAAGGAAGTAAGAGATGATAACAAGGAAAACCTTAATATTCCTACCTACAACACAAAGCTAAACAATGTGGAACTCGGTCCACTAAATACTAACACACAAACAAATATGACAACATATACATGTAAACTCATACATATATAAATATATATTTATAAATAATAAAAATTGGCAAAAATAAACAATATCACCTCAAGTGAAGAACCAGAAGAGGAGTTGAACTCAGGGCCGTGATCAGTCCATCAAGCTGCCAACGGAAGGGCAAATAGTGTACGCCAGGTACTGAAGGGCAACATATTTCCCGATACAAGAGGAACGATAATACGTCTTACCTAGCGACAGACTCCCTACTAGCCACCTCACGAGTCAAGTAGCTCTCACTCCCGTATAACAGCTGGACGAGGATGACACGGCAAGTAAATCCAGAATCCAGTGCCGGGATACAGCGACGACACCGGTTTTCCCGTCAAAATCCTCAGACGGGAAAAAAGGGCAGAAACAGCGGTCGCAGATGACAGAGCGTCTGCTAAACTCTCAACAGCAGTGTGAAGGTCGCAGGTGACAACAACACCTGCGCGAGAAAAAGCCGTGATCCAGGGACACACTCAACAGACGTATATATGAGTCTTCCAGAAACCGTGAGGGAAATATCCAAGTGCGTGGTCCAAAAGGTAAGTATCTAATGTCGTCCTCCAAATCAAAATAACTGCTGCGACGGGAAACAGTACTGGTGAGAGCTTGTCAAGACCCGAACTCCTGTTGACCGGTCGACCATGTCCACTCATCACCTTCCCAGTGTTTATAAACACTCAAAGCAAAAGAATAACAATCGTTAAAACGATAGTTCACTAATACACAAAGGAGAAGGAGGAGGAGGCGCAAAAACACTGACAAACAATCGTAAAGCCACTTAACTTACGGTAACACAAGAGTAAACATACTCAGCAAAAATTTAATTTAAAAGTAAACAAAAAAGTAAACAAGGCTGATTTAAATCAACAAAAGAAATAATAATAGTTTTACGTTAACCTAATAGAGCCATTAAGCTCTTACAACATGAAGGGCCACATTTGGCACAGTGCCACCTTCCTATTGAGGAAATTTCCTGTCTGTAGCGAATCTACACGCAAATGCTTCTAAGATATGGGGCAGATGTACTTGTCAGAGGTGGCACAGCCTCCGACTGACTTTGAATGCCATGGTAGCATTCTAACCTGTATTTAATGCCCTTTGGGCAAACGAAAGAGTATAGTCATTATAAAGGTTACTATATTAAGCTAATTGGCATACTGATTGTATATCTACCTTACCATTTTAATTATTTTTACATCTATCCTTTATTTTCAGTCGTTTATGTAACTAAATATTCCCAAGTCCTTGACTAAATTATATCCTTGGTATCCTCTTCGAAGAGAGTGTCATGTTATCGTTCTGTCATATCAGTGGTTCCTAAAGTGTAAGATACTCCCCTTTTGTAACAATCCTCTTTCTTAGTAATTTGAGAACCTCTGGCTCCCCATAGCCAATACTGATATGTCACATGTATTTATAAAAGTGTCTCCTGAATGGCAGCACCTAATATGAGACCACGAATACTTCATTGTACTGCTTCTTCGAGGTAAACTAATTACATGACCTTCTGACTGTAGTCTATTACTAATAAGTGCATGGAGTATTTTAGGAATAACCATATTAACCTCTTAATGTTGTATTTTGCTTTGTTAACAATTAAGTAACCATCTCACATTGATTTGTTTTTATTAAATGCTGCTTAGCATCATTATAAACTAAGGTTATTAGTATTGTTGACAGCATAATCAATTTTGCAAGTGGAGTAAATGTCATAAGTAATTTTTTTTCGGCTTTGATCTTTTGCAGACGTATTAAATTTTGGAATAATGTAATCCAACATGCTAACGTGACTGTAGCCATTCCAACCCGATTAAAGGTATGAATGCCCTCTCATATTCCAAGAAGAAAGTAAAGTAATATTCAATGTAAGATATTTGATATTCACTGAAATAATATTCATTGTTTTAATTTCAATCATAAAATTAACTGTAGGCAAAATTCGCCCCTATAGACCTATCTCACCACAACCTTTGAGGGGTAATTCTTTAATCCCCTTCCTTTGTCCAAGTGACTGCCGAGGCCTTGATTTTCAGGTGCTGGTCTGGTGGAAACGCTTATCCTTGACCCAGGCAAGTCAACCAGCAAAGAGGCATAGAACTGACCATGTGCTCAGCGCCATCTTGAATACCTGAGCCCCGATGACCTCATGCCCACATGAGCGACCCACATTGATGCGCAGTCCTGCCAGTCCATAACGCCATCAGCACGAAGCAACATCGTAATACCCCCAGGCACTACTATAAAAAAGTTTCGCATGGACAAGCTCATGCTTAGTAGATGCTGGGAGCTTGACTAGGACACTACCATCGTCCATTGCTCTCTGGAGCCGCCCCTTGATATACGTGGCTGTCGTGGGCCTCAGTGGCCTTTGTCGTGATTCTAACTCACTTGGCACCCCCGGCGCCCCATAGATGAGGAATCCATTACCTGCTGAAGATAAAGTACCTGAATTGAGGTTATCCTAGCCAGTCACATCCCTGTCAGTCTTTAAATATTTTCCATTGCTTTTTATAGGACAATATACCTAAAGAGACACCTGTGTTGTTCTTATTTTGTATTTTTCGATTTATGATCTAGTGAAGTGAAGCGTAGCATAATTGTTTAAAATCTGAGTTATCAGAACCGAATTCATTATATATATATATATATATATATATATATATATATATATATATATCTATAATAATATATATATATAGATATATTATATATAAATGTATAACAGAATCACGAAAGTTTAGGAACGTGATAAATCCATAAATAAAGATATAAATGCCACGAAGGAAAAATAAACGAAGGAGTCTGCGAGATCTTTCGACTTAAAAGCCCTTTACTGAAGCAGATACTGACAAAAATACGAGAAAAGACAATACAAGAAGGTTCGTATAACTGACAGATAGGGATTATAAAGGGATTAGTGCCTAGAATCCGACACACCTGGAAGATAAGAAACCTTCCCAAACAAGCATAAACAAAGGGTGCAATTAAAGGTTTAAGACAATCATCTCAGATACAATCTCCCAGACAATTAAAGGATTATAGGTGACAGCTATACGGAACCTGGTAAACAAAACCATATTCACAAAACATGACAGACATACATTACAATAAAATTTTTAATTTTATAACTCTAAGGCAACTGATTTTTATTTAAGTCAGTAATTATATATTTGAGGTCATTCTTAAACATGTTACAGATACAAGGGTCTAAATGAAAAAAAGGCCACGACTAACATTGGAAATTACAATGAAAAGTAAGTTTTATTAAAGCAGATTCTAAAAGATTTCATGATAAGACATCTCTTGACCGTGCAATTACTGAACTGTCAATCCAATTAATTCGGTGGTTTGTTTTCACTTAAATGAATAAATAATGCATTAGATTTTTGCCCAGTTTTACAGAGTATTTATGCTGGCTTAGCCTTACTTCTAAGCCCTTGCTGGACTGTCCGAGATAGAATGAGGGACAATCCATACATGGAATTTTATATATTATGTTGTTGCTTTCTCTGGGGCATTTTTTATTAACATTCTTTTTAGTGTGTTATTATCGGAAGAAACAAGGTTGACATTAAAAGCTTTTAACAATGGTTTAATGGTTTCAAATCCGTTAAAATAAGGCAAACTGAGAATGTTTCTTAGAATTTTCTTTCTGTGTGTTATTTTCAGTATAAAACTTTTTGTGGGCTTTATTATAACAAATGTCTAATATATGTGAAGGATAGCATAAATCTTTCCCCTATTTTTCTTATGTATTCAATTTCTTGATCCAAATATTGTGGACTGACAATTCGCAATGCTCGTAAAAACATAGAGGAAAAAATTGATATTTTTATATTAAGATGGTGGCCTGAGAAGAAATGAACATAAGTTAAGTTGTTAGTCGGTTTCCTATAAATACTGAATTTACATTGAAATGGTTCTCTATGTATCAAAACGTCTAAGAAAGGGAGGCAATGTCTTTTTCTAATTCTAGAGTAAACTTAATCGATGGTACCTGGTTATTTAATTTAGGGAGTAAATCATTTACATCAATACCGACAGGAAGAACAGCTAAACAATCATCAACGTAACGATACCACTTTACAGGAATATGAATGATATTAGGTAAGTAGCGTTTTTCGAAGAATTCCATATACAGGTTTGAGAGCAATGGTGATAAAGGATTTCCCATTGCCATGCCAAAAATTTGTTGATAAAAATTCACCATTGAATATAACTTACAATCACAAATGCACAAACTCGTGAGTGAAATAATGTGACTTTATAGGTAGAGGTATTCATGCTGAGTTAGTTCATTGCTAAGATATTCTAAAATAGAGTCTATAGGGACTTTAGTAAAAAGAGAACATACGTCAAACTAACGAATCTATGAGTAGGGCAAAGAGCAATTTTGTATAATTATCACTAAATCTAGAGAATTATATATATGAGAATCGGAGATGGTTCCAAGTAACGGGGACAAGATCTTAGTGATATATTTCGAGAGTTTATATGAAATTGAATCAACAGTACTGATAATAGGCCGCATAGGGTTATTTTCTTTGTGCGTTTGACGAATCCATATAAGTAAGGTAGCGAAGGAGAATGACTGACAATTTGCCTAGTAGTTCTGTTTTATCTTTTAAGGATACTTTTCACTATGCTATTGAAGTTTTATGACTTGATCAAGAGGATTTTTTGTTAGTTTTTTATAAGTCACATCATCATCCAGTAGGGCTTGCATACGTGATATGTAGTCAGCTTTATCTAAAATTACTATACTATTTGACTTATCAGCTTTTGTGATGTGGATAGTATTGTCCTTTTTAAGATCGGTCAAACTTTTCTTATAGCGAGCAGGGAAGTTACTTTCATGCTTAACATTGGCAGCTCCGTAACAATACCTTTAATCATGTCGACATGATTTTGAGGAAGATCACAATATTTTTCAAATTTACTTAGGGATGACCCAACCATTAAAGCAGAAGGTCTACTTGTTGCAAAGAAAGATAAACCATATCCAAGCGCACTCACAACATTTTCACTTATTTGTTTACTAGATAAGTTAACAACACAATCTTGACGTGCACAATTAGTCCAATCACTGCTATCAATAAGTTTTTTAGTTTTCTGTCGAAATAGTATAGTAATTTTAGATAAAGCTGTGCTGGGTTAGTGCTCTGTTGCTACCTCAGCCTGACAAGGTCATTCCTTGTCACGGACCCACCATGTAAACATCTCCCGCTTCTCGCTGCCCCCGCCTGCACAGTCAGACTATGGAAATAATTTATAATGTTAATCGGTGCTTTTTAGATAAAAAGGCCAATGGTGGACACAGCCAAAGCCGCCAAAGTAAGTAAAAGGACAGTTAGAACGATTTGCTCCAAAGCAAATCAAGAAAGAGAGAGAAAGAGAGAGAGAGAGAGAGAGAGAGAGAGAGAGAGAGAGGTGGGGCGGAAGCACTTACCTTGGGAGAAGTGACAAGGGTGTGGAAAATCCAGGGTAAACAAGGCCAATGCCTTAGTGGCCAAAAAGGCTGAGTTTGACTATAGCCGCTTACTCCTGTCCTGTGAATTGGCGACAGGGAATGTTGATATTGCTGTGAAGATCTCACTGGTTGTAGAAGGTGTACATATTCTATTGGGGAATGAAGTTGGTAGTGTGCCATTTGTTCCTTGTCCTGTAGTGACAGACAAACCATTGAGGATTAGTCCTACAGTAGAGTTAGAGAAGAATAACCCCCACCTATTTCCTAGTGGTGTAACTACCAGGAGTATGAGGAAGACTAAACCTGTAAATGAAGAGACAGAGGATTTGCACACCCAAGAAGGATTGTTCCAGGGGGCGATGCTTCCCATAATGCTGACCAAGAAGATATTTCCCAAAAAGATGAAGAATCTGTTGTTCCTGAAGAGACCCTGAGTAGTCAGAGTGTTCCTGAAGATAGAAGTGAAACTGCAGTAGCTGAGGTAGCAGATATTGAAAGTTCAACCCTTGAAGTTGGACAGGTGACACGAGAGAAGCTAATGGACATTGTTCTTAACAGTCTGTTTCACCTGGTCACCTCTTATTATCTGAAGGAAGGTTTGCTGATGAGGAAGCATAGACCTACAGTTATACAAGGAAATGCTGAATAGGGCGAATCTCATCAAATTTTGATTCCATATCCATTGAGGAAACAAATGGTAGCAGTTGCTCATTAATCTGGACATATGTGAATCAAAAAGACTGTGGAGAAGATCATGAAATATTTTTTCTGGCCTGGATTTCATGAAGATGTTAGCAGGTTCTATCAAGAGTGTTATACCTGCCATATGGCTGGAAAACCAAATGAAACCATGCAGAAAGCCCCCTACAACCTATAGAAGTTAGAGGAGAACCCTTTAGCAAGGTGATTATAAACATGGTTGGACCACTTCCGAAGACGAAGAAGGGAAATGAATATTTGCTGAAGCTAATGTGCCCTGTAACAAGATATCCTTAGGCGATCCCTGTTAGAAACACATCTGCCAAGATAGTTACTGAGAAATTAGTGGATTTTTTCCCAAAGTTTGGGATACCAGAAATTGTACAAAGTAATAGAGGGACGAACTTTACTTCCAAGTTATTCCAGAATATGATGAATTTGTTAGGGGTGAAACAACAGTTATCAACTGCTTATCATTCAGAAACTCAAGGAGCCATGGAAAAGTTCCACCAGACATAGGAAAGTATGCTGATAAAGTATCATTCTGAGTCAAGAAGAGAATGGGATGTTGGTTTACCCTTAATGTTAGTGAAGTTAGGAATGCTTATCAAGAAAGCATGGGATGTTAACCTAATGATATGATTTTTGGTAGAGAAGTGAGAGGACCGTTGAAGATTCTTGTAGAAAATTGGGAAGAAAATCCAGAGGAAATCCAAGGAGAGTGTGTGAAGAACTTAAGGAAAAGGTTGAAAGAGATAAGAAATTCTCTTTAAAAAACCTGAGAGTGAGTCAAGAGAAAATGAAAAGGAGATATGATGTTAAGACTAAGCTAAGAAGTTTTATCATTGGTCAACCAGTGTTAGTGCTTCTACCAGTCAAGAGATTTCCCCTCACCAATAAATTTCAATGTCCTTACAAGATAATTGAGATGTTAATTGATAGAATTTACATGATAGAAACACCAGAACGAAGAAAATGACTAAGGAAAATACATGTGAACCTCTTGAAACCTTACTTCTCAGAAACTAAAATTGAACCTATGTCAATAGCACAGACATCTTCATCTACAGAAGACGATGATGGCTATGAATTGGGAACTGAAAGCAAGATGAATTCTTCAATTTTGGAAAATTTGGAGGATAAACTGAAACATCTGAATGTTGAACATGGTGAAGAATTGAGTGAGGCGATTAGAAGCTTCACATAAATTTTTGCTGATGTACCCAGACATACTAATCTGACCAAACATGAAATCAAGATCCAAGAAGATGGAAAACCATTCAAATAAAGGGTTTATCACTTATCACCTTATCATCGAGATGTTTTGAAGAAAGAAGTTGAGTATTTGCTGCAACATGGATTCCAAGTTTGTTTTCAAGATAGACTTATTGAAGGGATATTATCAGATACCCTTAAATGAAAATGCTAAGTTGCTGTCAGCTTTTATTACCCCTTTTGGACTGTACCAGTATACTGTTCTGCTGTTTGGTCTCATGAATGCACCTGCAACATTTCAGCAAGTGATGGAAATAAGATTGGCAGTGACAGAACACAATGAGTGGCATCATTGATCTACAGGAGGAGGCACGCAGCGGGGCAGTCTACATGAATCTGCAAAGCAGTTAATGTTGAATTACAAATACCAATGACAACAAACTTCCACAAAATGATAAAAGCAAAGTGAGAATTACACACGGTACTCGGTTCATAAATCCTTCAAGCTTTCATTAATACAATGAGTATTGCTGTAAATAAAGTAGCATATACTAATATCACTTATTTCACAAGAAATTCACTGTTATATTAAACTCACATGGGTCGCTGATGGAGACGGGAATACTAAGGAATGGTAATATGAGAAAACATTTGGAAAAGGGAATGAGTGTTAGGAAAGGCTGACAGAGCAGCTTCCTATTTCAGTTACCTTAGTCTGTGAACAAGGATAGACAAAGTCAGAGCCTGGGCATTGGCAGAAGGATGTGGGTCACTCGCAGGGCTTCACTATGGAATCAACAGGGAAATGCTTCTCATGAGGCGGTGTCCTACAGGAACTTCAAGGACATGCTCTTTGGTAGAGCTGTCAGGGCAGGCATCCAGACAAGAGTCTAGTCTGCTGGTAGAGCAGTTGTAGAGGTGGCTAGCCAGGTCCAGCATCAAGACACAGGGAGGATATAGCAGCAGGCAGAGTTGTCGGGCATGACACCGCTTCCGGACAGGATAGTACCACAGTTAGTGGCTGGGGCAGAATGCAATTTGGTCGGGAGGTCAGGCCATATTTATACCCGGTTTTGTGGAATCTGGAAGCATCCTGTCCAAACTGGACATGCCTCTCCCAAAACTGGATTGAACTCTGCAAACTGGCTTGATCATTTTGGATCCTCTTATCTCTGCTGCTGATCCTTTGCCAGTACCTGAGGGAGGTCATTAGACATCAGCAGAGATGTGGAAAAAGAACAAGGGTCAGGTAAAAAAGCTTAGGGGTCAGGTCAGTCAGACCTCAAAACAGAATGTGTAACTTCTCACGACTTGAAGTGCAACTATCTGCTAATGCCTTTTGTCAAATTAGATCTGGGAGATGACAAGCGATAAATCACATATGACATGTCGTTACAATAAAATTAGAAATGTTTTCCATCGACAAGCTGTTGTTTAGGGGACAAAAGGAAAAGAGGCCAAGTAAAAAAGTATTGTACCAGATTCTGACATGAAGCAGTTTACTCTAGTCCTTTTGTTTTCCCTCCTATTCAAATTCTCCCATATTATCAAAGTTCCCTTACATTGCTCCCTCAGTTATTCCTTTAAATTTTCAAGTTTGGGCAGAAAAAGAAAACAAGAGTCCAAAAAGACACTCGTTGCAAGATATATATATATATATATATATATATATATATATATATATATATATATATATATATATATGTGTGTGTGTGTGTGTGTGTGTGTGTGTGTATGTGGCTATACAAAATGATAGATAGGCTGATAGGTATTGTCTTGTGTGCATGTCAGTCACAAAATCGCTTCTGAAAGCCATATGTGAAAATCCCACAAAATCCCACGACTTATACCCGAAGGCTTAAGAAAATTAGTTGGAAAATAGGCCGACGAAAGACCCACGACCGAAAAACTTTCTCCAATGTCCTTTGTGTGAAGATAAAAAAAGAAGTAAAAATAGGGTTAACGGCGTAGTTGCTTGCGGGTGTTCAGGGGTGGCGGGGTTAGGACGGTGGTGGGAGGGTGTGTGGGCGGGTTGTGGATGTCGAGGATAATAAAGGATAAATGCCGCCCTCCTAATCTCTCTTTCTCTCTGTCACTACACACAATGAACCCGGTGGCGCTTTCCCCCTTCTTCTTTTGCGGTGAAACTCAAGTGTCCTTCGAAAGTCAATAATGGGTTAACCCTTAATATCCCCGAAAACCGGACAAAGTGAAAGTGAAAAAGGAGGTTGGGTCGGTTGGAGGCCATTGGAGGAACAGGGTGGGGTACGTGAGGACGGTCAGCAGATTAAAGGTATACAGGAAATACCCTGATTCTGTCACTGCTTATTCCATTGTGTGCGCGTGTGTGAGAGAGAGTGAGAGTATATAATTCTTCCATTCTTTAATAAGTTAAACGCTATACATCTCTGAGCCAGTTATTCTGTCACTTTCAATAAAGCGTCAGTTAGTTTCGTAATGTCGTCGCTGTCTTCATAATCAAAGGCAAAAAAAGCTACTCTAGCCATAAAAATATCGCCAAAAGACCCTAAAACTTTGGTGAGCAACGGTCTATTCCACTAAAATAATTTGGATTTCAACAAATATGTGCATTTACGATATGGAACAGAGTTATTTCATTCTTTGGGATATGACGTGTTAATACACCCTTGCCATATCGCCATATGCGTATGTTCGAATTTCACCACAGAAGGGATTGACTGTCTCTTGATTAATACCTCTCGGAAACTTAGAAGTTTAGAGGTCATTGTGGTTATTGAAATATACTACAACAAAAATCTATACAATATTTCTTTGAAACCAATATTTCTTTGAAACCATCAACAGGTTTCTAAATATCTTGCAGATACTGAAACTAATGTAAGTGATAAAATAACCTTAGTTTATTGCATTAGGTACTATAGTAATAATAATAGTGCTTTTTAGGTCTTGAAACATGTGCAGACACATAAATTACAAAAATGAAAAGAAACATATACATACATAAGTATGGATACAGAAGTATTTTGTGTAAAATAAGACGCCTTCTGGCAGTAGATAACGTATACTGTAATCATATATATAATCTTATTTTATAAAAAATTTAACTACTAAAAAATATACCTTAGCTATTTTACACATTACAGTAAGTGGTCATTTACCAGTAGATCTGTATTCGAAGAATGACTAGAAACACCAGAAGAGAGAGAGAGAGGAGAGAGAGAGAGAGAGAGAGAGAACAGGAACGCCCCCCTCTCAAACACTTAACCGGAGGACGTTCGTTTGACCTCCTGCTGTGTAAACAGCAAACGCACTTATTTTCGTTCCGTTTGAGAAACCTTTCTCCTTTAAATGAACAGGTTATGTTCCCCTTTCCCTTATTTGCATTCATAAACTTTCCTTTTTCCGCCATTCAGGCAGTCGTGAGATGGAAAGAAAAACGTACTTTATAATTAGAGAAGAATTTTGTCATTCGAGACTGCGAAGACTGAGTGTTAGGAGTGTCTACAATGGTCAAGGAAAAGGAGTGATTGATTAAATTTTGTGATGAAATATCTTCACCGGTCCGCAATACATTTATCCTACAGGATTTCGGGAACAGATGTTGAGAATGCCTGCATAAAAAAAAATCCTATTTGTGACCTAAGTTTAGACAATTTGAATTAAAAACAAACGTGCATTGACTAAGATTTGCAGATGTTGGTGAAATTGAATTGCCCTTGGAGATAGGATTATCCATGAGGACAATCGAAGAAAGTCTTGATTTCATATATCTTTCGTTTGATAATCGTCCGGGAATGTTTTTTTCCTAAAATATAGTTTTAGTGCCACTTAACGAATCTGTTAGAAAAGAATCAATTCCATATGCATCAGAAGCTTTCCTGGCAACATCAAAGAATATTCTTTCAATTCCGTGTGTGATGTCACAAACGCCGCTCATTTCCTTATAGAGTTTCTCGACTCCCTGGAGGTATCAGGATTACCACATCATAAACTGGAACTCAAAACAAGGATCTCCCATTATCATGATGAGAAACTTGGATCCTCCATGCCTGCGCAACGGTACACGCTTGATAATTGAGGAACTGTACGAAAACTTAATAATAGCCAAAATTATCACATTTGCATTCAAAGACGAAATAGTTCTCTTTCCAGGAATAAAACTTATATGATCAGAAAGAGACGGCATTCCATTACAACGCGTGCAGTTCCCAATTCAGTCATGTTTTGCCATGACTATTCATAAAG
This sequence comes from Macrobrachium nipponense, assembly GCF_015104395.2. Lineage (NCBI taxonomy): Eukaryota > Metazoa > Arthropoda > Malacostraca > Decapoda > Palaemonidae > Macrobrachium > Macrobrachium nipponense. The sequence goes on from NC_061104.1 coordinate 32,807,423, forward strand.
CGGAAGGTCAAACAATGAACAATGTTTTACTTTACCTTGAGAAGCCTGTATTACAGCACGGGCAATTTATACGTAGCACTAAGCCGAGGGAGGAGAAAAGAAAATGTCAAAGTTTTCGCTAAAAATGGACCTTTTGTTAAAAATGTAGTAAATAAAGATGTTCTTCTACAATTCGATGTGTTTGTTTATGTTATGTAGAATTCACGGGATTTCAAATATACGCATTTAATAAATTAAACTACCCGTGACCTGTTGGGTCCTTTAATGTAGAAACTTTATATTAAGAGATGAGTAGTTAATTTATTTAATTCATTAAATGAATATTACACACACACACATATGTATATATATATATAATATAATATATATATATATATATATATATATATATATATTATATATATGTATATATATATATATATATATATATATATATATATATACTATATATATATATATATACATATGATATATATATATATATATATATATATATATATATATATATATATATATATATATATATATATATATATATATATCATCATCATCATCATCAACCGTTGCTAGTCCACTGCAGGACAAAGGCCTCGGGCATGTCCTTCCACTCCCTTCTGTTTATGGTCTTAATATGCCATTCTATACCCGCAAATTTTCTTAGCTCGTCAATCCATTGTCTTCTCTTCCTTCCCCTGCTTCGTTTGGAATCTCTAGGGATCCATTCTGTTATTCTTTTCGTCCATCTATTATCTGACATTCTTATTATATGTCCTGCCCACGCCCATTTCTTTTTCTTGCTTGTTGTTAGAATATCCTCTACTTCAGTTTGCATATCTCTTTGAGTTGTGACTATCTTATGTTCTACGGCTTTAGTAAAGCTCCAAGTTTCTTATGCATAGGTTAATACTGGTAGGCCCATCTGATTAAATAGTTTTCTTTTTAGAGAAAGTGGCATTTTACTTTTCATAATCTCATTTTGTTTACCAAAAGCTCTCCATCCCATGCTTATCCTTCTTTTAATTTCGGTCTCATGGCCTTAGGAAACACTTTACTGTCTGTCCTAAATACGTATATTCATTAACAATCTCTAGAGGCTCGTCCATAACCCTTATTTGTTGTCTCTCTGAAATTTCATTGAACATTATCTTAGTTTTACTCATATTCATTTTCAGTCCTACATTTCTGCTTTCTCTATTCAAATATACTATCATCTTTTGTAATTCCTCCCCTGATTCACCGAGTAGAACTTTGTCATCTGCAAATCTTTAAGTTGTTAAGGTATTCCTCATTAATGTTAATTCCTACATTCCCAATCTAAATTCTTAAAAACGTCTTCTAGGCATGCTGTGAATAATTTAGGAGAGATGGGGTCTCCCTGTCTAACTCCTTTCTCAATCGGAAATTTCTCGCTCTCTTTATGTAGTTTTAGGATTGCTGTACTACCCGTATAGATATCTTCAAGTGTTCTAACATAAGATTCATCTATTCCTTGCTTTTGACGGGCTTTCATTACTGCTGAAGTTTTGACAGAATCAAAAGCTTTCTCATAATCTACAAATGCCATACATAGTGGTTTGTCATACTCTGTTGATTTTTCCTTTGGCTTGTTAATTACATGGAATGGTCAATTGTTGAATATCCGCTTCTACAACCTGCCTTCTCTCTTGGTTGATTAAAATCTAGCTGTCTTTCTATTCGACCTAATATGATCTTTGTAAATATTTTATATACAGTATTACTGAGCAGTATTATTGGTCGGTAATTTTTCAGGTCTTTTATGTCTCACTTTTTATGAATTAATATTATGATAAAGTTTTTCCCAAGCTGTAGGTATAGAACATCCTTGCAAGCATTTTGTGTAAAGTTCAGCGAGTTTCACTATTATGAAATCTCCTCTATCTATTATTAAATTAATTGTTAGGCCATCTTCTCCTGCTGCTTTGTTTCTTTTCATGCCTTTTTATGCTTTCTTTACTTCTCCTACTGTTACTTTTGGTGCCTGCTCAGGCGTTTCATTATTTCCTATATCACTATTGTACAGCATTGTGTAGATATCCTAAGCAATTTTTATCACTCCATCTCTTTGTTGATAATATTTCCATTTTCATCCAAGTACCTTGGCTCAGTGACTGACAATGAGGGAAACATGGAAGAGGAAATTAAAAACCGGATTCAGTGTGGTTGGAACAATTGGAGGAAGGTGTCCGGTGTCATATGTGATAGGAAAGTCCCTTTAAGATTAAAGGGCAGAGTGCGCAAGGCAGTGGTCAAACCAGCAATGGCATATGGATTGGGAGCAGGACCACTAAAGAAAACAGGGGGCAGAAAGTTGGACGTAACCGAGATGAGGATGCTCAGCTGGATGAGCGAAGTGACCAAAATAGACGGAGTTAGAAACTGAACATATTAGGGGTGCTACAGTAAAGGTCGCTGAAGCATGAAGACCTAAGACCAAGGTGGAGAGATTGCATTGGAGATGATGAGAAAGAAGGGGGTACGAGAGGAAATGACACAGGACAGAGGTAGATGGAAGAGACTCATTAAAAACGGCGACCCGAACAGGGATAAAGCTGGGAAAGAAGAAAGAAGACCCTTGATATGTCTACAACACACACACACACACACACACACACACCACACAGTATAGATATATAATATATATATAGAAGATATATATATAGAATCTATATATAATAGATTAGTATATGTATAGAATATATATATATATATATATTATATAGACATATGATATTTATATGTATACACACACACACACACACACACACACAAAAAACCCACACACATATATATATATATATATATATATCATATATATATAGGTATATATATCTGCGCTGGAAAAACGCTAACAATACTGTTAACTTACTCAAAAACTCACTCAAAGTACCTGATAGGATTAAATAACTCTCACTGAAAAACCTAATTAAAACAGCCAAAACTCCATTCCCTCTATCGCCAAGCTCTGGAATTGTCTCATTGCTTCATTTTTCTGATTTATATAATTCCCATTGTCAAAAGCGACATTATCCCTCCTTTAGGTGTTACACCCGACTCTTCTACATTCCAAGTTTCTTACGTTGTTTTTTCAGACCTGGATTGCAGAATGAAGTATGATGCCCGTACAGTAAAAGAAACAAACGGAAAAGAGCACTAAAAATAAAACTAGTACAAATAAATAGACCAATAAACCAAATAAAAGAGAAAAGCCTACAAATAAAAATTTCCAGAAGATAAAAGTCTTGTTAAAAGAATTGCTGCATCAGCTCCATTAATTTTGCATAGAGTCTTCTCCATTTCCTTTATCAAGGATTTCATTCAATATGACTATACAGGATTTGATGAAATCCTTGATAAGGAAAATAGAGAAGACTCTATACAAAATTAATGGAGCTGATGCAGCAATCCTTTTTTAAACAAGACTTGTTTAAAAGAGGGTCTACTCCCAAGATATAGAAGATAAAAGTTAATCAATAAACATTACTGGAAGAGAAAAAACCAGAAATAGATGTAACTGGAAGAGAAAAGCCTTTAATAAACATTGCAGGAAGAGAAAAGCAGATAAAAAAATTACTGGAGGATAAAATCAGATAAATAAAAATTATTGGAAGAGTTAAGCCCATAAATAAACATTACTGGAAGATAAAATCCGATAAATCAACATTACTGGAAGATAAAATCTAATAAATAAACATTACTGGAAGAAAAAATCTGATAAATAAATAAGCATTACTGAAAGAGAAAATCCGAAAAACAAACATTACTAGAAGAGAAATGCCAATAAATAAACATTATTGGAAGACAAATGCCTATAAATAAACATTGCTGGAAGAGAAAAGCCTACAAATAAAAATTACTGGAAGAGAAATCTGATAAATAAATATTATTGGAAGAGAAGAACCGAAGAAAAACATGTAAAACATAAAAATATCGCTAAAGGATGTAAATTTCTGCCTTATTATCGGTGGCAAGGATCAGTGCAAGGAGAGAGCTTTGGCAAATCTGCTGAACATATTCACCAACAACTCAAAATAGACTGCAGGAATAAAATTTATACACATACACACTGTGTATGCATATAAAATTGAAAACCAATTACATAAGTAGTTTTTGCTGAGCAGGGGAGCAAACCTTTTTTCGGGTTTTTGTTTGGAGGGAGAATTGACTACAGTTACATTGAAGCTATTTTGAAACTTTCGTTCCTTATCATGAATTCAATATAGCAATTAGGCCAAAGGCCATGCACTGGGACCAGTAAGCTCATTCAGCGCTGAAACGGAAATTGACAGTAAAAGATTTAAAAGGTGTAACGGGAGGAAAACGTCGCAGTTGCACTATGAATCAATTGTTAGGAAATGGAAGAAAGAGGGTTTGAAAGGAGGTACAGGAAAGAACGAAAGGGGTTGCAGCTAGGGGTCGAAGGCACGCTGCAAAGAACTTTAAGTAATGCCTACAGAGCACTAACGGCACTACACCCGCTGGGCAAATAATTTAGAAGCTACTCAAGGTCAAAGTCAGAAAATATTGATAATAATAATTACCTAGCTCCATTTGAGTTCGTAGTTATTATAATAATAACGGCATAAGGTAAAGAGAAAACAAAATAGAAGGCTGAAGGAAACTGATGAGATAGCGATCGGTTAAGAAGCGCCGTGATCATGAGATTTACGGAGGTGGGTTGGAGTCGGGGTAAGGGTGAGGGAATGATCGCTTTTCGTCAAACGTATTACCTGACAATTGGGAAAGTCAGGTTGACAAATGCCAGGGAAGCTCGGAAAAGATGAAAATAACTGATTGCAAACATTCATAGTAAGGGCAGGCAGCTGATACGTACATTACTTGTACTACATAAGACTGAAGAAAAATGCTATAACAAAAATACCACTAAACCAGACATTACAGTGGGAACTCAAATGTATGTTAAGAATCATGTACCAGAAGGTCCAAATGTAAAAGTTTCTCCCAAAGTCACTGGGCCATATAGAGTAATAGAAGTGTTAAAATTACACAAATACAGAGTAATAAATAAAAGTGATTTGAAGGAAAAGGTAGTTCACTGGAATCATGTAAAGGTAGTGAAAACAGATCCATGGTCTACTGAAGATATAGATAACATAAGAAAGAAAAATACTGTAGAAAATCCAATTTCAACGAGGTATGACCTAAGAAACTGAAAGAGCTAAAAATGTGTATATAGTAATATGTAAATAGTGTTGGACTGAAAATATCATAACTGTGATTTATGCAGTGCAATCAATGTGTCTATATGTAAAGAAAATCTAGTTAAGTCTAATTTTTTCAGAGGCAAACATGCGGCTCATCATTGCACTAGTTTTAATTGGACTCATATCTTCAGAAGTGGAGATAAGAAAAGGTGCCCTGTTAAAAAGACATGGAAAGTCAAAATGATCAAGGACCTTGGAATAGTTAGTATAGATATTTCCACAGTCCTCAAACGTGAAAGTGAACTAAGAGATATCCAAAATGGTATGAAAGCAATCCTATAGAAGGGTGATAATAACAGTGTCATGTCATTATTGGAAAAGCTGAGCATGAACATAGATAACACACTGAGATCAAGGTCCAAAAGATCCCCCTTACCCTTCATTGGAACTGCTGTAAATCAGTTGTTTGGAGTTGCTACCGAAACAAGTGTAGAACAAGAAAAGGAAATAATTGACAGACTGGAAAAGTGGGCAGCCGTAACTGGTACAGTGAAAAATAAAGTTATTACCTCTCACAATCAAAATGCAGAACAATAGAAAAATTGAAAGCCTTCATAAGTCAAGTAAATCTGAATGCAACAAAAGAACCCAATAAGATAGAAAATCTAAAGTTTTTAAATACCTTTCCACTGGAAAGTGAAGTGGTGTTACAAGAACATAAAGACATGCTCAATGCTGTCTTACTTGCTTACAAAGGTATTTTGAGCCCAACACTAATCACTCCAAAAGAATTAGAAGGACATCTATAAGTTTTATATAATGAGGAACATGCGCACCTTTAGTAGAAGATATTCTCATGTACTGTAATTTGATAAGTGCCAAAGTAATTCATGACAGAATTATTTTAGTTCTACCTTTAAATACGAAAATTTCAAATGTGCTAGTTTCTGTTTATCCCTTTCCTATGTATATTGAAAATCAGATCATTATTAGAAAGGGCCTTAGTACTCATTTTGCATTGGAAGAACATGGATTAATATTAGCCTTTTTAACTGATGAACAATTCAATGAATGTGTAATTTTGAAGGAAAAAGAGTATATATGTGATAGTGATAACTTACATAAGACTACCAATGATCATTCCTGCATCCAAGAGTTTATTTGAAAATAAAATCAAGAAAAGGATGTGTGTACACAGTCATTTAATAAGTCATTTGAATCAACTATAGTTAATGAATACTTTTTTGTATTTTCATTAGATACTGTTATAGCCACAGTCACTTGTCCTAATGTCACCACCCAACTGAAATTTAAGAATATCAAGTCTCTTGCAACATCATGTAAGTTAGTTTTACAAAATCACATATACTATGAACCACACCTTTTCTTTAAATACCATATCAACAAACATGTGCCATATAAGAATTACACATTTGCAATAGATGAGTTTAAATTGTGTCAGTTAGAATTAAAGGAACTTGAGAACTTGAATTATGTGGATGAATATTACTTGTATACGAAACAGATAGCACCATTTCTTTCACTTGTAAATCTGCTGGTAATAATAGTCACTATTGTTTTGTTTGTCATCACAGTGAGGCATTTGATTATCAGAAAGATACAAGGGATACTGATAGAAATGAAAAGAAATTATCTTTAATTGACATTTAATATCCACATCATTTCTAATTTTTTTTTTTCAGATATTTTATTCTGAGTTTTCATTTATTATGCTTATGATTTAATGCATTTTAAATTTTTGATATGTTTAACATTTGCTATGATTTTTTTTTACGATTTTATTACACTTATCCTTTCTTCCAGAGTTGGGAGAGCAATTTTGATGCGTATTTTGTTGTACTCTTTAATAATTTTCTTGTATATCCATTTTTTTTTTCATTTAGATATATAGATATTAAACATTGAAGACAATGTTTGGTAGGTGACCGAGTGATGTAATGATAGTTATAAGAAATAATAGTAGATAGGGTAGCGTAATAACAGAGAGAGAGAATAATCAAAGTACAGTGAAAATAATGAGAAAGGGAAAGAGAAGCAGAAGGAGAGAGAATAATCAGAGCATATATAGTGAAACCAACGAGAGAGAGAAAGAGGAAGAGAGAGAGAGAATTGAGCTTTGGTCTGTGAGCCAGAATTTGATCAACAAAACCTTAGTCACAGGAAGTTGAATCATATCACCATCGCAATTACAATCTTAAGACGGTCATAAAATCTTTGACCGGTGACCTCGCACCAAATTCTAGCAAGAATGCAGCTCCGCTACCAGTAGGAGGTATTAACATGTTAAATTATTGACTCCGCCTGGAAAAGGAGGAATTAACATGTTAACCCCACCTAAAATGGGATGGGGAAAAGATAAGGAAAGACTGCTCCACGAATCAAGAATCCAGTTGGGCGGAGAACCAGATCCTACACGGCCTAAGAGGTGGTGCCGAATTCGAACCGAGGGTGGCTAAATTTGCGAAGGAGAGAAGAAGCCAGAGAGGACTGGCAACCATCGTTCAGAAAAGAAGTAGAAATATTGCTAGGGTCCAAAAGAGATTTATAAGCTTTATAGTTGTAACTTGTACTTGTACTCTTTACTACAGTAAAGAAAGAAACTCTGCCGTTTGTCTCATTCAAACTTCTCCTGAGAGACTAAGACTACAAAGATTACTAATCCAGAACTAACATTAAGAAGAAGTCATAAATTTAAAAAAAAAAAAAAATATAGAACCAGAAACTGCAGAACTAATTATCAAGGAGAAGAAGCAGGTAAGCGATCATATAACTCGACACTCTACCTTACAAAAACCCACTACATTACAACGTACTTAGCTCTGGAAACCATCGAACAAAATAAAGTTCTGATTAGAGCAAATCCGAGGCTAGTAGTGCTAAACGAAAACTCACCCACTAATTAAATGGCTTGAATTTACCTTTTAATGAATTCTGCTTACAGAAATGAAAACAAACATTAAATTAACTTACGGCTAATCTGGGATAAAGCTTTGTACAAAATTTACAATGCCTGGCATTGACCACAATACAAACTAGTTCCAGGGAAGAGTACAGGCGGACTTCCCTCTCCCAGATTGCACTTTAATTTAAAATTTAAATGCTTAACTAAAATAGAAGTTGACTTTAATAGAAAGCTAAAAATAATATTGCTCTCATACATTCAGTTTGTGATACTGAAATTAACTAATAGGGAAATTAACTTTCAACTCACAGTGTAGGCCTAACGACAACTTCGTAAAATCTACAAAGAATATACAAAGAAATAAATAACTATAAGAACTTTGTAAAATCTACAAAAGAAACAAGTAAAAAAAATATTAAAAACTTCCCGAGCAACCATTATTTGTAAACTATTTTCAAGCAACCATCATTTGCCAGTCAAATAAACTTTCAAGGAAGCTATGCATGCATATTATATCCCTGCACCGACTCAATTTACTCATGGTAAAGTTTGACATACCCTTGAATAGTCATAGTTTTAGCATAAACTAATTACTTCCCCCAGTTGCTGGAGTCCTTTCCCAAAAACAAAATCCTCTTAACAGTTTCTTTTGCTAGTGATCGATTTATAGGTGTAACAAACTACCGTTTTCAAAGAGTTTAAACCCTTAAACCTTAAGAGCTTGAAAGCAATTGTTAAGAAGAGCAGTGCAGAAGTCTGTAGGAATAGTTATGTAGGAAATATTAGCTAGGAAAATCTGCTAGTAGAGTTATAGTAGATGAAGGAGAGAGAGAGGTAGAAACGGAACACAAAACAGGATGTTTGAAATGCGACACTCGTAAAACACAGAAAAGGAACCGAGCGAGATAACAAAAATCAATGATGCAAGCAATCTCTGACCCCCTGAAACAACGATAACCAGCGTGTGGTAACGACTGCTCTCAGCATACACCCTTATTCGTTAAATGTCGTGCGCCGGAAGTGGTAGGCGTTGAAGATTAACCAATTATGAAGAACTAGGGTGGTCTTGAAAGGAATCCAGACAGAAAAAAAGGGTGGGAGCTTGTAAAGGAAATGTTTAGAAATTTTCTTATAAAATAAAATTTAGTATGTAACTCTAGTCGCTAGAGGGCAGAGCATTTTGGAATCCTTGGAGTTTTTGTTTTTTCTTGATTCTTGGGTTTTCTTTATTCAAAATTTTACTTCGTGTGGTGGTTTTTCTACTTCAACCAGTCTGCTTTTGAGCAACACAACAAACGTAAGATTTTAAAATCAACCATCAGTGCAGTGAAAAAATTTGTTTTAACATTAATTATAGCTTAACGTGCCACAGTTGGGTAATTGCTTCTTTTCCGTGTCTTTTCAGCCGTATTGACAGGTGTGGTTCAGCCGTGTTGACAGGTGTGGGACCCTAGTCAAGCGAGGTTTTATGATTCATGTAAATAATTCACGCCCAAGTCATGCTGAAAATAATGGACAGTGCCTAGACGATATTTGGACAGTGCTTAGAAGGATATATGAGTTAGCATAAGTACCTTGAAGTCTAGCTACTCGTAACATTCTCCTTTGGATAGCTATTCCTCTCCTGGTAAATGTTCAGTGTTCTTGATCTTCGGTTTGACCTTCAAGATTAGATGCCATTCACCATTCTCATATCATACTGCAAGAGTGGTTGGCGATTTTTCCAATAATTGAAGACGTGCTTGGAACACTGGCTAACGAATGTACTTATTGTCTCTTATACACCATTTAATGTTGAGTATCGTATGTATTTAGTTGATAATTATATATAATTACTTTTTATATGTTGGCTTTTTATCCCATTCATTGTTTTCTTCTATGTTTGCCATTTATTGTGATCCCTTCTTCCTGTCGAACCTCAGATTTCTAGCTTTCTCTCTCCCTTACATATTCCCTTCTCCCTTACATTTGGTGCCCAGACCCGGGATTACATGTTGGCATTCATGGGGAAACATTGTTTGGCATAAACAAGACTGAAATAGAACGTATATTATCCAATTTGGGCACTTAAGTTTAGCACTTATTTTTTGGTTATGATTTGGAATTTTGTTTGTGTGTTTGTGTGAAGTGGAATAGGCTTTCAGAGTTCTGGCGGGTTCACGTATCCCAGGTTCCCTAGTACTAGTGCTGTTTGCCGAGGATTTCCTGTTAGGTTAGGTAAGATATACCCCTTACCTGAGTGAGGTTAGTAGAGCTGTTTTAGTCAATTATAGGATAGATACTGTTAGATATTTTCTTGTATTTGTCTTGGTGTAAGCTAATCCATCGAAGCTTTAAACTGTGGATAAGAATGAACTTATCTTTTACTGAATTTAGGTGGTAGTTCTATCTGAATAATCAGTGCTTTAGTGTAGATGAGTGAATAGATTGAGATTTGGCGCGAGTCTTAATTATAATCGTAATATTTTTTTTTCTTATACAATTTTTTTTCACCATTATTAAACATGGCTAGTTCCCTGAGTGAATTAACTTTTGAGTTTTGGATTAAGATAGGTAAAGAGTTACAGTTGAGTGGCAAGGAATTAATGACTTTTGCTGATACCAAATTTAAGGAAAGACTGAGCATAGAAAATAAAAGGATAGAACGAGAAGAGATGAAAGAAAAGGAGAACCGTGAAAGAGAGGATTGATTATTAGATAGAAACAGTAAGAAAGAAGAGGAGGACAGGAAACTAGAATATGAAAGACTTGAAGTAGAAAATAAAAAGTTAAGTAGCCTCCATAGTGTTAGTCCACAGTCTACTATTGCTCAGGATAGTTTCTCCGTTGCTATTCCTAAATTGAAACTGTATGAAAGTGGTGAAGACATTACAGCTTATCTGATAAGGTTTGAAAATTTAGCAAAGCTGAGTGGATGGCCTAAGGAATTATGGTCACCTAGGTTAGCTCTTTTATTTTCGGGTGATGCACTTAATGTTTACTCTACTCTACCTGATGAGGTTTGCAAGGATTATGATAAATGAAAATATGCTATTTTGAAAGCGTTTCGTAAAACTACAGAACAGTATCGTAGAGAATTTAGGTATGCTAAATTTAAAGATGAAAATTTTATGCAGTTTCTTACTAACCTTTACCGCCTCTTTGACTTTTGGATAGATAGTGCTAAAATTGACAAGAACTATGACAGTCTGAGAGATTTCATTGTAACCAACCAATTTATGTCTGCCATTCCTAAATATATTAGGTTATTCCTTATGGAACAAGGTTTTACTAATGCTACAGAAATGGCAAGAAAGGCTGATTTATATTGTGGAGCTCATGATTGCTATCCTAACAGAACTAGAGAAAAAAATAGCAATAAATCTTTGAGTAAGAAAGTCCAAATGGAACAAAAACCAGAAACTAAAGCTACCTTCATTCCAACTAAAGATAAAATTCAAATGAAGAATCCAATTTGCTTCACTTGTGGTGACCGTGGACATTATACCAAAAAATTTGTCCCAAGTCCATCCCAAAGGACAGAGTAGGTAATTAAGAGGTGTTTTAACAGGTAATGATCGTAATCTTGGCCCCTTCTGTGCAGGTAAAGTTAATGGACTTAATGTTCCACAATTTTGAGAGATACAGGTTGTACTTGCATCATGGTGTCAGACAAAATTTTTCCAAATATCCAACCTGATAAACTACCTAAATGTACAGTTTCTGATTACCTAGGGCGAAAAAATGATTTTCCTGTTACTCGAGCGTTTCTTGATTGTCAATTTTTTAAGGGGTGGACAGATGTAGTAGTTGCACCTATTGATTGTTGTTCGGTTATGATTGGTAATGTTAAAGGAGCTACTATGCCAGATTCTAAAGATACTTTCCATGCTGTGAGAGAAAAGTGCGATTCAGTATCTGTAGTCACCAGATCTAAGTCTAGTAAGGAATCTAAAAGAATTCCTGTACATCCTTTGGTTACTACCTGCTGTAAAAGATTTAAAACGTTTAATAACAGTGATTTTGTGAAATATCAAGAAGAGTGTGCTACTTTGAAGGATATAGGATCATGCTAAGGATGGTACAGTTTTCACTAGTAAAAATCATACGTACACTTTTGAATATGACAATAACATTTTATTAAAGAGAATCTTAGACTCGACTAATAGTCAACTTGTGGGCAAGTCTTTTCTAGTCGTACCTAACCAGCTTAGGAATGAGTCTTAGAAGTAGCTCATGAGTCCCCCTTCTCAGGCCATTTTTTCTCGTAGAAAAAACTTATCAGAAAATTTCTTCTCTTTACTTCTGGCCAGGCATGATCTTTTGTATGACATTTAATAAGACAATTTATTTGTAGGAGTTAAGTGATGTATGTCAAGAGGTTTGCTTCAAAGGGTAGGCTAAAAAAAGGCCAGAACTAGTTAAAATGCCTGTGATTCCGTTACTTTTGCTTATTTTGAAAGAAAGTAGCAGTGGATATCGTTGGGCCTATAAAGCCAAGATCATCTTCAGATCGCTCTTATTTATTAACTCTTGTAGATTATGCTACTTCCTTTCCAGAAGCAGTCCCCCTAAAAAATATAACTTCTATAGATATAGCAGAGGCACTAGTGACCATCTCCTAGGGTAGGAATTCCTAAAGTCATTGTTTCCGACAGAGGGGCTCAATTCACTTCAGACTTGATGGGTAAGGTGTATGAGCTAATTGGTATAAAACCTGTGTTTTACACTCCATACCATCCGATGGCTAACGGAAAAATAAAGAGACAACACTCCATCCTAAAATCTATTTTAAAGAAGTTATGCTATCTTAGACCTAACGAATGGGATAGGTATCTTCCTTGAGCTCTTTTGCAATGAGAGAGATTCCTACAGACACTAGCGGTTTCTCTCCATTTGAACTTTATATGGGCGCCAACTCGAGGTCCATTGGGCATATTGCATGAATTGTGGTCAAATGGAAAGATTTTGGATGATACGCAACTTGCTCCTTTTTTACCAATTCTTCTTGATCTTCGTTCGAGACTAGAAGAGACTGCTCAAATTGCAGCAGAAAATACAAAAGTTGCTATGAAACAATATAAAACCTACTTTGATGCTCATAGTTCTAATAGATCTTTTGTTACAGGTGATGAAGTTCTAGTAATGCTGCCGGATACGTATAACAAGCTGTTATTAGCTTGGCAAGGTCCTTACAAAGTTCTAAGAAAATTAAATAAAGTAGATTATGTTTGATGTTAAAGAAAAAGCTAAAGTTTTCCATGTTAATCATTTAAAGAAGTATGTTAGAAAACTCATATGTTTTTGCTGTTAATACTTTTGATGGTTTATCATCTAGAGAAGTACTAGAAGAGGTTACTTCATCTAATGTGATGGTTAACTTTGTATTTGTTGAAGATTCTTCTGATACAGAACTACAACAGTAGGTTCTGAAACTTCTTTAGGTTCTGAAACTTCTAAAAGATCTTTACCAACTGGTGAATCTTTAACTAGTCCAATGATTACAGAATTAAAAGTAATTTTAAGTAAATTTGGAAAGATTTTCTCAGATATCCCCTGGCTGTACTTCTACGGTTATGCATACAATTAGACTTAAGACTAATGAACCTCTAAAATCAAGGCTTTACCCTGTTCCTGTCCATTTGAGTAATGAATTTGAATCTGAAGTTAATAATTTACTTAAGCTAGGTATCATAGAACCTTCTGATTCCCCTTATTGTAATCCGGTTGTCATGATTAAGAAACCTGATGAGACTTATAGGTTAGCACTAGATTTCCGTGCATTGAATTCAATAACTGTCTTTGATTGTGAGCCAATGCCACTAATTGATAAAGATTTCTTTAAGTTTACAGGTGCCATTTTAACTTTCAGAAAGATATTACTAAAGCTTACTACCAAATTTTTTTGCATCCGAATAGCCGTCAATATACTGCTTTCCAGACCTCTAAATGATTGATGCAATTCACTAGGATGCCTTTTGGGTTATCCACTGCTTGTGCTTCGTATATCAGACTTATGAGAGAGTTTTTGAGGGTGTCAAGGGAATAAGCTTATACTTTGATAACTTACTTATCTTCTCAAAGGACTCAGAACCACCTTCAGATTTGAATAATGTATTAACTTTACTTGAGATACATGGTTTAACTGCTAAGCCATCGAAATGTCATTTTGGTTTACCTTCCATAACCTACTTAGGTTTTAAGAGTTTCTAAGAATTTTGTATTTACCAGATCCAGATAAGTGCAGTAAAATCATGGAAATTAATTATCCTAAGTGCAAGAAAGAACTTCAGTCCTTTTTAGGTACTTGCAATTTTATCAAAGATTTATCATAATATTTCATCACTTACTTCTGACCTCTCAAATTTACTAAAGAAAAACCAGCCCCATAAATTTGAGTTATCTATTGACCTTAAACGGCAGTTTGACACCCTGAAGCATTATTTTGAATCTGATCTAGTTTTAAGATTACCTGACATAACAAAAACTTTTGTTGTTCGCAGTGACGCCTCCCAGAATTGCATTGGAGCTGTTTTACTGCAGTATTGGAATAACGTTCCCCATCCAATAACCTATGCTGGAAGAAAATTAAATAAATCCGAACTAAATTATTCAGTTATTGAAAAGGAAGTGTTTAGTTTGGTTTTTGCCATTAAGAAATTTGAATATTACCTTGTCGGTAAACATTTCATTTGTTGAATGTGACCACAGACCTTTGTCTACCTTGAACATTTTAAAGGCAAGAATGGGAGATTGTTACGTTGGTCACTATATTTACAGCAATACAAATATACTGTAGTGTATATTAAGGGAATAGACAATATCTTTGCTGATTTCGTAAGTAGATGCTGGGTATAATGAGAATCTTTAAAATAATTTGAATATAGATATAATGACTTATATTTGTCTTAGTGCAGGGGTATGTAAAGGTAATTTAGAAATTTTCTTATAAAATAAAATTTAGTATATAACTCTAGTTGCTAGAGGGCAGGGCATTTTGGAATCCTTGGAATTTTGTTATTTCTTGATTCCTTGGGTTTTCTTTATTCAAAATTTTACTTCGTGTGGTGGTTTTTCTACTTCAACCAGTCTGCTTTTGAGCAACACAACAAACGTAAGAATTGTAAAATCAACCATCAGTGCAGTGAAAAAATTTGTTTTAACATTAATTATAGCTTAACGTGCCACAGTTGGGTAATTGCTTCTTTTCCGTGTCTTTTCAGCCGTATTGACAGGTGTGGGACCCTAGTCAAGCGAGGTTTAATGATTCTCATGTAAATAATTCACGCCTAAGTCATGCTGAAAATAATGGACAGTGCCTAGACGGATATTTGGACAGTGCTTAGAAGGATATATGAGATAGCATAACGTACCTTGAAGTCCAGCTACGTCGTACGTTCTCCTCTTGGATATGCTATTCCTCTCCTGGTAAATGTTCAGTGTTCTTGATCTTCGGTTTGACCTTCAAGATTAGATGCCATTCACTATTCTCATATCATACTACAAGAGTGGTTCGATTTTCAAATAATTTTGAAGACCCCTGCTTGGAACACGGCAACGAATGTACTTATTGTCTCTTATACCCATTTAATGCCTAAGTTGAGTATCGTATGTATTTAGTTGATAATTATATATAAATACTTTTTATATGTTTGGCTTTTATCCCATTCATTGTTTTCTTACTATGTTGCCATTTATTGTGATCCCTTCTTCCTGTCGAACCCTCAGATTTCTAGCTTTCTCTCTCCTTACATATTCCTTCTCCCTTACAGAGCTACAAAGAAGGAATGGGTCCAGACCTCAGTTGAAACGAAAGAAAGTTTAGTTTAGGAACTCACTTCTGGACGCATAACTTGTGTCGGTTATACTCTGTTTACCCTGTGTCATTTGTGTGTGATAGGACAGTGAATTTGTGTGTTACAATAATAAGTAAGAAAAGAATCCTAAAGGAAACTAAACTCGTTTCAAAGCTTCCTGAGATAAATAAAAGAAAAAGAATTAAAAGAGATTAAATGAGAAATCAGTGAGATGTCCATGAGTCTACAAAATAACCAGAAGTTCTTAAGAGAGATAGAAACCACAAAGCAGTATGGATAAAGTATCCCCATTAAACAAAACTAAAGAGAAGCAGTACAAAAGAACTACAAAAATAAAAAAATATTTATAATAACACAATAATACCACAACACAATAAGTCATCCAAAAATACAGCATAGTTATATACACCAACCATAAACAGGAGAGCCACCGATTATTTCAAGAACCCTAACCTGATTATCTCCTAGCGCTAGCGCTGCTGAAGTATTTGTAACACTACGTAAGGAAGAACAGCCAAGGACGCTCGAATAAGGTATGCGGTGACGTTACAGAATCTCTCCTCAGTCTTACCAACAAGTTGCCGAGTAACTTGAATGAGTACAGAAGTTCTAAGGACAAAATTATCCCCATTTTTTTCTCTTCTGTCTTTTTCAGATTATGCATTTGTTATGTAGAAGTAGTGACGGTTGTTATTACATATTTACATAGTGTGACTGTAAACGTAATCGTTTTCTTTTTGTTTGATAAGTGACATTTTATAATACATCTCGGCTAAAAGATTAACGTGTTTCGACTTTGATCGCATTTTACGTCAGTTTAAAGAAAGGCGTCTTTTAACATAAGGCAAAAAAAAAAAAAGAAAAAAAAATACCAATTGCAATATTATTGTTCAGCTACCAAAAGATGCTATTGATATTAAGCAAGTTATCATCACGTCAATTTATTGAAAGCCTTTTCAATCATAAAAGCAGTTTGTCCATCGCCTGAAAAATCTCCCATTTAACTCTAGATTAATGAGCAAATGGAATTGACAAACCTTATATGTTTTCCAGTAATAAACCTACACAGAAAGCTCACCAGCAGCCCATTGAGTGCCCCACATTCACTGCACCCTTCACATCAATATATATACAGTATACACACATATATATATATATATATATATATATATATATATATATATATATATATATATATATATATATGTATGTGTGTATATGTATGTATACTGTATATATATTGATGTGAAGGGTGCAGTGAATGTGGGGCACTCAATGGGCAGCTGATGACAATTGCCACTAGGAAAATTGCCACAGGGAAAATGGATCCCTTTATGTTCCTGACTTTTACCATTCGTGTATCGCTTCAAATTTTCTCACGATAATGACAGTTATAATAACTGTTTATCTGTGTTTATTATTATTCTTTAGTAACAAAACATTACAAATTGCTGAAGCGTTTTTGAAACCTTTGTTATTAACGATATGATTAATTTCCCATTTAGTAAGTGTTATAACAACTCTTTTTGCCTCTTCAAACTACTATTCTATCACCTCTCACTTAATTGAGTCAATGACAATTTTAAATCATAAAAAAATTTATATTTCCGCTGACTTCAGCCCAAAATGGTTTCTATAATCAAGAATGAACGGGGCACAGGTATGCTCGTTGACGAGGTACATTACACATGGTTTACAAATAAGGTTATATAATAGCTTGGATGTGTAGCCAACTGAAAAGAATCATACCGCAGGGCGAGACTTCATGCAAAAACGTCAACGTATGACGTTGAGATCGTGTAGATGCAATCTTTAAAATCCAAAGTAAAAACGTCTCGGCAATCAAGTCCCATCCTACTGTATCTCTCGATAAAGTTGCTATCTCTCAAATGCCTAGTACTACAAGTAACATAAGAAGTGATATTAGCAAGTGGAGGAGACAAGAAATTTCAGGTCCTCCATCTGTGCCATCTGGAGGGACGGGATATGTAATACCGCCAGAATTTGCGACCTTAGGTTTCGGTGAAAGTTTTCCTCAATAAGATTCGGATATTAACCACGAGGGAACTACGTTCCTGGGCTTCCAAGAGTCGTATGATTATCCTGGGGCTTCAGGGAATCTTGTGATTTTCCTAGCGCTTCAAGAAATCTTGTGATTTTTCTGGTACTTCCAGGAATCCTGTGACTTTCCTGGCGCTTCAAGGAATCTTGTGATTTTGCTGGTACTTCCAAGAATCCCGGGACTTCGAGAAAACAATAAAACGGTAAGAAAACAGTTTAACATATTTATTTCCGTCAAAATTCCATTTCTTCAAAGATTAACAAACAAAAGCAAAGATATTTACAAATAAACATAATTTCTTCTTCGTTCCTCGCAGCTATCGAAACATCAATCTTCCAGCTTCTCTCTCTCTCTCTCTCTCTCTCTCTCCTTGCGCTTTTTACCGGCATGAAGCCTCACTGCTG
>NC_061104.1:32831290-32843790 GCF_015104395.2 Macrobrachium nipponense
CCTTTTCTTTTTTGAAATATTGTGAATTGTTTGAGTACGGTGAAATTTTGGAGCTAGCTACATCAGAAACATAATTGGTACCAAGGTAATTTGTTATTACAATCTCTAGTTGCAACTAAAAAGATATTTATTTACAGTGGTTTGGTGAAACTATTTTATTTTTTACACATTGCAAATTTTTATGTTCTGTATTTGTTTCTTTTGAAGTGATTTTTTGGGCATTTATCCATTTTTCTTATTGAAGTGATTTTTGTGCATTTGTGCATTTTTCTTATTGAAGTGTGTTTTTTTAATATTCTGTGATTAATGCTTTCTTTTTGCACAATTGGTATTTTCCAAATTTTTCTGTGTTTTCATTTCCATTCACAATTTGATCAACTTAATTGTTTTCATTAATCAATAGTTGCATGTTTAATTGCATTTAACTCTTGTGAATTAATTTGCATTTACTTTTCAAGTTTTAGTGTTTTTTACCACTTGTGAATTAATTTCCAAATATATTATTCAAGAAGCTATTTACACACTTGCTGAATAAGAAGGAAGGATACGAATTATTTTTGAAAAATTTAAGTAAAAACAGAATTTCCTCATGAAAGTTGTGCCAAGTAGCGGATGATCTATGGGCACGGTGCAACAGTGTGAAAATACTATTTAATTTAAAAGTGAAAGAGCAACTGCTGTAAAAGTTCGTACCTTGACCTGTTTAGATAGAAATACATTGGTAATTGAGATGTTTTCCTTCAGCTTTGTTGAAGTGAGATAGAACCAGGGAAATACGTACTTAAACTTTTAAAGTTGTTGATGGAGTAATGCCCTTTAATTAATTTAATTCTATATACAATTACCCCACACCTGTTTAATGAACTTAGTCTGATTTAATAAGTTTATTAAGGATCACTGTTGCATTTAGAGTATTCCGTCGTATTTCCTCTGTAATGAAGGTTCAAGTGTCTGGCTGTTGTAAGGTAACTATTTTCAGATTAGTAAGTATAGTAACAAGATACTTGG
The DNA here is from genome assembly GCF_015104395.2 of Macrobrachium nipponense. Taxonomy (NCBI): domain Eukaryota; kingdom Metazoa; phylum Arthropoda; class Malacostraca; order Decapoda; family Palaemonidae; genus Macrobrachium; species Macrobrachium nipponense. The sequence continues at coordinate 32,832,299 of NC_061104.1, forward strand.
CACTTCGTCACAATATATATATATATATATATATATATATATATATATATATATATATATATATATATATATATATATATATATATATATATATATATATATATATATATATATATATATATATATATATATATATATATATATATATATATATATATAGAGTTATGCATGCATGATATGCTCGACTTAATTGTATAAACACATCTTAAATATCATTTTATCTTTTTTGTTAGAGTGCATGTTCCGAATCGTTAGATTAAAATCCTTGTAAAAAAAAAAGAAGAAGAAGAATGAAAAAAAGAGAGACAACTAACGGATTCGAAGCACAAGATATCTTTAAGGACAAATAGGAGAACAAAAAAGATCAAAACAATATAATTGTAAGTATCACTTACCAGACAAGTTTCTAGATGCATTCCACTTGCCTTACAAAACGTAAAAATACGACAAAATGGTCAATTTACGAACATCCAAAATACATGTAAATAATTGAATATCTACACAATACATTATATATACATTTAGAGGGCATTGTGGTTGTTACAGTTACATATGGATCCGGTAAAAAGTGAATCTACAAAACACACACACACACACACACACACACACACACATATATATACTACTATATATATATATTATATATATATATATATACATATATATATATATATATATATATATATATATATATATATATGTATATATATACGTATCTATGTATCTATGTATGTTTGTACGTTACTGTAGTGTAAAATCAATCATATCTGATATAAGCATACGATGTACTAAGAGAGAGAAAGGGAGAGGTTATCTTTAGAAAGCGAATAGAGTGAGCAGGTAACACAGCAAAAGTTCCCCCTTTCTCCCACCATGACCCGTACCCCCTAACACCATATCCCCGTCCCCTCATCTCCCCCCAGGGACCAGGGACGCGTATGGAGACGTCGGTTTGGTCATGGCCGCTGACTATTCCGATCTTTGGAAAGGACATTGACCTCTTGAAAAGGGCGATGACTTGATGGCATAGGGAGGCATACAAAAAGCTAATGAAGGGGGAAGAACGAAGATGGAGGAGAGGAGGAGGAATAATGGAGAGTTGAGATCCATATTTGGTAAAAGAGAGATTATCAGACGATAATGTACAAGGCCGAGCGTGGAGCCGGGTTGTTTCTCAAGGCAGGAGATATGGATACAATGAGGTAATGAAAAGGCATGGCAAGAAGAAATAGAGGAGTTCCATTTCTGAAATGGGAGAGATCGATAGGTGATAATGTACAAAGATGAACAAGGATATTCATAGTTGGGTTGTATTTAATACCCCAGCCCTTCAATCTGGAACAACAGTGGACAGGTGGATCCCAATACACAAGATCCCTTTAATTAATCCCATATTACTGCAGAGCGGTGGAATGTTCTTCCTGGCAGGTACTGGAGGACGAGATTTGGAGCAGTTACAAAGGAAAATCCTGACGATGACGTGAGCTACTATCATGATCAGTTACTGGTGCAGTATGGGGTCTGCAGTGGAAGGTAGCAACGAATATTCTTTGGAAGCTTGAACTTCAGGTCAATAGGCCCTGTGTGCTTCTTCCATGTGAATATGTTACATCTACTGAAATAATGATAATAGTAGTAATGTGAGTGTTTATTATTCTTTTTTATCTATTCTTAAATCTTTTACTTATTGATAAGTACTTTGTAATTAACAACCACATGTGATATTTAAATAATTTTGTATATGTTGTTTTCTTCTTTCAGTTTTCTATCTATGTCAAATGTATAAAATTTCTTTGAAGGTAAAACTCTTCGTTTTTCTGATGTGATTATTTACTCATTTTTATTAATAAAAAAAATAATGATAATTAAATCAAAAGCACGAAATCAGCTATCTAGAGGCGTTATGAATCACATTTTCGCTATTTCATTATAACAAAGGTGTTACTTTGAAAGGCTCAGAACAAGATATGAATTTAGCATAAGAGGAGAGAGAGAGAGAGAGAGAGAGAGAGAGAGAGAGAGAGAGAGAGAGAGAAGAGGAGAGAGAGAGAATTTTACAGAGTTTTTCAAATCTCTCATTCGTACAAAAGTGATATATATATATATATATATAGACATAATTTCAATACCAAATCAACCTGAAACAGGTACACGCGCACATACAGGTAATCTATAGAGCTAGTGAGTTACTAAAAGTCCTTGAGGACTGTGCAAAATAATTATGAATTCACTGAGCATAAAAAATAAGTAAATAAATAAATAAATAACCAGAAAAAGAAAGAGAAAGAAAAAGGATCTCTCATCTGAGAGAGAAAAGTTACTGTGAAGACTGATCCAAGAATTGGCAGGGTAGGGGGATCATAAGGGTATTGGAGTCGGTAGGGTAGGGGTGAGAGAGAGGGTTGTGATTTCTGACTACTTGAGGGTGTGGCTCCAACAAGGCATGTTTACACTTTCTTTGTTCTCCGGCGTGCCCTCAGAGAGAAACTTTACTAAAGGATGCCCTTAGAGAGAAACGTTATTAAAGAATGCCCTCAGAAAAAAGTTATTGACGAATGCATTCAGAGAGAGACGATACTGAAGGATGACCTCAGAGAGGGAAATGTTAGTAAAGAGGCCATCAGAGAGAAACGTCACTAAAGGATACTCTTATAGTTAAACATTACCAAACGATTCTCACAGAGAGAAACTATAATAAAGGCTGCCCTTAAAGAGAAACCTACTAAAAGATGACTTCAGAGAGAAACGTTACTGAGGGATTTCCTCAGAGAGAAACGTTAATAAAGAATGTCCTCAACGAAAAACAATACTAAAGGTTTCCTTTAAAAAGAAAAGTTACCAGAGGTTTCCTTTAGAGAGAAACGATTCTAAAGAATGACCACAGAGAGAAACGTTACTAAAGAATGTTCTCAGAGAGGAACAATACTGCAGAATGCCCCAAAGAGAAACGTTACTGAAGGATGCTCTCAGAGAGGAACAACACTAAAGGACGCCCTAGAGAGAAACTTTGCTAAAGGACGCCTCACAGAGACACGTCACTAAAGGATGTGGCCTATGAGATGCCCAATTCCTAAAGCTCTTTCTTAGAATCATTATCTTTATTATTACTAAAATTGTTTTCAATGTACTCAAATCGTCAAAGATAAGAGAGAGTTGAAAATGCAAGTTCGATTCTAGAGACACAAGTATCGTCTCGAGGCTCGTACCAAAGTATCTTCATTCTGCATAATTTTAAACGAACAAGTGGTGAGAGAGGCTGCCCATGGGTTTGGACTATTATTGTTGCACAAAACATATGTGACACATATTGCATCCAGAACAGTTATTGCTGAGCTCGCGTAGGATTAGCTCAAATAATTCGTCCCTAAATAAAAGGTGAAAACTGCAGGAGGTTGGGCAACTATGTAGGAAAAAAAACAGAGGTAACAGATGAAGAGAGTCAAGCCAAGAATGGAAAGGACGACGTATAAAGTATGAGAAGTACTGCCAATGAAGCACCGAGTTTGGCACTCGGAGGGAAAGGCAGTACGGAGGGAAAGGGTCGAAAGCTAAATAAATTTCATTGTAAAAGAACGGAGGTCTGGCCCATACCTCCACTATTCTAAACGTCTTCCTCGGAGTCAGCCACCGGAGTCTTGGTTTGCCATCATATCCTACATGAACCTGAGTCTCACCCTGAAGAAGCACAGGTATAATGGATATATTTTGGTAGAATTCATGCAATCGTGCAGCTATCAAGTCCGGTTAAAGTAAGGGGATTGAGAGGAAGTTGCCTTCGCTACCGCGTAATATACGATAAGCTTTACAGAAACTTGCTCCAAACTATGGCTTCCTGTTGCAAGCAGCAGCGAGTCAACGGTCCAAAACCGAATGAATATTCCAGCTCGATGGTAACAAGTATGTGAGTGTCTTCTAAGAGATATACATTGCAAAGTTGTGTTACCAATTCAGAAAACTGATTACAAAGATTATAAACTGTCCTTGTGATGAAAAGGTGGCAGTTGATTTAAGTAGATATGACACCTTGAAATTCCCTTGACACTCCTTCATTCATAAAAAATCTTTTTCTTTAACCACATTCAACCATTTATGCTGCTGCTTCATTTATTGCTATGAATATTATTATGGTTATCAGGACTAGTAACACTACCCAAAAACTACTGTATGATAACCATCATCTTCATTATCGTCAACGTCATTCTTCTCCCATTTGAAGGAAACCGCAGCCAACTGAAGAAGCGTGAAGGAATGTTTAGAAGGATCTCGCGTTCCTCAGTCATTCCGGTCAAACGAGGCGATTGTTTGAGCCACTTGCCGGCCTCGAGGATGACCTTAAAAGGCAAAGCTGAGCTCGGATCCTGAAGCATAAATTCGGAGAGGCATCAGTCAAACGAGAGATGTCCTTTTGAGGAACCGCATAGGAAGGAACGATCACCATTTTTAAGAAATAAATTATGGATCTCTAGCACTGAAACATGAAGTTCACAAACATCCATTTTCTTTGTCTTTCTGTTGCTCTGTCTGTTTGGTAATTCTTCTGGATCCGGGTGATTCAAAGGCTTCTCTGTACTTAGCTTTGTTTTGTGGTTCAAATGCCTCCCTGTACAAAGCTAGTTTGGTGATTCAAACGGTTCTCTGATCATCTCTGAGTATGGTGATTCAAAAGGGTTCATTATGGATCGCTGAGTTTGATGATTCAAAGACCTCTATTCAGAGGGTTTTCTGACAATATCAATTTGGTGATTTATTGGAGTCGTTGAGCAAAGCAGCGTATAGTGTTTCTAAGGCTTCTCTACAGACTCACTGTCGAGTACTTTGAAACCTTTCGTAATTCAGAGCTTTGTCTATCCCAGGTTCGAAAAATGATAAAATGAAGGAAGAAGGGAAATGTTTCGCTTAACTCGAAAGGAAGCTATAGAGTTGCCCAAAAGTCATGAAAACGTGAGTAGAAGAGTTTCAAAGCTTTTTGATAAGAAAAAAAATATTTTTAACCAGGTAATGTAGTACACACACACACACACACACATACACACACACACACACACACATATATATATTATATATATATAATATATATATATATATATATATATATATGTGTGTGTGTGTGTGTGTGTGTGTCTGTGTGTTTGTGTGTGCGCGTGTTTATTTTATATTTAATATTTAAATATATATATATATATATATATATATATATATATATATATATATATATATATATAATATGAACAGATTAGAACAAGAAAATTTCTGCAGACTGTTTAAATCGGAAGGAGGTGAAGAACGTCATTGCCAAAACCCAAAACCAAAAGAAAAGCACAACTGACAAAGTCCGAAGAACCACAAGAGAGCAAAGCACCCAAGATGGCCAAAATATAATTCGGCCATAGAAACTAATCGGAGAGGAGTATCATCATAACAATAATTTTCCATCGTAATGGACACATATTTATGAAGGGAAAAGGTAACTAAAATATAATCGCTTGATTTAATAACTTCCACAGAACAGCTTAGAATTGAAGTAATTGATTGATTGATTGTGAGTTATATGGCGTTACAACTACTCTTAAAATTAGAAAAGGATGTCAAACAGGGATTAGGAATCTAAATTAAGTCCACATAAAAAAACATAAGAAATAAAAATAATTGGAATTTGAAAACAGTACCGTTTACCCTGGGAACGAAAGTCCAAGGCTCTGGAAGGTATGAGAGTGCTTATGGAATAGTCCAAGCGTTATTTGGTACTCCGCCGGCTCGATAATAATAAATATTGGGCGAAAAAACCCTCAAATGATTTTTCTGTTTATGTTTTAGTGTTATGCAAACTTATTTTTTACATATGAACAGGTTACAAAATATTTCTCTTCGATTACGATAGATCTGCAGTCATCTTAACAATGGCGCTGTGATTCATCTGTAAGAAAAAAAAGAAGAATGTCGAAACAAATTTTATACAGTGGGTCGTGTTCTCCTATATTCAATTCGAACGTGAGTGTTCGTCGACTTTTGATCAATAATAATAATAATAATAATAATAATAATAATAATAATAATAATAATAATATAATAATAATAATAATAATAATAAGACTAAGAATTATGTAAAAGTCTATTTCGTTATTACAACGTCATAAAAAATAGTTCCCCTTCCTTGTTGTGCGGATTTTGTATATTTTTTCCATCTTCCATATCATCTCTTCCTATGGCTTACAACTCCTTCAGCCATGCACCATCTTAGGCGGCACATTAAAAATGATAAAGAACATTGAAACACAACACATAATGGCTTTATCATAAAAAGATACTGTAAGGGTCGCAAATAGTTGCTATTCAGGAACGGACGTTGTAGGAGGCAGAAGAAAAATTAAGCGACATTTATCGACTTCGAGCAAGAAAAGTAGGTGGTTTATCTCAGTCTTATCGGGAAGAGACGGGGTTCCCAAAGGGTCTTATTCCTTTTTTTTCTGTCTTTTCTTTTATTGTAATCCTTTTTTTTATCTGTTCTGGCTATGGGTGATTATTCATGGGTCATTCAACCCATAAAAAAAGGACTGGACCTTTCGCGGCTACATAGGTGAGATGCCTGGGCGAAAGATCACGTCTTTTCGCATCGTTGATATCACCTGGAAATAATCATCATTGTGACAAACGATTATTTCCTAAATTTGCCTGATAAACAATATCCGTACAAAGAAAATCGTTGAATCTCGCCAAAATAACCTGACCAAAAAAAATCATTTCCTAATTTTACTTCATAACCGGTAGTTATTTAGAAGAAAAGTCACGTCTTTGTAAATACCTGAAATTTCCTTTAAAGAGCTACAGCCTCGAAAAACACCGTCTAGATTTGGTTGCATTCTTCCTTATTTAAACATCATTTTGACCTCATAATCAACTTTTATTCTCTCAAACTTACCTAAATCCAACGTTTCGGTGAATACAGAGAGAGAGAGAGAGAGAGAGAGAGAGAGAGAGAGAGAGAGAGAGAGAGTTTAATCATTTGCATTCTAAAAAAATCTAGGAAGAAATTATTACCGCGCATAGAGGATCATTACCTGCAATTCATTGATTCCTTCGTCTACAGGAAGATTTTAGGGAACTTTTAAGATAAGTACGAGTTCGTAATAACTCCTGGCAAAATTATCATAATTATTGATCTGTTCTTCCTCCTCCGCATAGCTCGAGGGCCGTTTCCTCTTAAATCACTCAAGACGAAAACAATTATTTGCACATTTTGAGTAATATAATAGTAGCAATGCACTCACAAAACTATTGTTTTAAAAGTAGTATCTTGTGCTAGGTTTGTTCCATATAAATCATTGCAAATAACACTGGTTTACAAAGAAATTTAGGCAAGCACAAAAATACCCGTTTTTACCTAATTTGGGGGTGCTGAATTCAAATTTGAAATCCGTTTTTACTCATCACCTCTAGTTATTTATCCTGTTTTATCTGTTATAAGCTGCTGCAACTCTTGAAATGTGCACATATATTCTCTGTTTATACTAAAATGAGATTATTTAAAAGCCAGAAAACTAGAGGTGATAGAGCAAAACTATTTATAAATTTGAATTCAGCACACCCAAATTAGCAAAAAACACCTATCCCCATTCTGCCTCAGACCAAAAAATTTTTTTTTTTGTAAACAAGTGTAATAATAATAATGAAACATTTAAAAAATAATTGTTTTGTAAAAGAAATAACATCACGGATAGTAACGCCAGCAAGATAATTACTAACCTTAACCGGACGAAGAGCAAGTTATTCAGGGGTAGACAATTTCCGCCGGACGCTCCTACACTCGCGCAGGCGCGCCACAACACCAACGGCCGATACTCTCGCGCAGAGGTCAACACTCGCTATGCTGACCCCCTGGTGACCCCCACTAACGACTGGCATTCCCCCTCCTTATACCCTTCGTCTCCTCGTCGACTACCTCATCTTTTTTTCTTTTCTTTTTTTCTACCTAAGTCTTCCCTTTCGTCTTAGTACATTCGTAAACATACGTTTTTCCCTCATACATTTGATGACTCATCTGTCGGTCTTTTTATCCGATTCTCCCTTAAATACACGGAATGACGTGTATGTCTAAGCAGTAGAATTGTTCTCTCTCTGTCTCCAGCTCACGCACAATCACGCAAATAGAACACACACACACACACGCACACACAAATATATATATATATATATATATATTATATATATATATATATATATATATATATATATATATTTTATATATATGATATATATATATATATATATATATATATATATATGTGTGTGTGTGTGTGTGTGTGTGTATGTATGCATGTATGTACGTATAGTTTGTATGTGTATGTGTGTGAGAAAGTTAGCGTTCATAAAATTATATGCAAAGAGAGGTAGAGTGGGCAGTATCAAGAGATATCAATGGAATGACGTCATTAGGCGTAAATTGCGCCGGCAGTCTATTCCGGGAGGCAAAGTTCTCACAACCGTACCGATTGAATTACAGAGCACGTTAGCTTCCATCCTGGTCATAATTATTGTCTGTCATGATCTAAGCAGGGCCACCGCAAAGCTAAAAGAGTTAAACTCTGCAAGCTTCGAGAGGCTGTGAAATACAACATACGAATTAGGAGAACAGTACCTTTTTTGATTATTGTATGCATTCTTATGAACTGTCCTAAAGTTTAAAAAAAAATATAATGCACGAATGTGAAAAGAAAAAGAAGAGAAAAGAAGAAAATAAAGCTGAACATAACGCAGTATAGATAGCACTCAATAGGCGTGAATAATAATAACAACAACCACTAACTAATAAAAACAACAAAAAGGCCAAAATAGACCAGAAATTTCAATTTTTATTTCTTGGACAGATCGTGAAAGACCAAGTATTATACTCCGATGGCAGAATCTCTGTCTAATAAAACGGAATTCGTATTCATATCTTGCCGTCATCCAGTCTGAGGAAATCCTTTGTCTCACTACTGGATCTTTGCTGCGAGTCTCAGTAACTTGAGTTACTTCATCGGAGGGCAACCAAACCCCATTATTTCTGGGAATGATATCGCAGTGTATAAATAGTCACAGAGTGGACACTGATACAATACCAAGTAATTAAATACGCTGCTCTGAGGTGCATAAGGCTAACTCGAAGAATGTTGAAAAGTGAATTTGGAGTCATGACCAGAATTCATAAAATGAAAAGGATAACAATAGTATGCTTCCTCTCTCGACTTATGGATATATGTATGTAAGTAGCTAAATTCTTTCACTGTGCAAGGTAGAGTAATATTCCTGATCCATAAAAGCTTTGGCAACTATACTCATGCTTGAATTTGCAAATTTATACTATATCTCAGAGTAGCAGTATTAAGTGTGAAAACATTCTTGCCTCGATAGTAGTACAACATTATTTCCACAAAAAGATATAGTTGAGGAAATGCATTTCTTCATATTTAAGACTGTCGGAAACAAACTTTTCGCTTTTTTGAAGACATACTTCAAAATTCTCGGTACCGGTTTCAGAGGCCGCGTAAACACTGGAATGATTGGAGAATAATTGCCCACGCCCGCGAAGGGGAAAAGTGACAAATTATTTCCCCGAATTAGACCTCCTCAGCGCACGCAAGTTTGAAATTTGCAAGCGAAAATGTAACAACAGAAAACAGACAGTAACAACGCTTATCTCCCTTTTTTTATATATTTTCTAAGTGCAGTCAATTAGATCCTATAAAATTACTGAAACTTGTAAATCCGCCTTAACATAAATCGTCTTTTGTTTATCGGCCAATTGGAGTATTCACCCTTCAACGAGCTTTTCGACTTTTGGAAAATTATCCAAAAGACAGACCCAGCAATCTATAAGTTATTTAGCACCTCAGAAATGACATTCGAGGGAAGCTCTTTAAACTTGGGCATATGTCGTAAGGCATACAACAAAAGCCTAGCATAGATGAACAGGCGATATAATTTTTTTTAATCTTCAAATAAACAGCGTCAGCTTTATCTGTTAATTCAAGGGGATAAATTACTGAGTCTCTGTTTATTCGAAAATCAGGTAATTAAAGCCAGTAAGTGTTCTGGTAATCAGCATTTTGTTTTCCAAAGGTGGCAGCAAGTTTAGCAATTAAGAAGAATTAACTTTCAGTAGCAAACCTCTTAGTCTTCCAACGATGGCGGAAGATTAACCAACGATGAACTCTGCTGCATTTTTTTTTTTTTTTTTTTTTTTTTTTGAGGAATCGCCATCTGGGTCTTCCAGTGGAAGTGATGAATTGAGCACCTTTGAGGAATTTTTCCCAGCAGACAGCAATTTGATTCCCCAACAAGCGCACTGAATCATCTAATGGAGGCAAAAAATTAACCACTGCGAATGAGCATTCATAATAGAACAAGCATGTGGGTCACTCAACGGAGGCAATGGATTTGGCAATGTAAAGGATTTTTTTTTCCGGTATTCGGGGCTTGAGTCCTCAAATGATGGCCCTGGGTTAAAACTTCAGAGGACTGCTCTAGCCACCCTAATCTATGTTGTCTGAAGATGGTGGTGAATTTTTGTGCAGTAACCATGATCTGAGTACTCCAATGATGGTAGCAGGTTAATCTGTATGGAAGAATTTTTTTCCACTAAATGGCAACTAGGTCTTCTAGCGGTGGTAATGGAATTTTGTTCCAATTAGTAACATATTGACCCTCCAACACCGGCACCAAATTAAGCAATGGGGAACTATTTTCTTCCAATCTCAAGAATCTGAGCTTTTTGATATCAGTACGAACTAAGCATTGGGGAGGAATTTTGTTTAAGTAACCAGATGCTAATTGGGACTAAAATAGTGAACTCTCATTTAAACACAGCCTCCAATTACCCCTAATCGATTCTACTAACGGTGGCAAACGTCTGAACTTTGAGAAGGAAAGCCTTCGATATCTCCCTCAGTACAGGTGAATCTTCGAAATCCTATCTTCTTCTTTTTCTTCTTCATGGTTATATACTCGCGAAGCGCTGACCCTTAACTCCAAAGATCAACAACGGCCATTGGAACAGATGGTTCCCTTCTTCGCGTTCTTGGGGAATGCGTTAATGAACTAGTACCTGTGGTTGTTTCGAAAAGGGCACGATATGTTTAATCATGGTTCTTCCAGTTGGGGTAATTAGTTAAAAACTCAGTTATTGTTTAAGGAATTTTTACAAGAAATTCCTATATGCAACAGGAAAGAAAACTAAAACGATGTATAACATAAAGATCTGAAAAATATTTTATTAACATAAAACTGTATTTCTGTACATGACATCAGGTGTAGACGTGTATATACAAACGGATTGTATATTCATTTATACAAAAACACACAGCAATGTATGCATATATATATATATATATATATATATATATATATATATATATACATATGTATATATATATATATATATATATATATATATATATATATATATAATATATATAAGTGCCACAACGACCACAAACTGGAAAGGTAATTGCAAAACG
>NC_061104.1:32848790-32853790 GCF_015104395.2 Macrobrachium nipponense
ATTTTTTTTTTTTTTGGTACCTTGTTATATAACATGTAAAAAGATAAATATTAGTTTGCTCTCTTTACTCACTTTATCCGTAATATTGATGAAATTAAAAAAAAAATTATTTTGATTACAGGTTATCTGTGCCTCTTTCTCTTTCTTTCCTTATTTTTTTTTTTTTTTTTTTTTTGCTTCTCATACACAATAAGAAAAATGAAAGTAAAGGCCACTGACCCTCCTCTCTTCCTCTGTAACGTCTTCTTCATTCTCATCTACCTAGTCATTAACCTTTCTTCTGCCCAGCTGGGAGTTCCTTCTCTCATCCTACCCCTTCCTCTTCCTAACTCCTCTCTTTACCCTCCCCACCTCCATTTCTTCGTTTATTTTTTATCCCGTTTTTTCCTTCCCTCTTGCGAGTCCTCCTAATAGCCTTCCATGATCATCGCCATATTATTTTGGCGACCGCAAAAACAACGCGCCAGTTCAAGGTCTTTTGTGGTTCGTGGACAACTAAAGTTCCTCCTGCTGTTGCTGCTAGTGTCGCTGCCCCGCCCTCCTCCTCGGAGAACCTACTGTTCACCTTCCCCTCCCCCCGCCCATCTCCCACACTCGATTTACCTTCAAGAGCCTTGGGGGCGTCAAAGGTTGACCAAAAGAATTCCAGAAACTTCCCTTTAACAGAAGTACCCCTTCCCAGAACCCATGATATACGAGAAATCCCCTTTTATATATATATAATATATATATATATATATATATATATATATATATATATATAGTATATATATATATATATATAAAAGGGGATTTCTCAGTATATCATGGGTTGGGCTGGGAAAGGGTACATCGAATATATATATAGATATATATATATATATATATATATATATATATATATATATATATATATATATATATATATATCCGATTCTAAAACTACACTTCACAGAAGCCCTCTTGAAAGCAAACGTTTGCTGACAACCTCTTTCCGGAAACATTTTTTCCAAAAGACCCTCTTGGAGCATTTTCATTTTATCGAGGATTACTTAAACATTTCCCGGCCTTATTCAAGCTCCATTTCAGAAAGGTTTTCCCCCTGCTCAACTCTCATTGGCAACCAAACTCAGCACCTGCTGACCTAAGCCAAGAACTCAAAAGAGCCTTTCTTAATATTCACATGTCCTCTGGAATGTAGAAAAATAATCTTTTCGCATGTCGACAGATCTTTTTGTATATACAAGTGTCCTTGTTTTATAAGCCTAGAATTCTTTATAAATTTAAAAACATTTTTATATACTATATGCCGACAGGGACCTTGGCAACTGTTCCCGCCCCCAGTGAATGCAGTGTTTTCTCAAAGGCTCAAAAATGTCCTTTTTATAAACCAACATGACTTTTAGTTTAAAAAAAAAAAAAAAAAAAAGTCTTTTTAAATGCAGACTGGTCCTTTGACTTTCTTTGTTTAGCATTCTGGTTCCGAAAACTTCTCGACGCTTCTTACTATTCCTTTTCCATCTTGATTTTTGTTTAAACATTCTGTCCTACTCTGTTCTCTCTTTTTACGTGAAAGGACAGCCTTCTCCTAAACAGATACCCGATTTGCAAAATGCGCGAGACAAGACTTTTCAACTCTCGAAGATTCTTCTAGAAAATTTTTTGGAAATTTATAAAATCATCATGGTTACTTGATATACTGGCCTTTTTGTACCATGAGACTTTGAAATGGTGGTTCACACGGTTAACTTACGGAAGGGGTCCTGAATACAGATACCCTTTTGTAAAACCATAAGGTACTAAGTAAAATGTTTGTTGACACAGAGTTAGAATTTCGTCTGTTTGTCAGTGAGATTTTAAGTATAGATAATTATCGTCTTTGTCTTTCTTTTTTATAAATAAATCTACGCCTCTCTTTCAATCTACAGCAGTAGTTCCTTTTCCATCTCGACTTACATCTTCTGAACGTCTTCCATCACTTTCTCATTCGTTCCTGTCCAGTGCATGCCTAAATCAATTTGAATCCTTTCAATACCCAAAAAATTGCTTTTATATTCATTAATTTCCTAGTCATTCAAAAGGAGTATATACTCTTATAGAAAAAGCCTAAAGGCAATTAGCTTACACAGCAAATTTACAGGTTAGAATGACCATATGTGAAAAAGTAGATATCAGGATATAATCATTAGATATAATAATTAGATTTCAAAACATTATAAAACTACTAACAAATAATTATATATAAGTAAAATAGGGTATGCGTAACCCATGAAAAATATAATACGTAAAATAGTCTATACACAAAAAGAAAAACATCTAAATACATACCGTTTCACCATGTGCTTTCTTTCGTTAAAAGGGGGTGGCAAAGCTTCCTATTCTCAGCTATCTTTGGGAATGAGGTTGCTAGTCCCTTGCTCTTCTCTAAAATGGATGAAACCAACAACAGCAACTAACCACAATGGTTTTTCAGGATGCAGGTCTACAGATATTTCCCTTGCGTGTAGAACTGCGGTTTCTCACTGATGAAGCTAGATTCCTAACCATTAAGTTGAGTTAAATATATCAATAGATATGGGAAAGTGTGCTTGAATATACAATCAACTAATGGAACTTCAAACAAAATTGTATTTTGGTGCGGCAAAGGAACTAGAAAGGTAAACTTTATACAAACTAAAACTGACAAGATCCAACAAGAAAAGTTAGTGAAGAATTTGATTGAAAGGTGAGACAGATGACTTGAGCATTGATAAGGGAAATGCAGTAAGTCGTAGAAAAGGAAGGAGTTTTATGGATCAAATCTGTATGAAATAATATTGTTCTGGTTCGTAGCGTTCATCACAGAGTGTAATAACGGAAAGACACTCAGTCAGGAACTGCCATTGAAAAGTTAAAGGAACTTTTTTCAAGTTTTGGCTCGGCAATTGCTATGCAAATGAATCTGAAAAATACAAAGTTTGATTCCCTGGCTCAATCAAGAACCAATTGTTGAATAGTCTAAGGTAAGAATCTTCAACTTGCTCGAGATATCGATATGTCTCCTTGAAGCTTTGTCTACTTCCTTTTTGCAATTGTCTGTGCTGCAGTCCATTACCTCTGTGCTTACATCCAGGCATGTTGTGATGTGATTGTGATACCAAGAGAAGTTACAGTCAAGCAAGCAAGTAATTCCGTGAAATCTTATCTGGCTCTTAACCTAAGACATGCTGACAACAAAACTTAAAGCAATTCATTGAGTGGTCTTGTATAAAAAATATTTTCGTTCTTTTTTCTTGTGTAGGGATGTGGGTTGTGTATGGTGTTGGGGTGGCCTGAAACAACACGGGTGACGCATTCACTCTTTCGCTCTCACGTAATTTCAAGATTGTTGCCAAATAGAACCATGAAAAATTAAAATAAATAATATGAGCGGTACCAGTGTAACATAACATAGAATGTGTAGTTACAATAATGACAATATCGGTAAGATTTTATACTAATACAGGAATAAAATCTTATAGTATTTTATAGATCTGAATATTTTCAAGATTACATTGAAAGGTTTAGCTTTCTAAATGCCATATTGGTAATCTGAATAGGGATACTATTATCATTATTATTAAATTTCAAATTCACTAAAGAAAGCAAATTTTACTTGTTGGCAGAGTCGGTAACTACACTGAAGTCCTGATTTCTCCTCTGTCCGCTGGTTCGAATCCAGGAGAAGACGAAATTATTATCAACTAAAAAGATTCCCCCTCGGTTAACATAATGAAAATATATTAATTCCAAGGTAGGGCGAACTGGATATTAAAGGACATTTATAGCTTAATGCATATATATAATATATATATATATATATATATATATATATATATATATATATATATATATATTATATCGTATATATATATATATATATATATATATTATATCTATATATATATATATATTATATATATATATATCTATATATATTCTCGAGGAGGACTGCAATTTAGAGCAGCTATATACGTATGTTTGTTGGGGAGGCAGGACTCCAAAAAAAATTTCGATCATACACAGTAGGTGTATATGTATGTATATCATTCATGTTTTATAGATATGATTATATATATTATATATATATATATATATATATATATATATCTATATTTAAATATTTGTTTATTTTTCTAACTTCATATTAAATGTTACTCGGCTTCCATAACCTAGATGATAGGATGCCAGTTTTAATATCCACAAATCAAGCAGTCAGTCAATCATTCAATCAATCAATCAATATATATATATATATTATATATATATATAGATATATCTATATATATTATATATATATATATATCTATATATATATATATATATATATATATATATAGATAGATATAATATATATATATATATATATATATATATATATTATTTGATTGATTGATTGAATGATTGACTGACTGCTTGATTTGTGGATATTAAAACTGGCATCCTATCATCTAGGTTATGGAAGCCGAGTAACATTTAATATGAAGTTAGAAAAATAAACAAATATTTAAATATATATATATATATATATATATATATATATATATATAATCATATCTATAAAACATGTATGATATACATACATATACACCTACTGTGTATGATCGAAATTTTTTTTGGAGTCCTGCCTCCCCAACAAACATACGTATATAGCTGCTCTAAATTGCAGTCCTCCTCGAGAATCGTTGCGATGATGAAATGCCCATCTCTGTCACGTCCTCAACAAATGTCTCATACAGTCAAGAGCAACAACGTAGTCATCGCACAATGGAAGATTTTCGCCGGACATCAAAAACGCATGAGTGAGTCTTGTTTGTCCAATCCTAGGCCTTCACTACATCGTTTCCTGTCTCCTTGGCATGTAAGGATATGACCAAGGAAACACTGATGACATACTACTGTGCATCTGCTACCGGATATGCATCCCGATATGGTGGTAGACATCTTCTGGGCTCTGGCTCTGTACTTGCTCGTTCCCAACCATTCCAACATGGAAAGGCACC
>NC_061104.1:32858790-32866290 GCF_015104395.2 Macrobrachium nipponense
AAGGAGTGAAAGACAATCAGTAGATTGACAGAGTATTTTGAAATTATTGATTGATTGATTGATTATGGAATTTAGGGCATAGCCCAAGCGCTGGGACCTGCAAAGGTCATTCAGCGCTGCAGTATTATATGATTAAATGAAATGAATCAGATGAATGAATACATGAATCAATTAAAACCTCCCACACAAATGACCAACTAAAACTGCAATTAAAAAAAACCGAACGACACACAACAACCAGGACCAAGACGATCTCACATCACATATCAACCAAACCAAAACCATTCACTCTCACTCAAAACCACTCACACTGCAACCAAAGAATCCCACAGCCGAAGTCACACAAACACACACACAAAAACGGACATGCATACATCCATTCAACACCATTTAACCTTTATTAAAAACAGCAAACAAAATTTTTAATAATAATCAGGTACTTAAAATGATGACTATGAACAAAAAGTAAAAAATAAAATCAACATAAAATAAAACAAAATCAACAAAAAATAAAATAGTTAAAATTTGCCATCAATTAAACTTCATAAAAAATCCCAATACATTTTAAAAAACTCACTAGTGCAGAAATATCTGCTTTGTCATCTAGAACATCGGCAAGAGATTTTCCATCAAGGTGGAATCTCTGCCTCTGTTCTCTATAATTTACACAATGCACCAAGATGTGCTCCACTGATAAGGCTGCATCACATCTAACACATACTGGTGCACTGCCACCTTCTAAAATAAATTTATGGGTTATCCTAGTGTGCCCAATACGAAGTCGCCCCAAAACAATTTCTGTTCTCCTCTCTTTTTGAAAAGAAGAGGGCCATTTTTCAATGCTTTTCCTTATTTGCTTATATTTTTTATTGTTGGCTAAGAGAGGGGAGGATCATCTCTCTTGCCATTTCCTCATGATGTACGACTTGATGGATCTCTTCATATCTATATGTGGCACTTTGGTTATCTGATACAAATTACTCACAGCCGCTTCCTTTGCATATCTGTCTGCCTCCTCATTCCCACGAATTCCAACATGAGCCGGGATCCAGCAGAAACATACCAATTTCCTGCGACAAGAAATCCAAAAGAGCCACTCCTGGGCTTTTTGTACCAGAGGATGAATTGTATACAGCTGCTTTAATGAATCTAATGCACTTTTTGAGTCACTATATATTACAAAATTTTTCTTATTCGAGTTATGAATAATTTCTAAAGCTTTAACTAAAGCTGACAACTCTGCAGTGAATATGGAAGCTGACTCAGGCAATTTTGCCTCGTAAATTTCATTCCCATGTACAACTGCACACCCAACTCCACTATCAGACTTTGATCCATCAGTGTAGATCTTCACTTGTCCATCATGTTTACGGTCATGCTCCAGAAAATTCGCTTTTACCTCGTCCTCAGAAAGTTGTTTTTTGTCTATTTTCTTAGAGCATAAGGAAATCTTGGGAATAAGCCATGGGGGTACAGAGGATGGTTTTACTTCTTCAACTTTTTGGCGCTGAATGACCATGTCATTTAAACATTCCAACTGCCTTATTTGAAAAGGTTTGGAAGATCTTTCACCAAATTTTTTAGAGTCACACTCCTCTAAAATTTTCCGTGTGGGGTTCTCTCGAGAGCTTTTTAGTCGCATGGTGTACCGCAACCCAAGCTCTTCTCTTCGCAGATCTAAAGGAAGTTCATGAGAGTCAATGTAGATACTTTCAACGGGAGATGTCCTAAAAGCACCTGTACATATCCTTAATCCCATATTATGTACTACATCCAATTCCTTTAACCTGAACTTGCAGGCAGATGAATATACCTGACAGCCATAGTCCAGTTTTGATTTACATAAGGAATCATACAGCTTCAATAAACTTTTCTTATCAGCTCCCCAGTCGAATCCCGATACCACCTTTAAAATATTGAGGGATTTTTTAACCTTTGTTTTTAGAGAGTCAATGTGACTACGCCACGTTAGCTTGCTGTCAAATATTATGCCCAAAAACTTTACTTCTTTTTTGTAAGGAATAAGACAATCCTTCAGTTTCAAATTTGGGATAGTTTCATTGCGGGTACATCTGGTGAAACGAACGGCCACAGTTTTAGATGAAGAAAATCGGAAACCATGTTCATCAGCCCATTTACTGATGACATTTATTGCCTTTTGCAGGTAGTTACAGGCTGATACAGCGTCGTATGTGGTGACATAGATGGCAAAGTCATCCACAAATAGCGAAGCCCTAACTGGAGCGGAAACAGATTTCACAATATTATCAATAGCAATGGCAAAGCAGGTAACACTCAGTACGCTGCCTTGTGGGACACCTTCTTCCGTCTCATAACAAGAAGAAAACTTATTCCCGACTCTCACTCTAATATATCGGTCCCTTAAAAAGGAGTTGATAAAGTTTAACATATTGCCCCTGATTCCCATTTCATTGAGCCGTTTAACAATGCCAAATCGCCATGTTGTATCATAGGCTTTCTCCAGATCAAAAAATACCCCTACTGTTTGGCACTGATTGGAAAATCCCTGCTGAATCTGATTTGATAGTCTCAGTAAAGGGTCCAAGGCTGAACGATTTTTCCTGAAGCCGAACTGAACAGAGGATAACAATCTGTTTTTCTCTAATGCCACATTAGACGAGAGTTCACCATTTTCTCAAATAATTTACAGACACAGCTTGTTAGTGAAATTGGTCTGTAACTAGTGGGCTGATATGGATCTTTGTTTGGCTTTATGACTGGAACTACTATGGCTATCTTCCAAGATGGGGGAATGATGCCCGTTTCCCAGACCTTATTGAGTATTTTCATTAGATATATTTTAGCATGTTCTGGAAGATGTTTAATCATGTTGTAGGTTATGTTATCTGCACCAGGGGCTGTTGACTCACAAGATGAGAGAGCCTCTCGTAGTTCTCTTAGTGAGAACTTAGCATTATATGCTTCATTATTTTCAGTGTTTAAATCTAATTGACACCTTGGCATTTCGAATCTTACTGAACTGTGGTGTGTAATTTTTGCAGCTTGATATGTCAGCAAAATGCTCACCAAATTTTTCTGCAACATCAGCTGGATTTGAAATAAGCACATCATTGATTTTTAGAGTAGGAGCAGGTGATGGAACAAATTTCCCACTTAGCTTTTTAATCTTTTTCCATACTAATCTTTCTGGTGTTTTAGAATTGATACCATTTATATAGTGGAGCCAAGATTCCTTTTTAGCTTTTCTAATATATTTTCTTTGTTTGGCTAAGGCCCGTTGGTATGTAGTTTTCGTTGTTCCTGAGGGTTTTGTCTTGAATTGCCTATAGCATTTTCTCACTATTCTTCGCAGTCTGCCACAGGTTTGGTCCCACCAGGGAACTGCAGGCCTGCTTGGTTTACCCTTTGTTTTTGGGATATATTTCTCGGCATTATCCAATATAGTTGCGGTCCAATAATCATATGCATCTAAGTGTGACTCAAATGACTCTACTTCCTGATGTAATTGAAAGCTTCCTTCATACTTCCTCCAATCTGCTTCATTTTCTTTCCACTTTATAGGAGATTCAGAAGGTATGTTTCTAGCATACTTTAAATGTATGGGAAAGTGATCACTTCCGTGCAAAAGTTCATCTACAGACCAGTTGAAGTCCAAGTGGACTGCAGGTGAACAAATGCTTAAATCTATAGCTGAAAAGACATTGGTGTAGATGTTATGAAACGTCATTGAACCATCATTGTAAAGAGAGAGATCATTATTTAAGATAAAATCATCGATGGTTCTACCTACAGCATTCAAGGTATCACCTCCCCATAGACTATTATGGGCATTAAAATCTCCCAGTAGTAAGAAAGGAGGAGGTAGTTGATTAGCTAGTGCCTGAATAACATTCAAAGTAATTTCTGACCTAGGTGGGAGGTAAATAGAGCAAATAGTAATCTCTTTTTCAAAGCATGCTCGAATGGCGACTGCTTGTAGGTTTGTGTTCAAAGGAACACTTGTATGTTGCAAAGACTTTTTAACAATAATTGCAACCCCCCCATGAGCTCGATCGCCATCTCTGGGGTTCATCACAAACATTTTATAATTTAATCCTGGATTGTATAATGAGTTGCCTAACTTAGTTTCTTGAAGGCAAACTACATCTGGATCATGATGGTTCAACAGTAATTTTAACTCTTCAGAACGAGTCCTAAGGCCTTTGCAATTCCATTGCAAGATATTAAATTGGAATTTTAACTTTGATTCTTGTGCCCAGCCAAGTCATTATTTAGCTGGGTTTTCAAAGTAACACAGCTGAATGTTTTTGGATTTGAAAGTCTCTTAAGTCTGCTGCCTGGGAGACTTTTATTTTTATTAGATGAGGGGAAGCTTGAACATTTTTCCTGCACATCCTGTTTCTTCAGTTTGACATTAGATTTATCTAAATTTTTAACTATATTTAGTGAGTCAGCATGTTTTCCCTCCATTTCAGAAGTAGCTGTTTCTGCATATGATTGAGGGGAAAGGTCTGTCACACTTAAGTTTGAGCAGGACCGAGACATCTTTTCCAATGGCTTTGAGGTTGATAATGGCTGGAAGGGGTCATCAAGTGGATTGAATCTATTGGAAATTGGAGTTTTAAACTCTATAGGAGAGGCTGTTCTACATTTCTTTGACTTTGGGGGTGACTGAAAACTGTCATAAGATTTGTTAAGATTTCCTCTAGATTTTATTTTTTCTTTGGGCTTAACCGAGGAGCTCAACTCTGAGACAGCATTTGCTTGCAGGTCAGGGAGAGGTTCATCAATCACAGCTTTTACCACTTTACTTTGAAGTTCATTACATTCCACAGAAGTTGAAATATCCTGAGAGGGTGTGTTATTTTTAATGATGGGTTTAGCATGCTGATGGAAGGCATTATTTCCCATAACAGTGGAAGCAAACGAGGATCCAGCACTTTTGTTAGCACCTCGAACCAAGCGTTTGGCTTCTCCTATGCTGATAAAGTTATTATGAGCAGTGTTTACAACTTCTTGTTGGAAAATATATTGAGGACAGCCCCTCCAATTGGGAGAATGATTGCCAGCACAGTGGAGACAGTATTTATCAGCTGTGCAGTTGTCCTTTACATGTTCACCAGAGCACACAAAGCACTCCGGTTTTGTACAAGAGTTTGATACGTGACCATATTCAAAGCATTTATAACACTGGGTTGGTCGATATTTAAATGGCTTAACCCAAACCCGAGAGTGGTCTATATCAATATATTCCGGTAAGTAGGAGCAGGTGAAAGTCAATTCAATGGCATGCTGAGTGCCTTTCAATTTTCTCATTTTAATGACATAAGTAGGACACATTTTTAATATTTCCTCCTCTTCAAACTCATATAGGTCTCTGCTATAAACTATAGCCCGTTTAATGTTAAATGATCGATGAGGAGATACAGCTAAAATATTACCATCTTCAGTTGGTTGGAATTTTGATAGCATCTTAATCTGAATATCGTTATTTGCTTTGATCAAGACTCCTTTACCATATCTTTTAATGTTGCCTTTAGGAATGGCACCAATCTTCCTCTGTAAATACTTGCATGCTGTTAAAAAGTTTTCTTTGCCCGGTTTGTAATTTGCAACATGCCAAATCAATTTTGGGTCATCTTTTGCCAGGTGTTTTTGGCTATCAACCTCAAATTTGCTGGGCACATAGTCTGTCTCCTCCTCTTCCAAATTGTTTATATTAAACAACTTCGCATGGCAAACTGAACCAAAGACATTTTTACCATCAAGATTTTCTAGAGCTTTGGAGGCATATTCAGCTTTGCAAAAGGTTATGTAGCTTTCATAAGAGATGGGACTTTTAACAATTCATAATTTTATTCTATCGACCTTGCCAAACTGTTTCATGTAATTATGTAATATGTCAAAATCGACTTTATCACTTATATTACTACAATATACAACTCTTAGATTTTCATTTACACCACCAGTATTTACACCCTGGTGTCCCGGTGTTTGGTCGAGTGGAGAGCCTAATGCGGAATCCTTAATCAGGCGAGAGTCATCAACAGAGGGGGTTAAATAAAAATCCATCAGACTATGGTGTGAACATTCGTCCAGGTTGGCCCCATACCCACCATCGAGCCACAATTAGAGGGTGATATAGCACCCTAGGAGTCCTACCCAGATATACACCCCACACCCAGTGCCTTGAGGGTCGTCAGTCCGTCGAGATCAGACCCAGCACTGAGTGCAGAGTTTAACATAAAAGTTTCCCCTCGTTCGGACACGTCAGGTACTCCAGTTCTACGGGTGAGGAGGAATGCCGTCCAACCTCACCCTCCATCAAATCAGAAGGACTGTCAAAGCTTGGCCAAGTCCATTCCAAAAGTCGTCGACAAAAGCAGTCCAAAAAACAGTCAAAATTTAGAGGTTGGAGAGAAGGGTTCAGGAAAGAAAGAAAAGAGAGAAGAATTAAAAGTGAGAGAGAAAGGGTTGTAGGATGTTCCGTCAGGACCCGGGGCACCTATAGGAATGCACGAACATTCCCATAGAAGCCAGGGTCCCTTATCCCCTCACCACTAGAAGGAATCCTACTCGAGGGGTTTGAAATTATTAAACATAATGTCAGTTTTACATGAATTTGAATGGTTCCTTATGGCCGAAAATTCTTTTAATTTCAAAATGCACCCAGTGCGATAACTGACACCTCTATGGGAATCGATGCGGACTTTCAGTAATCGTCGGGTAAATCCGACGTAATTTCCAAAATTACATTTTGGACAAGTATACTCATACACAACGAAAGAACGCATCAACTCCGGAAGGGTGTCTTTGAACTTAACGGCGGAACAAGTTGTTTAATTAAAATGTTATTGGAGGTTGGTGGTGTGGCCAAAAATGCGGAAGTCTTTATTATTAATAGGTGGTTTGCAAATTTTTGAGTAGTTTCTAAGTTCGAATGTTCTATAGGTTTCGAAACCACTCGAAACTTTGTAAAACACAAATTGATAATAAAGACATCTGTATTTTAGGCCATACTACCAACCCTCAACTGACCTGTCACTCGTGTTCGTTACGATGTGATTCAGGAATGTATTTCTGGGAAACGAGCTCATGTTTTCATGGTTTCCGTCATAATAACGGTGAAGCGGTAATTCGAATGAAATGGTACCAATTGACTCGCTCATCGGTCGGGAAGATGGGTGAAATTCTTTGGTATGTCAAGAGGAAGCCTCTTTCGTGACATTGGTAGGTCAACTCGTATCGCGCTGGCCTGTCACTCGGGAGACCAGGATTTGTTCCTGATGTGAGTCAGAAATGTATTTCTATGAAAAACGCGTGCTAATGTGTTCATTACTTCTATACTATAGTATATATATATAATTATATATGGGTGTGTGTGTGTGTGCGCGCGCGCGTGTGAATTTGAGATAAAAATTTAAAGATGGGGACTAGATTTTAATTTATGACTTCAGTTCACTATAATTCTATACCGAACTAGATATAGTTACTATTCCTGTTTGTCACGCCCTCCTT
>NC_061104.1:32871290-32893790 GCF_015104395.2 Macrobrachium nipponense
TTTTTATAACTCCCTCTTTTCTTGATAATATTTCCATTTTCATCCTTTAAAGCAAATATCTGTTGGCACCCTGTTCCAAATCTTCTTTTCATCAACGTGATGCTTCTTCTCTTCTTTAGTGTCTCCTCAATTTTGGTCTGATTGTGTTTACTAATGTCTTGGGTTTTCAGTTTGTTTATTGTTTTGGATAGTTCTGCTAGTTCTATTTCATTTTTCTTTGATTTTACCCTCATTTCCAATCGTTTTTTTTATTAAGTTTTTGGTGTTTTCTGATAGTTTTCCATGATCTTGTTTAGGAACTTTTTCACTTATCTTCTAAATTCACTTAATCCTATTATATCCCAATTTATTTCTTAACTCTACTAGTAACTCAGCCAAATCTTCTTCCGAAGGTGACCTGTTCTAGTCCAAAGATTTTTAGCACCCCCTGCAGTGGGACGTATCTGCCCGCCACCTTGGGCAGTTTTTCCACTCCAGCTGGGGGCTGGGGGCCGAGGCGGGGTTGTTGTATTCATGTCTGGGGTTTGGCCATATTTCAACACCACATTGGCCACTGTGGATTGGTGGTGGTTGACGACTTTGGTCTGATCACTCACAGCAAACCAACCTAGTATGGGTGGCCCTGACTAGTGCAACTTTGCTATTCATAGTGATACACAAACCCATTCACTGTGTTAAGGTACATATATATATATATATATATATAATATATATATATATATATATATATATATATATATATATATATATATATATATATATATGAGTCATATCAGATTACCGCGATTCATATATATGCATTCAGCTACAAATGTCCTTTACATCTAATTCGCTCTACACCGGAATAAACTTGTTGACATATAGATTTCGCGATGAGGAATTTGTAGCCTATGCATACATATATATATATATATATATATATATATATATATATATATATATATATATATATATATATGTATATGTAAAGGGGTTACATTCCCTCTATACATTAAAAGGGTAGCGTTGCAGACCTGAAATCCCTAACCATCACACATACAACTGCAAAAATGAATTTAGGCGCCGAATTAAACTCCAACTTCTAAAATAGACTTTATTCCAAAAGGAATAAAGCAAGAGTATAGCTATCATAGAAAAACTAGATTAATTTAACTATAAATGAATCAAGATTTCCCAATTGAACTCGATAAACAAAATACGGATGTTTAAAATAAGACCTGGTTAACTGAAGTAAACCCACGAATGAAATATGTCCGTTCCACAAATAAAAAAAGGGCACATAGTACAAAACAGTCTCTTCATTTCGTAATACACAACAATGCCTTATCTGAACTGGTAATTGTTCAGCTCACAAAGACAGTGTTCCTGTCAAAAAGAAACACGGCCCTCATTAACAAATATCATGGATAAAATAGTAACAAATCTTATAAATGAGTTATCACAAAGAAAATAGTAAAAAATCTCGTGAATAAATTCATACACGGGAGAAAAGGGTTCACTGCAACTGCACGACATCTCAAACAGTTCGAAGTACTGAAAAAGAAGGTATTAGTGAAAGTTTTTAATGAATCTCACTCTATGTCCATTTTGCAAAGTCCCGCGGGTTCACCTCTCCACTTCTCCGGGATAGATCTTAAAATCGCAGTGCCTTAAAATTCCTTCAATATCTCTAACTGAAGGAGAAAATACAACGTTCATACACGTGTACAAACTTTCCTCACAAGACATTCCACTTTAGATGACGTCACTGTCATGTAACGAGTTCATTACACAGGAAGAGTTCGTGAACATCACTCATCACTTATTTAATATCTAGGGTCTCCAAAATAACAGGTTTTCTACATTCTAGGTTTTCCTTGGTAGGAAATTGATCTATCTCAAAGAGATAATCTATCCTTCGCTGGTTCCATCCATCAGAACCAACTTACACACGAACACTCCGTTCGATGAAATTTTCATAGCAGTCTCAGCTCTGGTCCAAGGTGACTTCTGTCTCGCTAACGAAGAGCATTTTACTTTTGCCTCCGTGAGGGCCGAGCTGATGTCTGCCATTTCCAAGTAACGTCTACAAATGGATTGTTCCGACACACAGCAGGACAGAATATACATTAAATGCAAAATATGTGCCTTTATATATATATATATATATATATATATATATATATATATATATATATATATATATATATATATATATATATATATATATATATATATATATATATATATATATATATATATATATATATATGGCATTCTACTTTCATAATCTCATTTTGTTTGGCAAAAGCTCTCCATCCCATGCTTATCCTTCTTTTAATTTCGGTCTCATGTCCTGGGGAAACACTGACTGTCCTAAATACGTATATTCATTAACAATCTCTTCTTTCTTTAAAAAGAAAAGTATTTAATCAGATGGTTCTACCAGTATTAACTTATACATCAGAAACTTGGAGCCTTACTAGAGCCTTAGAACATAAGCTAGTTACTACTCAAAAAGCTATGTACTATGGAAAGTATAATGATGGAAATAACACTAAGAGACAGAAAAAGAGCAACGCGGATACGAGAGCAAACTAAAATAGATGATATTCTAACAACAAGTAAGAAAAAGAAATGGGCGTGGGCAGGACATATGAGAATATCAGATGATAAATGGATGAAAAGAATAACAGAATGGATCCCCAGAGATTGCAAACGAAGTAGGGGAAGGAAGAAAAGACGATGGAATGAAGAGCTAAGAAAATTTGCGGGCACAGAATGGCGTTAAAAGACCATAAACAGGAGGGAGTGGAAGGACATGCCTGGGGCCTTTGTCCTGCAGTGGACTAGCAACAGCTGATGATGATGATGATGATGATATACATATATTGTAAGGATTAACAGTTTTTCTGGGACAATCATGTGTCGATTGTTCCTTTGTTTTGGTTGTTGCCTCCTTACCTATTGGTTGTTGTTTTTTGGTTTCTTAAGTTGACATCTGTCGCCTTGTCTTCAAGAGCGTCAGTCAGGAAGTTGCTAGCTTAGAGTCAGTATGGGAGCGGCTTGAGTCAGTTTAGGACATTATACCGAGATGTAGTAATGCTCAGTATTGGAGCAGGGGCGTCAGGTACTGGGTACCTGATGGCTTCGACGGGAGGTGGAGGACCTCCTCATCCTGTAGTGTAACCTCGTCCTTGGGAGTAACCTCGTCTTCGAGTGTAACCTCGTCCTGGAGTGTAACCTCGTTCAAGAGTGTAACCTTATTGGTGTATTGCAGCATTGACTGTCTCGGCAGCTTACCTCAGTTGATATTTTCTACAAGTTTTGCAGCATTGGCTGTTTTGGTAGCTCGCCTGCATTTGTTAACACTGTTATGGGTATTGAGGTTGGTAACAGTGTTGTTTGTATTTGTTAACTCTACTGAGGTTACTGAGTTTATCAATGTTGTGGTTATGTGTTAATTATGTTAGTATTATTTTTGCTGTTGGGGTATGTGGTATTCATTGTGACATATATCTCACAATAATTACCTGAATAATAATGTATGAGGTGTTTTGCCATGTAATGATTATTTTGGACAGGTTGTGTTTATTTTGATATATATAAAAATTCAGATTTAATTTTTGCATGTTTTACATATTTTAACTGACTAATTTTTGTTATATTTATTATGCTGCTCATGTTATAATGTTCATTGATTTGCTTATGCTTGATGTTTAATTACATTGCTTTTATGTACTGACTGTTATATTGTTTTAACTTTCATTGTTATGGTTCATGTAAATTTTGTGCCGACTCATGGTAATAAATCTATTCACTGGCTCATTTGTATAAATGTAAATTTTGTGAATAATAAATTAGTTTTAAGGCCAATTTTTGGATTTTGTTAGCTCCTTCCTACTTTGTTTGTCTCAATTTCTGCCAGTCATTCCAGACCCCTCTCCTTTTTGCATTTAAGACCCAGCAGGCTGAGTGCGGTCCACCATATATATATATATATATATATATATATATATATATATATATATATATATATATATATAATATATATATACATATACATATATATATATATATATATATACTATACATATATATATATATATATATATATATATATATATATATATATATATATATATATATATATAAATGTATATATATATGTGTGTGTGTGTGTTTGTGTGTATAGATATGTATATATATGTAAAAGTGTTTACAATGTTTCCAGATTCAGTATTATTTTTGCTTAAGAGTTAATATGTTCTAATAATGTGTGTTCAGAATTCACAAAAACATAATCTAAAGTATTAAAAATAATGTAGAATGTGGAAAGAGAGAGAGAGATTAGCATTGACCGTTCGAAGCAAGAAATTGCTGTCATCACTAGAGGTTGCGTGGTTCCAAATATTTTTTTAGAAATAATCATTCGAGGCTGACAGTCTTAAGCCCTGTGAAGTTGCATAATCTTTCGTTCTAGAAGGATTCTGCCTTAAAACTGTTTCACGTACATCTGATACCTTTCTAGTGGTTAGAGACGTTTTTGTATTGAAAACTATCTAATAATACTGGTAAATTAACTCTTATATCTCTCGATTTGTCATAAGAGAATTAGTTGGCTCGTAAGTACCTTAAATTTGAAGTGGAGAGATTTGTGACGTTACTCAAGGAAATGACGACGACTTAATTTCATTCGAGAAAATTGTATAATCATATCTTTCATTTTAAAATACTTTTATTGTCTTAAATCGTGTAATAATAAATATTATTTATAGTGGTAATCCAAATTTCATTCTATTTATTGTTTTGAAAGAGAATTTTTACAATATTAGCTGTCCGTCGTTCCAAAAATCGTTCGCCCAACTATTTTTGGGCCGAAACACTGATCAGTTTCCATACGAAAAGAGAGTAATTATGTAATTCTGAGACTTACTCTCGCGTTGCATAGAAGGGTGTGCCAAAGCCGCTCTCTCTCTCTCTCTCTCTCTCTCTCTCTCTCTCTCTCTCTCTCACACACATAATCACACTAAAATACATACATACAAGGCACAAAATTACGACATACAAGGTTACACAAAACCACATCAAAATAAGCAAAATAACAAAACGCTCGTAACGAATTACATAAAAAAATTACATTTTGATTTTTTAGAGAAATCTTTTCCAAAGAATGGAAAATCCAAACAAAGAAAGTAATATACTTATACAAAAAGCAGAAGACGCTAACCATACAACACAAACGACACAGGACCGGACTAAGAGTAAAAGAAAAACATACAAAAAAAAGAAAGAAAAAACATCAGAGGTACAAATAGTAATGAGCTATGACAAACAATGGAACAGCGGCAGTTTGAGTGTTTAACGAGGGAACCCGTAGCTTAACATTTTAAGAATCAAGTATCTGAAGTCTTTGTTGGTTCTGTGCTTTTGCCAATAACTATAAATTCGTGCAATTTATATGTCCTTATACAGGATAGCTCTGGTTTTGACAGTCGGCATCCAGTTTTATAACTCACCCCCTTATGAGGGTCGGCTCTGACCCTGAGAAGCCGCCTGCTAGATCAGACATATGTGCCCAGACTATACATCTGGGACAAGTAAACTACAGTAAACTTTAACGTCCCTAAACTCCCTATATACGCTGTTTTCCCATTTTACATAATAGCTTTAGAAAGGATTTCATTAGCATCATTCAAAAGTACTTTGGAGCCATTGACATCAAGCTCATCCCAAAAAATCCAAAAACAACAGGCTCGCTCTTCAGTTTTAAAGATCGGCTTTGCCCTTTGATGTCGTCTGGTGTTGTTTATGAATAGACTTGTCCCAGATGTAGTCTGAGAACATATGTCGGATTTAGCAGGTGGTTTCTCATGGTCAGAGCTTACTCTCATAAGGGGGTGAGTTATAAATTCCGGTGATTTTATGTAGTTATGTGTATGTATATGTATATTTCTCTAGCAAGCGTGAGTGTGTTATATATATATATATATATATATATATATATATATATATATATATATATATATATATGCATATATATGTATGAATAACTTGATCACTAAGTATATAAAACGTGATGCTATGTATAAATAAAGGTTTTTTGCCACGAAGGAAAAAATGAAAAAGCGAGATAGCCAAGTACTTTCGGTCCTGTTGGCTATCTCGCTTTTTCATTTTTTCCTTCGTGGCAAAAAACCTTTATTTATATATATGTATATGTATCATATATATATATATATATATACTATATATATATATATATATATATGTATGTATATGTATATATATATATATATATATATATATATATATATATATATACATATATATATATATGTATAACAGAATCACGAAAGTTAGGAACGTGATAAATCCATAAAATAAAGATAAATGCCTTCGTTTATTTTTCCTTCGTGGCATTTATCTTTATATATATATATATATATATATATATATATATATATATCATATATATATATATATATATATATATAAAAAAAACACACTCACGCTTGCTACAGAAATAAATTTCTGACTCACATCATAATCGATTCCAGGTCTCTCATTGAAAGACCAAACCATTGCCAACTAGGCCACACAAGTTATAAAAGAAGTTGGAACTTAAGTACCACTGTACCTAACGCTTTACCTGGGCGGGCTAACTGACTTGCACACCATATTCACTCAGAAAGGATAATTGGAATGAAATGCTGTCAATGAGGTCAATGCTGTGTAGGGAAATTGGGAAAAACAAGCTGACATGTGAAGCAGTTAGCCTCCCCAGGCAAAGCCTTGAAGTACAGTGGTACTTAGATTTCAACTTTTTTTATGATCTGTGTGGCCTGTGCATATATATATATATATATATATATATATATATCATATATATATATATATATATATTACATATATATATATATTATATATATATATAATATAATATATATTATATATATTATATTATATATAAAGTTAATGCCAGAGAAGAAAAATGAAAAGACGAGAAATGCCGAGATCATTTGGTCTACACGACCCTTTAGCTACTTGTCTTGAGGCACAACTGATCAGAACAGAGCAGAAACAGTACAAGTAAGTTAGTATACAAACTGACATTACAAGATTAACATAAGGTCCAATTCTCTTTGAAGAAACGAAAAAACGCCCGTGGGCCAGATTAGAGCAAGGTATATAGAATAAGGGAGAGAGGTACAGTCACTTTGGTCGCGGGGGTAGTTGTGGGGTATTTCCGTGACAGGCCTGGAGGCCAGGGTGGGAGCAGTGAAGGCAAGTACTACCTTGGGAACAACTCAAGTTCCTTGGGTCGAAGGGATTAGGCCTGTAAGTGTCAGATGTCCTTTTCACTCTGTTATCTTGTATACGTTTGGTGTTCTTTTGAATTCATATAGGTCACTCAAGGCCAATATTGTCACTGTACTACACATACAAAATCGTGGACTGATAATGTTTGGCTCTCTAATATATAATAGAAACCTTAAATTAATATGCTTGATAGCCCTTAAAAGAATATTCAATTAGCATTTGACCTGGCATTTATTTACAAAGGCTTATTTACAATTTTACAATACATTATTTAATAAACCAACATAGATAGAAATAGATAACACATAACAGTATCTGGCTTCATAATGGAAATGAAAAATACTTAGTAAAAGTGAAAAAAACAATTTTTTTTAAATTTTCATGGCATTATTTAGTTAATTTGTGCATCTTTTTCTTTTTTAGCCTACTTGATAAAATTTGGGCTTTCAGAGCTCTCATCCTAAAAAACATCCGACATCTGACAAAAAAACAATATTACTTTAAAAGGCAAGGATACACAATGTTCAATATGGCGTGCCAAGTCGCATAATACTCCATTGCCTGGTCTCGGTGTATTTTCTCCATTGTATGTTTGAAACATTTTTTCCATTACCTTTAATTTTTCAAAAATCTCAGCACTTGGTTCCGTTAATTTATCATCATGTCGCTCTACTGCACTAATCCAGGTACCTTTCACTTTTTAAAGTTTACATCCTAAGAACTGATAATCTGGAAATTTAGTTGCCACATAACCTCCAACATATCGAAGGCCCTCTTCGTCTGCAACATTCGCTAAAGTTCTTTCATGAAATTCATTTTCAAAGTTTTCTGAGTCTTCTTCTGGCATCTTCTCATCTTCAGTAGAGGCAAACACCATTGGAGAAATCATAAGCTCTCTTTCAAGATCAGTTTCTTTTGAATCATTATTTTCGCTTTTCTCTTGACTGAGCATTCCTTCCGACATATTTGAAGAATCGCACTCCTTCATCGAGTTACAATTTTTTCCGGTCATAAAGTTATTTTCTGTGTTTGACTTCAACTGGCGTAGGATGATCATAAGTTGCACCCATTTGTCTAAGACAGCCAAACATGTTTTCCAGTCCATCTTGGTTAAGTCTGGAGGTAATTATGTATGATACATCATATTCACTTTTCAACATATCATGCAACCTTGGCAAGGATTTACATTTCACAATAAGTCCCTTTGGAACTGATAGGTCTTATTACTTTTGCAAACTCGCATTGTTTCAGCAGTACACTTCATATTGTCAAGGATTTTATTCTGTTCCGTCAGTTGCATCCCATAAGCATGTCGAGATTTTTTTCTGTCGTAAGGTACCCTTGAATTGAACACATCAAACCAGGAGTCGGCAAGCTTTATAAAATCCCTTGTACTTTCCCAGGACATGCTCTTCAAAAGTCCCTGACTTCCATAAAAATCTAAAGCTTTAGATGTTGTTTCCGAAAGAAGCTGCACTGCTTTCCTCACATTCATACGTCTGAATTTCATTGCTGGGGCTCGCGATCCAAGAAGTTCCTGCTGTAGGTCTCTTTTATATGCATTTTCTTCAAAATGTTTACTGCATATGCGTTGAGTAGTAGGGTTAAAGTTGTCCTTTCTCTTACAACGATGAACCCATTTCCGTCTTGTTTCCTCATCACGAGGGAATCGGAAAAAGGATACCTCCTTTTTTCTACTATTTGAATAACAACCAAACACGGCGCGGTTGTTTGGTATTATTTAAATAATAATTTAGATTATATAAAAAATCAAAACTATGGTTGTATTCCAAGAATGTAAAAATAAATCAATACAGAGATGATTGAAGTGACCTGTGATATACATTTGAATGAAACGGTAGCTGAGTGACTTCTCGCCCTGACCTGGCGTCCAGGTGGCGCGGCTCTTTGGGGGGATAAGCCGCAACCCCCCACAAATGACTCTATCTGATTAGAGATTTTAAAGGCAGACACTCACACGTGGTCGCAGATAATTTAGTCAGAAAACAATATATTTTTGAAAACAAGGAGACATATACGACCGGGCAAAACAGGTTTAGTATAATCCCGAAAATTAGATTAAGGATTAAGGAGCTGTGCCTGGTCAAGGGATTTTTCCCCCGAAAAACAATACATTTTGTATTAGTAACATGAAATTTACAAAAATGTTTAAACAATGAGTAAGAAACAGACATAGGATATAAATATAGTGAGCATAAGAGAAAACAAATTATAATAACTGAAAACATGTGGGAGTACTTAATTAGTAGTAAATTCATTTATTTTAAGGTCCTTCATAAACATTTTACAATTATATGGGTCTAAATGATACAACCCCAGACTAAGATTTAGGTTGTTTTTTTTTTATATATATGGAATTCTATGAAAAACAACACCTCCCAAATATAACACTTGTCCCCTTAAAATGGTTCAGATATCTTGTAGATGACATATTGGGTAGGTAGTCTTACCTGTTGGTATCGATGTATATATATGTATATATATATTATATATATATATATATATATATATATATATATATATATATTATATATATATAGATAGATAGATAGTAGATAGATACGCCACGTGAGTTTTAGTGGCTCCCCAGACCCTGATTACCTCTCCCACTTCTCTCTCTCGTTACACACACACACACACACACACACACACACCACACACACATATATATATATATATATATATATATATATATATATATATTATATATGTGTGTGTGTGTGTGTGTGTGTGTGTGTGTGTGTGTGTGTGTGTGTGTGTGTAACGAGAGAGAGAAGGGGGAGGAGCAATTAGGGTCTGGGGAGCCAGTAAAACTCACGTGGCGTATCTAATAATTACCCTTAAAAATGTGCACTCTTCGTGCATGTATATGTATATATATATATATAATATATATATATATATATATATATATATATATATATATATATATATATATATACACAAAATACCTCTTAAATTGAAAATACTTTCCCTCAGGAATCCCATGATAAACTGAGGGGTATTGGTGGTTTAATATTAGAGAGTGTATGTATTCGTGTGCTTGTGCTGTCGTGTGGCGTTGTTAACTGTGCATTCGGTCTGAATGTAGAGCAAGGCGAAGAGCTGCGCAAGAAGGTTAACGAGAGTTTCGGTTTCACTTCAGCTTACGTATCTGCTAGATACTTTCGCCACAACAGTTTTAACGTCCAAGTTCGGGTAGGGTCTGGGTGCAGAGTTTATCCGTCCATTGGCTAAGCAAAAAGCAATGGAACTGCTCAAACCTGAAAAAACTAATGCAGGGGCAAGGATTGTGTAGTTAACGTCCCTGCTTGTTAAAAAGACACTAAGCTTTTGCCACTTTTAAGGTTGATCATATTGTTTTAGGACACCCTAATGAGGTAGAAACAACACACTTCAATTTGCGGAAGTTTAACAAAGTTATCTATAAAACTAGTGTGTAAATACCATCAAAAGTGACGGCAAATACAAGTGAGGGTCTACTCAAGTTGGGAAACGTTCCGAAGTTCGGGTTAAAGCGCATTTATTTTGCCTTCACAAGTTCTCATGTAGGGGCTAGTGATGAGGTGGAAAATGGCGAGTCTAAACGAGTTCTTACTCGTAGGTTATGGCTGTTATACACATACAAAATAAATATAAGGATACATACTCCGTTGTATAGTAGGGTCATTATTGTCGGATACGGTGCCAAGTAGACAGTGTACACAAGCGGTCTGGGAGCCGGACGTGAAATGTTCGATAAATTAACCATTTCCATGTTTACATATCTTTTTTTCTTGAACCATTAACTCAAACGTTTACAAAGGGTCTTTACTTGACCAATCCGCTCCTTCTAAATCTTGTAACACTCTATTTATATTCCTGATAGATGTCCTTAACCGCCCTTCTTTCATGTCGCTTTCTACACATACATAGCACTTCAGTCAATACACACACACACACACACACACACACACACACACACACACACACACACACATATATATATATATATATATATATATATATATTATATATATATATATACAGTACCTCAGTCAATATAGATATATATTGACTGAAGTGCTGTGTATGTGTGGAGAGCGGCATAAAAGAAAGGAGATTAAGGACACAAATCAGGAGTATGAATAGAAAGTGTTGCAAGATATTGGTCAAACAAAGGCCCTTTGTAAATGTTTGAGTAAATGGTTCATTAAAAAAGATACGTAAACATGGAAATGGGTGATTTATCGAACATTTCATGCAGCTTGTGTGTGCGTGTGTGTGTTTGTGTGTGTATGTGTGTATCTTTGAGTTTTTGTGTATGAATTTCACACATATTGGTGTAAATGTTTAAGCATACCCAGAAACGCATGTGGATGTGCATTTATGAAAGTATGAAAAATGCCACTGTTATTTTGCACAGTAATTTCAAAATAACTTTCAGTATGAAATATACCGAGAAAAAAGTCCAAGATGATAATTTAATAGAACGAAAGTAAATAAGTCCAAAGTAATGTAAATGATCACACCAGTATTACATTCCAATAACCGAGTTCTAAGCCCTCCCAAGGCGAAACTGATAAGACACTTGTGATGGAAAAGGCTAAGGATTAACTACAAGCACCTAAATGATCTTCAAATGCTCCAGCTCTACGGTCCAAAGGCGGAAAGATGAAAGGTCAAAAGAAAAAAAGATAACGACTATCAAACAACCTCTGAATGATCAAAAAAGCTCCATACGCATAAAAGCGATCCCCAAATGATTGAGAAAAAGTCTCGTAGACTGCGACCATTGCATGTTGGGCATCACGAAATACTGGAGACTTCGATGAAGCCTTCAGTCGTAATCTTAGCCTGTAACCACTATACGTCATCCGTCATCTCCTCGTGATTGAGCTGGCGGGGGTGAGGGTGGGGGAAGGCAGGGTGAGGACAGAGTTGCGTTGGTTGGGGGAATAGGAAACAGGAGTTAGGTGGATTTAAATAAGTAGAGGTTTCTTCAAAACCAAATATACATATCAATATAAATATTTCACAGAGTGTCGATCACTTTGCCTGTTTTATTCCTGAATTGGTCTATAGTGGTATAATCATAATCTCAGCAAATAATGCTCTGTTCGAAGGTGGGTTTGGGGTGTGTCAGTTAGAGCCACTATCCCGGGGAGGCGAAAGGCTATTCAGAAAGAATGCAATGCAAGGATAAAGAATCAAGCACAGTTGCAGTCGGAAACAATAGAAATAGGCAGCGACTCTTCACCCCTTCCCTCCTTTTCTCGCTGACCCTTTCTTCGCTTGGAGGGAGACAGGAGTAAGGGGGACTCCTGGAGGGGTGAGGCAACACCTGAAAACGGCAGGTGCAAGACAGGTAATGCCATCCAAAGTTGTTCCAGTCTCCAATTAGCTTTCGCATTTTGCAACTTAAAGGCGTATAGAATACCAACTCAAGATTGTAAGTATATTGCATGTACTTTTATGTAAAACATTTACTTAAAATAGATTTATTAAATAAGCTAAGTAAAAAGAATCGAATAACCGAAAGAGAAATTCGTCATTCGACATCGTGCGGCATCCTACAAGTGAGAGTGACATTGACCTTGATGTGAAGCCAAGAAAAGTTGCCAGATATCTCCACGACGAATACGTACTCAGGCAATGTACCTTTGCGTTGAATGATCATATCATTTGTGTATGCTAAGAAATATGATTGAGTTGATTGCTTAAGACTTACATTTTACAACTAAAAAAAGTACATAAAATTCGCTAACAAAAATAAACGAGAAAACTGAGGTTGTCTTAGGAGAAATGAAGGGACTACACATTGTTGGAATGAGAGGAGAGAGAGGAGCTTGGCGGGCTACGATTGCCCCGTCAAAGCACACGTCGCAACGAGGTTTGTAGAGGAGAGTAAAAAAAAAAAAAAGGACGTGAGCATTATGGAGAGTTAAACTTAATGATAAAATAAGAGATGCTTAAAAAAAATAGAAGACGAAGAAAGGAAAAAAAAAAACAAATCAAGCACGCACAGCCAGATATCAGTCAGATATTAGCTTGTCGTAACTAACATTACATTTGAGAGAGAGAGAGAGAGAGAGAGAGAGAGAGAGCACCTTAACTGTCTTCATTCACAAAACCAGATTAGGAGTGTCATACTAGTTCAGATGATTATCCAGTGTCGCATATGCTAACTGTATATATATATATATATATATATAATATATATATATATATATATATATATATATATATATATATATATATATATATATATATGAAGTATAAAAGATCCATTAAAACACTGTTTTAAAGCTAAGGAGTATATTTTGGTTGACTTACTTCCACCCTTATCAAGCAGTGAATGACAGGAGGAGTTTCATTATATTTTTATAGTGAAATATATAGCAGGCGATGCCTGGGGACGTCGCTGAGCCATCTTGGGTTCTGTTAATTGTCTTAATCCTCTTCATCGTTGCCTTGAGGAAGATGTTATCTATCTGATCCGAGTCCCAAGAGTCATTGGAAAGTGTTATTCATCACAATAGGCTTATTCGTAAACTTACCTCATTAATTGAAAATAGTGTTTGGAATCGTTTAGGCCAACAAAACAAAGTTATGAACTCATCTACGCGTCCTTCAACTAATAACCAATCCATAGGTTATTAGGTTTGTCATTTGCCCTAAACCTGATAAAAAACACAAACTCGACTTCCTAGTAGCATTTGATAAATTCATTGCTAACAACAATTACAAGAAAGAAGAAATATGTCTTAAAGGAATTCTTCTAAACATCCTAACCAGACACAAGAACACACATCCCATGTCTAAAAGAAATATGTTAGCTATAAACTCACTCCGCAAACTAGACGTTATAATCACCAGATTAGATAAAGGCGGTAAAATTGTGTTAATGGACAAAAGTTTCTATCAAGAAAAGATCAGTGAACTTTTAAATGATACAACTACCTATGAAAAATTAACAAAAAACCAGACCCATAATGTCCCAATAGATTTCTTCAGAAAAATCAGAAACATCGGTAAAGTAAGAAAAATATAGAAATTTTGGAAATGTTAAAACAATCAATCCCAAATTACCTTATTTCTATGGCCTCCCCAAAGCTCACAAAGATAACATTCCCCTCCGTCCCATAATCTCGTGTGCTGGAGTTTTAACTACAGAATCTCTAACTAATGGTTAGCCGAGCTACTATCCACTTTTTTAGGAACTTTTTCCCCTGGTCATGTAAAACATTCAGAAGACTTTTGCAAGTAATTTAGGTCGGCAAATATTCCGTACATAACGTAAAACTTCTCAGCCTAGTCGTAGACTCCCTTTACACGAAAGTAGAGCTCTGCGTCACTAATAACGTCTTTTCCCTTGGTGATAACTTTTACCGTCAAAAATTCGGTTGCAGTATGGGGAGCCCGCTTAGTCCTGTGTCAGCCAACTTACATATGGAGTATTTTGAAATAGCAATTATAAACCCTATCAAACCTGCAGATATGACTTGGCTTCGTTATGTAAACGACATCTTAACATATTGGAAAAGTGAGTGGGAAGATTTTGATGACTTTCTACAAACATTAAATTCCTTGGTCCCGAGCATAAAATTTCAAGTAGAATGGGAAAACAATAACCAAATCCCCTTTTTAGATCTCTTTATCATCAAGCGACATTCTCACTTTCATACATACATTTTTACAGCTATCATGCCATTTCAGTCAAACTCGGCATAGCAACTTAGCAAGTAACTTATTTCTTAGAGCCCTGAGAATTTACTACCCTGAATTCCTTAACAAAGAACTTTAAACAATCAGAAATCAACTTATCTTGTTAAATTACCCCAAGCACATAATAGAAAAAAAGCCATGCATAAAGCACAGAGCATTTTTTAAAAACCTACAGAAAACAAAGAAAGGGAAATACACAAACAAAATCGTAACTCCTCATGTGGATGATTTACGAGAGATCACACAAAACTTAGGCCCCTCGAACCCGTTTATCTTCACTTATCTGAATACACTAAGGAAATCATTAATCAACGTTCAGCAGAAACCAGTTTCCAAAAAACATTGGAATTTATGAAATACCTTGTAGAAAATGTGATAAGTCATATTTCGGTTTCACTGGGAAAGATTAACGCAACATAAACGATCAGTTAGATATGGACAACATAGTTCAGCAATTTTCCATCATATAAATAACACGAACCATACCATGGGTTGGGACTCATCCCAAATTTTATACAAGAGCAGCTGTCGATACAAATGTCAAATGGTTGAATCTTCACTAATATAACAACGAGATAATAGGATCAACCTTTCCAATGGATCTTGGGACTCGGATCAGATAGATAACATCTTCCTCAAGGCAACGATGAAGCGGATCAAGACCATTAACAGATCCCAAGACGGCTCAGCGACGTCCCCAGGCATCACCTAAGGGCAATACTCCTGCTATATATTTCACTAATGAAACTCCTTCTGTCATTCACTACTTGATAAGGGTGGAAGTAAGTCCACCGAAATAAAGTCCTTAGCTTTAAAACAGAGCGTTTTAATGGGCCTTTTATACTTCCGATGTATCCTGTTTTAACAAAAGAATTTATATATATATATATATATATATATATATATATATATATATATATATATATATATATAGTCGTTGAGCAAGAGGAAAGAATGAAACAAGGAGTTGACTAAGCACTTTCGTTTATTTTCGCATCTCATGGTAAAGTGATACAAAAAAATCACTATTCGTTACAAAGACATCTCTGTGTCACTAAGACATGAACATAAATAAAAACTATCGCATTACTATTTAAAAACAATTTTTTTCAAAATGTTATTTACAAGCAGTTCGTTCAGTTTGTTTGTCCCTGGTCTTAATAGCTAAGAAATGGCCATGAACTGGTTACCGTATCGTAAAACAAGGTTTTTCATAATAAAATCACTTATGACCAGCTTCATAAAATGTTTTTCTTGCTTTACAGAAAGCTCCATCAACAATCACATGATATATAATGTATGTATATATATATATATATATATATATATATATATATATATATATATATATATATATATATATATATATATATATAAAAAGGTATAAGCCCCGAAGGGAAAATAAGCAACGGAGTTTCTGCAAAATCTTTCGACTGAACGTCCTTTACTCAGCAGACAAACTGACTTACATGAGAAATTGAGGGTACAGGAAATGTCGTATAAATGACAGATGGGGATTATAAGGAGAGTAGTACCTAGAATCCGATATACATGGGTACAATTTAAGAACAAAAAGATTAAGTCCAACTGCTCTTGTAATCAGGTGTATGCAAGACTGGTTTACTGATTAATACAGTCTTGAGGTTATTGTATGCCTATTCACATTCCATTGTGCAGTGGAATGTTTTGTTACCCTTGAAGAGGCAGGTGATGGTAGTAGTGGTATCCAGGTAGTTTGATATAAACCTTCAGAGGTATTGGACCATGCTCACAAATCTTTGTGCTTCGTTCTTGGTTTTAGGATAGGGCATGTCCCTGACTGTCTTAATGTTTGCATCCTTGGGCATAAGTTTCCCATTTCTGACTACATGCCTGAGGTACACTATTTCTGCTGGCCCAAATTGGCATTTCATAGTCTGCTGTTTACAAGGTAGTTTGAAACTCCTTTCTTCCATAGTATTTTGTGTGGGCCAGTAAACTAGGTTTCTAGTGGGTGAGTGGCCCCAGTGTGAAGGACTAGGACTTCGTCGCCTATGACGAAACTGTGTATAGTTGCTTTCATGTAAAACCCCAGTTTGACTCATTCTTGTACTGCGAGTCTGTGGAGCAGCCAAGGTAGGATGTAGAAAATAAAGGTCAAGATAGGTTCTCAGTTTGCGAGACTAGGGGGAATCGCCAAGGCGTGGGATAAGAAAGAGGAAAAGAGGATCAGGAAGCTGTTTGTTGGCGCCAAAGGATGTAG
Source organism: Macrobrachium nipponense (assembly GCF_015104395.2). NCBI lineage: Eukaryota > Metazoa > Arthropoda > Malacostraca > Decapoda > Palaemonidae > Macrobrachium > Macrobrachium nipponense. The sequence goes on from NC_061104.1 coordinate 32,888,563, forward strand.
GTTTGTTCAAAAGAATGCTGGTGACACTAGGCCAGATGCTTGGTGATGGCTTTGGTGATGGCATTGAAGGGCCAAGCACTGGAAGGCCAGCTAAGGTGGCACTTACGGTATGAATAGTAAGGTTAGTGTGTGGGTTTGTTTGTAAGGAGCAAGATTTGGTAGGGGTCTCAAAGGATGTGGTGTGGTCCTGAAGCGTCCCGAAGGACATGGTGTGTTCACAAAGGAATGGAGTTCGCTGGTCATGAAGGATGTAAGGCATGTTCACAAGGAACGGAATTTTAGTTAGTCCTGAAGGACGTAAGGTATGTTCACAAAAAACAAAGTTTGGATGTTTGCAAAGAACGAGTTTGGATGCTCACAAAGAATGAGTGGGATGTTCACGAGGAATAAGTTTAAAATCTGGTCAGGTAATAACACATACACTCCAGCATAGCGAAGGTACATGAGGGTTAAAGTATGGGTTTCACAACAATATAGAATAACATAAAATAAAATCAGCATGAGGGGCGCGAGTGCTTATTGGTATAGTGTGGGGAACCGTGAAGGATTCCATGGAATAGTGGTCCCTGTGACAAAAGTACACAGGTTGTAAACGAGATCTTGGTCTAAGTATGAGACGCGCAAAAATACGAGTCAGTTCCAAAGGAACAAGTGAAGTTGTGGCTCTCAATAATTAAAGCGAGAAATGGGCCATGTGAAAATACGGTGGGTAAAAAGCATAAGCACATAAGTATAAGATAAATTTAGTCTTAATGTTGATGTTAAAGACAGATTTCCCAGCTACTGGAATATAAGTAATAACGTTTGACAGGTAGATCAAACTTAGGTTGGTAAAATAGGTGATTTGTCTATCACTATAAACTTTAACAGTCTTAGCCTGTGTGACATGAATATATAATATATTGCTCATATAAGGAATAAGAGGTTAAGGATTTTCTTCCCATGTGGGCTGATAAGTGAGTAATTACACAATGTACAGTAAATAATAGTAATACAAGATTTTATGTAGCCTTCAGAGTAGTGAATGATTTTTGGACAAGAAGTGCGTTGAGTGAAAGTGAAAGTTAATTATCTATAAAATGGCAGGTGACAACTTTCAATGTAAAGGTCTACCGAGATGGTTACTATGGGAACGAGGTAGACATATGGGTATGAACACCTGGCTGATAGTCGCTACAATGTCTAGGCTAGAATATCAACATCTTACTACAGTCTATGCGACATACTGTTGTTGTAAGTTTATTAATACGATTTTTGCTATTTACATTAACATATGACTGATATCATATATTAAGAGTACTATTATGACAGTACATGAGCAATAGAGTTAAAAGTTCATAGAACAAATAAGTACTTAAACAAAGATTTGGTTGTTCAAGAGCGAAGGCAAACTGAGGGCTGAACAGAGCCCAACATGGCAGAGCTGTCAAATATCTTTTCCCAGCTAAATGGTTAACATAAATTTCAGCGGGAAACATTTAGTACTTGTTTCACTGCACTGAATAGCTAATGCCTAATCACTAGAAACATGCAATAGCATCCACTAATGACAAATTTGGCTAAAATATATGCATGTTATGAATGAAGTTGTAGGTGCATGAGTGAGTACAATGCGCTCAAACATACAATGAACACTTTTAGAATAATATTTTACAGCGAATGGAATAAAATAAAGTAAAATACTTACAGCTGTGTACTGCTGTCCATGGGTGCCAGAAATAAATGTATTTTTGTTACAGATTCATTTGTCTTGCAAAGTTCTCAGATCTAGCGAGTCAAAACTGATTTGCTGTTTTACTGAGAGTAGGGATTTGGTGTTGCAATGAATTGCAGCAACATGCAGCAAGGCTTGCAATATCCTGGCAAGTTCGCCACTGTTACAGGTGTGGGTGTGCAACATTATATTTTATCTTACCCGGGGCAAAGGGGCATCCAACTGTGGGCCACACACCAATAATAAAGATAGTCTAAACTACTTTATAGTTAAATTAAGTAGAAATTAAAGGAAATACAATATTTCATTTAATGAATTATTATTAGACAAGTCTGAAGATATGTACACAGGAGTCAATCACTAGCTCCATGGCACTGTGATTACATTAAATAAAAAAGCAAGTAGTTACACTAGCAGAGCAAATATACTACTGGGAAAACCTCAAAGGGCTAAGCTAAAGGAAATAGGATATTGCAAATTCTTTACATAGAACGTAAAATTAATCTTCAAGCTTCCATCCGATAGAACTTGCTTAATGATGGTAGTATCTGCAATGCAGGAATACACTATAACTTCGATTGGTAAAGCAAGTCATGTTAAATGGGAAGTGCTGAAGGTAGGGAGAGCAAATCATTCAAGGTCAACAATGGCATACAAAATTAAATGACACATATTTTGCGATTCACAAGAGTTTACACCACTTCACTTAGGCTCTGAAAGAGTTGCAAGGGGAGCGAGTATAAAGAGAACAGCAATGAAATAAACTCAAAGAATGTGTGTCAAAACAATTTCCAAATCCAACTGTACCTGAGTCCATGGGATGATGATGTCTTGAGCATAGAGATGCCAGGCTTTAAATAAAGTGGCTGTATGCAATGCAAAAGTAACTTAGAAGCAGGCAGGCGTATGGTCTACTGACAAAGTCTGCCTAAGATGCTGCCTGGGTCACAACCTCTGCTAGAATAGCACTGGGCAGCAGGGACCTCTGTCCTTAAGGCATCTCTGGTGCTTGACCATTAATTTGGCATCTGTTGGGGTATCCATGGCCTGAGGGTCCAAGCTGGAAGAGAAATCGAATCTCCAGCACAAAGAAGGTGAGAATGGTATACCCATATGAATGTTAATACAAGAACTAAGAAAAAAGAATTAGTACATTCAGAGCTAAATAAAGGCATGCAATTTATGAATGTAGCAATACACACACACACACACACACGCACACACACTTACTGTCTCTCCGTCTGTACCTGTCAGGGTTATTGATACTGTAATTTGTTCGTCTAGTAGAGGCTCAGAGCAGGGTAAGGAAAGTGTAAAATTAGAGTTGTCTCTTTTGACGACAAGGCATAATACGTTTAAGTGAGTCACAAAGGAAGTAAGTAAATCCCGTATTCATAAGTGAAATTATGTCTGTTGGTACTGCAAAATATTCCAAAATCTCCATAAATATACCGAACATTATAAATATACAGAACTCATCGAAACATGAATAATATTAATAAGAAGAGAATATGACTAAATATTCAGTATGTCTATATTATTATAAATTATAAATATAGTTGTCTGTATCAAATGTTAAGTATACTGTATCTCAATATAAGCTGTAAAAAATACAAAGTTCATGACAGACAATCCATTTCTCAAGAGTGCAAGACAACAAATGTCTGATCATTATAAGCGTGCTATATCATGCTACAGATACCTGAGCAACTAATTATATACTACATCAATGCATAAATAATTATAAGTGGCACAATAGGTACTCAGTTGTACTAGCAAGAAAGAGAGAAAAATAGTAGGCAATTAGTAATTATATCTGTTTATCCGTGAGTTTTTGTATACATTTGTTTAAACGTATAATTACAAGATTTGTGCTTATGAGTAAGTTTTACTCGTACATTTCCATGAATATGCATTTTTTTTTTTTTTTTGTGGACGCATGCGCGCTGTCAGCGGGAATCCCATACACAATCAGGAAGTGGTTACAGAAGGCAGACAAGAATGACGCTGAAGAAGAAGCAGTAGCAGTTGAGGGAATATGAATGTATATATTCTCAAAGAGAGAGAGAGCTTAATTCTCAAGCAAACTCATGTACACCTGCATAAGACTATTGCTAAATCAATAAAAAAAAGTGTTCGGTATATCCCCCATTCAAAGTTATATATATATATATATATATATATATATATATATGTATATATATAATATAATAAAATAAAGGTGATGTCCACGGGGGAAAATAGAAAGACGAGAATTGCCAAGAACTTTCAGTCCACACGACCCTTTACTTGAGTTGTGCCTTAAGTAAAGGGTCATGTACACTAAAAGATCTTGGCAATTCTCTCTTTTCATTTTCCTCCATGACATCACCTCTATTTATACATAGCATCACGCTTTATATACTTCATGATCAAGTTATTCGAATATATATATATATATATATATATATATATAATATATATATATATATATATATATCTATATATTATATATATATATATATATTAAAAGGAGCCCATAATAATGCCAAAATATTGAAAATAAGTACTGTATTTCAGAGACTACTGTCTCTCTCTTCAGGTAGGTAATGAATGAGAAAAGTTACCAAGAGATCCATCCACAGGTACGCCATTTGACTAAGTGACCCCATTTGATAATTTCTCTTTAATCTTTTTAAGCATTGGTTGGAGGAAGATTTTATCTATGATATTTGAATCCCAGGAACCCTTAGAGATATTCATCGCCTTTCTTTATTTAATCAAAGCTTACTCCACCATCTGGCTTTTGCACCAACAATTGCTGCTATAAACTATCTATATGTGACAAATTCCAGCTTATTCTTGGCTATAGTTATTTTTATAGTTAAAAATAGCTGAGCTATGTTGTCCAAATCTAGCTGACTGTTTATGTTGTAATTTTTTCTGTGGGAGTGATTTACATGTAAAGCCTATATAAAATTGGTCACAGTTAAAACGGGATTTTGTATACTCCTGTGTCTTTGGGAATGGCTTTTGTTGGACATAAATCATGGATTTAGCTAGGGTATTTAGGTAGGTAAAGGCAAAAGGGTTAATCTTGTCCAGGTGTGGGATTTTTATTCTATTGTTGGGTGTCTCTCTGGTCTTGTCTTGATGGGGTCAGTAAAAGATTATGTTTGCTTTATATATATATATATATATATATATATATATATATATATATATATATATATATATATATATATATATATATATATTCCCCGTTTTCCATCAATGTAAGTCCTAAACCAAGGAGTAGAGTAACATACGAACAAAAATATTTTGCAGGCTCTTTCCCTCCACGTAAAATCTAACTCCTGTGTTTTCTCTCGACTGTCGCTTCATTCTTCCCATCTTTCCAAACAAAAATGCAGACAGAGAACATGTATGCCACAGGGCAAACCGGAGATTATAAAAGAAGCCGATGAAGATTAATCTCTTAGAATTATGCCAGCCATACCACCACTGAGAAGCACTCACCAAATGGCTTCCCCCC
>NC_061104.1:32898790-32928790 GCF_015104395.2 Macrobrachium nipponense
AACCTTCTTACAGGAGCACTCTGTCAATTCTTGACAGCTTGCTGCAATCAGTGGTAGTGTTGTCCAATGTATCTGCCATGCTTTTCCTTTCTGTGTCCACCCCCATTCAGCTGGACTGCTCATGTGTGGATTACAGTGGGTTGCCTGGCCCCAGATGATCCCAGCCTGGTAGGCTGCAAGCTCTGTATGTTCTCTCAAGGCTGCCTGTGTTGGTGGAATTGAGTTGTACAGCCTCTGCTTGAAGGCAAACAGATCTAGTCTTACTTCGTCCACACCAGTGGCTGCACTTGATCTGTTGTACATGAGGAAAACGAATCTTTCCAGTCTCTGCATGTCAAGATCACGAATCAATGTTGGATGCTGGCTGAGATTGATGAATGTTTCAGTAATATCATCAAATACATTCCAAGTCTGCCATGCAGATTTCTTCACTTTCCCACGAAGGCAGACACAATGTCACATCCATTGAATGCGTCTGAAAGTAGGGGATCCCTCTAGAAGGCAGACACAATGTCACATCCATTGAATGCGTGTGAAAGTAGGGGATCCCTCTAGCTTTCTCAATCCCAATTCAGAAACTACCTTATGGACTTGAATCCATCGCATATGGGCTCCTTGGCCAAAGGCAATCCATATTTCCTGAAGACCTAGTTTCTGGAAGGATGGCAGTACAGATATTGCTATGACAAGCACATCTGTGTCATTAGCCTTGATGATTATGGACTTGCTCCCGTCAGTCGTTGCATCCCTAGTGTGAACAATTATTCGACTGTCAGCTTCTTCATGACAATATAGGGACACAGCATCCAGAGACTTCACTGTGTTGCTAATGGCATCCTCTCCTTTTGTGACGATGACTGTGCTCGTCGTTTCTGCTTCACACATCTTTTTGGCCAGGAGGTGAAACGGTTCAGTCTTGTTGCTGGGGTCATGCAGAAAGCTTTGCCAGTTTCCTGGTGTCTTGCTTGTTCCTGTCACTCTTCTTCTGATTCCTTACCCCTTTTTTGACCTCGTCTCTGATTTCAGACTTGATTTCTTGTATATATCAAAGATTATGTCCACCCACTTGTACCGAGCAGGATTCCATCTTTGGGATGATGTCTTCTGTGGCATAGTCATTAAATGTCTTTGAAGACGTGGAGGTAAGGGATTGATAAGTGCTGAGCCCTAAACGATGATTGTATCTCCCTTTGGTTCTCCCACTAGGACATTCACTTGTGCTTCAAGAATTTCAACCAGCTGTTACTTCTGACACATATGAAGCTTGCCGCTGCCACTGAGAGATGCAGGGTATGACTGATTCTCGTGCTTGAAGAATTCTTGCAATTCACACTGTCTGTTATGGCTTGAGATGAACTGTCACGAGAATAACTGACAGTCATCTTTTAGGACTTTCTCCTTAGAAATTCCCTCAGTCTGTTCTTGTTTGAAGAATGAAAAAGGGTTTTTCTTGATTGGATGATAGAAAAGACTTTCAGCTTCATCCTCTAGCCCTTTCATAAATGATTGGAACTGCTCTTTGCCTCGCTGGTGATGTGTAGCTACCATTTCAGCTAGAGTTTAGTCTGCAATGTTCTTTGTATCTAACACCATCAGGCCTGCTGATTCTTCTTGAAATGGGTTACCCATCTCCTGCATCACTGCAGAGAGTGATTTCACCTTTTCAAAGAAAGGTTTCTGGGCACTCGGTGTCTGCTCGTGGTATCTGCTGCTGTTTGTGGCATCCTTCATGCCAGACAAGCAAAGGTGTAATTCATTACTACACTAATATGATCCTCCTTGTATTTTAATAATAATATATCTTAGCTTTTAATTACTTATTTATTTGTTTGTTAATTTACCTGGGTTTTTTTAACAACCGATCCCCTCTTTCTGTATTTTCCATTATCTTGTGTTACTTCTTTGGAAGCTTGAATTTCAAGTCAATGGCCAATGTAGGGGCTTGTCCCATATGAATAGGGCTCATCGTCTGAATAATAATAATAATAATAATAATAATAATAATAATAATAATAATAATAATAATAATAACTACTTTGGAAGAAGACTCTCTTTTAACAAATTCTATTGAATAAAATAGCAGAATTCAGCGCATTAATCTTATATATTATCTTTTCTATTTTTCTTATTACTCACTTCTATGGCTCAGCGATAGTTCTTATTAATTTGCCAATATTCTTATTGGGAGAAATACAAATAATGCTGAATGTGGTATTTTAACAATACCAGTATTGACAGCAAAATCGTATTCTAAATAAAATATTATTAAGAAGTATCGCTGAGCCAGAGATGCGAGTAGTAAGAAAAATAGAGAAGATAATATATAAGATTAAGTCGCTGAATTCTGCCATTTTATTCAACATAATAATAATAATAATAATAATAATAATAATAATAATAATAATAATAATAATAATAATAATAATAATAATAATAATAATAATAATAGCTACCTAAGCACTTTTTTTAAGATTGTACAAATTGATTTTATTCGCCAATATAGTCCACAAGAGAAAAAGAATAAAACTCTCTAGTAGCTCGATAATTTCGTCTTCCACAAGGCCTCTTCAAGAGCCTTATTATAACTAAAGTATATGCATAAAAATCATAAACATTTTTACCACTGGGAAAATAAGTTTAACAAAACCGTTGTCAAAGTTAAAATTTTACTGTACAGCGGATAATGGCCTTACTGTGGTATGCATAGTTATGTTCGATTCCAGAGTTGCATTCGGTGGGAATGAGAAGTGTATTGTGATAAAATGTGCAAACGCTAGCCCACTAATATCGTTTCAACCCTCTGTCAGTGATCTACATAAATATTTTATCTACATGTAAATAGTATATTGACAAAGTATTACCCCACTTGGGGAGACAAAGCCCATCCTCCTACTCCTTTCACACTTTGTAACAATTATAGGCTGCCTTAGCATAAGCAAGATTGATCTAGACCAGTTTTACCGATAAAGTACTATTTCTAAAAGCAGACCATTTTTAAGGAAATTATTGCCTAATTTCTTCCTATTATTACCATTATTTCCAACTATGAAATTATGGTCATTGCAATAATTAAGGAAGCCCTTTGGAATTTTTACTCCCCTTCATTATCCTACTCTACCTTAACTTGATGATTTTGTTTTCATAATTTCAAGCTTTAAAATAGTTGATAACCCTGCGAAGAAAAAGCTGAATAACAAGAATAAATACAATAATATATAACAGTATTCTTGGTATGGATATGAAGAACAGGAAAATAAGTTAAAAATAGAAAGTTCCCTGATGACGGTAAAAAACGAACGACTTCCAGTTGCGGCAAGACATATAAACAAAGTCTGATAAATATGAATATACGAACAAAACAAAATTTCACCCTTACGCTCACACAGGAAATCAAGCCGAATCATGTTCAGAGGCTTGGAGAAGGACGTTTTACTTTACATATATATTTATACGTTCATATTTATATCAATAAAACAAACGTAAATATGATACAAATACGCATATATACTGTATACACACATGCGTGTATATATATATATATATATATATATATATATATATATATATATATATATATATATATGTGTGTGTGTGTGTGTGTGTGTGTGTGTGTGTGTGTGTGTGTGTGTGTGTGTGTCTATTATAACAAGCTTTCCACTCACAATAGCTTCCTCTTGGCCTTGTGTCCTTGACACAACACTATTGTACTTGCAATTAAAAGATAAAAGGAAATACATTAGTAAAACTAAACTAACGATGGGAATTCTTATGAAACATTTAGTCGTTTATGAAAAGAAGAAAATAATTTGGCTTGAGGGCTGATGCCTAAATTATGTTTGTATATATATATATATATATATATATATATATATATATATATATATATATATATATATATATATACACACATATATATATATATATACATATATACATATATATATATATATATATATATATATATATATATATATATATATATATATATATATATATATATATATATATATATATTATATATATATTATTCTATATTATAATATAGTGTCTGTGCGTGTGTGCGTGCATAAGTCTGCTGCGGCAGAGAAATTTCAACATATATGTGATAATACCGAAACTTATGAACTGAAAAATTTGTTGTTGATGTTTCTATTAATTTAGGGCCAGAAGGTATAGATGTTATGCAGATGAAAATATTTGGGTATTTTCAAAGGAAGAACTAAAACGACGATCACTCATTTATCAAGTGTGAGGATAGTGCTAGATTGTTGGATTTGGCTGTGGTGGAAGATCACATTGCTCAAGACTGGCAAACTATCACTACTTTCAAACTGCACTTTCCATCTTCCTGAAACAAATGTGATTCCTTGTCTGCTGGATGGACAAGAGCCCGTCTCTTCCATTGCTGAAGATGATTCTTTTGATTTGACGGAGATAATCTGGAGGAGAAGTTACGCCTTGAAGCATCAATGAAACCCATTATAGAAAATGATATGAGGACATTTATGGGCCTTTGTCTATCGTTGGAATTCTTTAGAATGTTGATGTCCAGCTTGGAGAAATGGTGTGTTTGATTTTCATCTTTATGCACCAAGAAAGGGATATGTTCCCCTGAATTTCGCTGGGTAATGGGTTTCTCGCGAAAAATGGCGCTCTCAGGAAATTTTCTACGGAAAGCTCAAGGGCGTCTCTGCGACAGCGGAATGCCATTACTTACCCGAAGCACCACTCGTTTTTAAGGCTATATATCTTCAGAAACACGTGGCAGATAGGGTAACGGTACAATTTGCAGAACGGGGAACATCATACATATGGCTGAAGTCAAAGATCACTCGCAAAATATTAATTATCTTTAATTAAAATATGTTCGCTTTTACCATCTAGGACAAGAAACAGAAAATATCTGGGTTTGGAAAACATACTTTTGCATATATTGATGCCGATGTTTCCCTGGTAAATAAAAACTTTTTACACAATGAACATACCATCGTGGTTTACCAAGAAAGAGCACTAAACTGAAAATTTGAAGGTCACTTTCAAGAAATAGCTCTGGGTAGAGGAAATTCGTATGTAAGACGTGAGATCAGTGAAACAGAACTCCTACGGCAAGGGTGTGAAGATCAAGATTCTGAAAATAAAGGAAAAGAACTTCACAGGTAAAGTTTGCATCAGCACCACAAAGAAGCTGCCCAGAAGCTGCAAGAAAACAGATAAAAGAAGAGTATTGCAAGGTTTCATAAATCTGAGATCATCTGGCTTAAACAGCAGTTGAAACGCATCTGACTTTATGGAAAGAAAGGCCTTATGAGGTCTAGTTTATGAACAGAAATTTACGGTTTAGGGTCGAGATTAGATTTCAAGGGAAAATTTAGGGAAAACTCTAAGGATCAAATTTACGAGTTAATTACTAGACGTACTAGGGCTCAAGGTCCAACTTATTACTGAAAGAACAGTTGCTTGTAGCACTGAAATTAAGTGGCTGGGATTTCCCGACACGTGCTGGGGACTTGGAGCGCGAATATGAGTGTATAACCAGAGCGTAGGATAAAGAAGAGCCACTTCTCAACTACAGGGATGAAGGCGACAGGATGCCTGAAACAAGGCATTTCTCTATAAACACGTGTGTGGCACACAAAGGGCTGATCAAATGCGGTGATGCCACTAAAGTCTTTCGACTTGCTTAATATAAATCTTACGTTCTCAGAATTCCCGGAGAAGGGCAAGAAATGACTGAATTACTTCACTGAAAGTTATTGTATTGAATGAGAGGGTGTGAAACACAGACACCGACTTACGTTATCTCCCTTAGTAAATTCTCTTAGCTATTGCTAATACAGGGAGGTCATTCAAGCAATGATCACTAGTAAATCTTATTCAAGGGAACCACAGCGCTAAGATTAGATTAGCTTCATAAAACGGGGGAGCACGGCTGTGGGGGGCGAGGGGGGGGGATAACAACGGGGTAGCTATGAACGTTTCCTCAAGTACAAAGCTGGGAAAAATTCAGAAAAAGATACTAAAGTGACTGCCAATGACACCCATACGTTACCGTCTTTTGGTCGCTGGTTTCCACTTCTTTAATTAAAAGGGCGCCAAAGAAGGAAGGGAAATCACTCCAATGCCATCAAGGTACGGTTCAGAGATGCAACCACGTGAAACACCAGGAGCAAGGGCAGCTTAGCAGATGGGAGTCGGGAGTCTGAGGAGTGAATGAGGAGAGTCACTGCAAGGTCTAGCAGTGACTGAGATTTTCTATCTCTGGCTGACCTCTTTTGTTAACTTTGTATGCGACTTTCGGGAGCGTACGCCCGGCGGTTTCTGTAAAGTAAGGGCAAGCAGCAGGACAAACGAAGCTAGAGAACCCCAGATCAAAGAGAGAGAGAGAGAGAGAGAGAAGAGAGAGAGAAAGGCATGCCTGGCGATGTGGGTTATTTACAAGATTTTACATTAAATGAGTGGCAAAATTGGGAAAATATACAATAAAGGACACACCTAAAGGAGAATTCCAAGTGGTTTGTTTAAGTCTCTAGAAGCAGCCCGGCAGGTGAGGAGAGGCCCACCTAGAGGTCCAGTCAAAAGTTTTTAGCGACTACGACTTTGGCAAAGACAAAGCTAACACACAGCAAGGGGGTTTTGTTCAAGACTTGATGGATGTAAAGGAGGAAAATAGGCAATGTGATCAGCACAAAGCTAGAGGTTAACACTAAGCCTCTTAATTTTCACCTCTCATTAGAGGTCAAACCTGAATGATGTTTGTAGTTACACCATTTTTTATCTATTTATACAGAATATTTTAATTTTTCTGTGCCAGACTTAACTTTTATTTAATAAAAGATATATTTTGAATTATAGTGTAATCTATACATGCCTATGTATTACATATTATAGTTATAAAATAAAGGATATCATTTAACAATTTGTACTTTTCCTAGATATTCAAAAACTAAGTCTTTTGTACTGTATTGTTCCCGGCGCCATTTTTTCACTCCTGCCGAGAAAGGAAATTAATGGTTTTCTCGCCGCTCTGCGCGGCGTAAAAGCAAAATGGCAGGGCCAGTTGGGCCTGCAGCTCCTTCCGTATTACTGCTATTGGCAGGAATAAAAATAACTGCCACAAAAGTAATTTAAACCGAATCAGTGTATAGCAAAAGCTTTACTCCCTCATTCAGTAAATAAATGAATGAATAATTCCCTGATAGATAAATGAATGATCATTACTTGCACTCACTATTAACTATAGCTGTGCTAAAGGAATGAAAATGAATGAGTAATGAAAAGAATAAGTCGCACAATGAAACGAAATAAAAGCCAAAATTTGCAAGCTGACAAATTAACTGGGTGCACCATGGACTTCAAAGCATCTCAAAATCGGATTACAAAATAAACATAAATCCTTTAGTTAAAGACACAGAGAGAGAGAGAGAGAGAGAGAGAGAGAGAGAGAGAGTAAGTAGAATTGACCCACCAAATTAGCAGCAGGGACAGAGATCCTTACCGGAAACCTCCCAACAAGTGAAAGCGTAAAAAAAAAAGAGAAAAGGGTGAGGAGACGAACACGGTCAACCTCGAAGGGTTGGAAGTCCTTATAAAAGTGTGAGAAAGGGATCTGTGTGTGTGTGTTTGTGTGTGTGTGTGTGTGCGGAAGAGGCCTAAAATATATAGCAAGGTCGAAAGAGAAAGTTAACCTTCGGGAGAATAAAGGGAGAGAAGAAAGGATTGAGTGGAGTTTATGGCCTGGGAATCTTCACCAAAAAGAGAGGAAAAAAAAGAGAAGCAAATAATGCGTGTCCGTGCGTTGGTAGGAGACAGTACATTTAATTTGCAGTAAACTTATTCAGGAGGTAAGTTCTTGGTATTCTGTGGTTTTAGTTGATAATTAAATCAAGGGCATATATATATATATATATATATATATATAATATATATATATATATAATATCACTACTAGGTAGGTTCTTGGTATTCTGTGGTTTTAGTTCATAATTATATCAAGGGCATATATATATATATATACATCACTGGTGGGCCAATCCTCGGTGAAATAGGCATGGGGATACAGGATATGGCACATTGCTTTCTTTATTGGCTAGCGACGTTTGGAGACAAAGTCCTATCTCCAGGGTAAAGGCAAGAAATAAATGTTACATTAATGCAAATCATTTTAAAAAGCAAGTTAACGTAAAATTATTATCAATTAAACTATTTCTAAGTAAAATTATCCACCCCTGAACCAAGGTCTAAAGAATGCCCTGAACAATCAAATATCAGGAATCACGCCAGAATCTGTAAGGCTGACATAAATTATAATAACTTTAAGGTCATGATGACGTCACCAGATGAACACTGCCTCCTCGTTCTTGAAAGTTTGGCAATTAAGAAACTGGTACCTTCACTTAACAACCATACCACCTCAGTACCACTGTATATAGCAAAAGCCACGTCACTGTTCTTTGCCTCAGCTTGACTTTTCCCACCGTCCTGACACGGGTCGACGGGACTCCGCCTGATCAAGGTGTTTTCCTCATTTTTTAATTTTTTTTCGCAATTTTACTTAGAAATGTTTGAATTGTTTATAATTTTACATTTCCCTTTCTTAAACGTGTTTTGTATTAATGTGATTCTCATTCTTTGAGATTTTTCAATTCGTAATTTTACATAGAAATAGTTTAATTGATAATATTTTTGTCTCGAAACGTCGCTACCCAATAAAGAAACCAGTGTAATGTGCCATGTCATTCCGTATCCTCAAGCTATATATATATATATATATATATATATATATATATATATATATATATATATATAATATATATATATATATATATATATATATATATATATATATATATATGTGTGTGTGTGTGTGTGTGTGTGTGTTTTCCTCATGTAATATTCTGCCTGTTTCTTGCTCTGCTAGCTATCCTGAGCTGGAGAAAGGTATTAGAGGATAACAATGCATCATTATTTCGTAAGTACTCATGTCCACCTCCGACTGCATACACACCGGTAGCTCAAACATCACCAAAATCATCGTTTGAAACTTGTAAAGTCGTTGCTTATTTGGGGTTAAAAACAATGGTCATATCGAAGCGTGAAAATCAAACCGGATAACCGTAAAATACGAGGACATTTTCTGGCTTCTGACCTCTCGTAACAAAATTATGAATATTATGTTGTGAAAGTGCTAAGTTATAACCTCATACATATATTACTAACATCACTCAATATGCTTGGCTATTTGGTGCAGTTTAACAGCAAGATGCTAAAAGATGCCAGAAAACATGTTCATGTGACACAGACTACTAAGAGGAGTTGTCATATTCAACGCGTTTTACCCTTATACTCCAAGTCTTTTCGGCCTCCTTTTGGCCAGCTGCAAGTCTCAATACAATGAGTGATATGATGACGTGGCTAGACTAGCTTCCATGCATAAGAAAATTTCCAGTTTCAAGAAACAGTCGTTATGCTTTTTTGGATTTGTTGGATTTCTTTATAACCCACATCCGGCCACATTAAGAATGTAAGATTTGTTAAAAGTTCTGAACAGTGACTCTTGGGGTGAGGATGCAAGACATAGTACTCATACGCTCCGGCTTGAGGTTGTTTTCGAGCTTTACGCATCAACATCTTTGAGGTCAAGTGCGAACGGCGATCGATCACTAGTGCTAGGAGATTTTTGTGTATTAATAAAACTAAGTCTTGTGATTATTTCATGAACAAATTTGTAAATATGTTTATTAGATCAGGGACCATTAAAGGATATTATGAAGCCTTCATAATATAACTATCAAACAACAGTTTTATCAAAATTAATTCAAAACCAAGCCATGACTATAACAATTATTGATTGAGATGACTAGTAATTTTTACCATTTAACGCTTTTAAAATAAACAGAGTACTAGTTCTAACAACTCATATAGCAACCAGCAAGGAAATAGCCCTAACTGCGCAGCCACTGAACGATGGTCTTAAAGTCTCATAAAATAACCAGAAAACATTTACCTTAAGCCCTAATAAAATAGCCACAGAAATTATCGTTAATCATATATACATAATATATATATATATATATATCTATATAACTATATATATATATATATATATATATATATATATAACCACCAAGCTTTGGTTATGAAATAATTGGCCATTTCATCTTTAATTGCTCATGGAATAAAAGAAACAGCATTAGTTCTAAGAACTCCCTAACAACTGAAAAGAAAAAAAAAACAGTACGTAAAAGCTTTAAAACCTATAGCCTGATGAATGGCATTACTATTAGCTATACCCTTTTCCTGTTTACAGGTATTCGGTCGTGGACTAGATGGAAACATTAGTGCTAATCCCATTGTCCCGTGAATTATAAAAGAAAAAAAAAAAAAAAAAAAAAAAAGAGGATAAGAAATGAAATAAAAGAAATGACTGAAAGGTCAGAATAATCTTGAAGAAAAACAAGTATGCAAATCGGAAACACCAAACGAAAGAGTTCAACAACAGTCACAAAAGCAGTTAAGGACGTCAGAGAGAGAGAGGCTCAGACTGGGAGAGCATGAAGGAAAGATGATTAGGGTGGGGGTGTGGATTGGGGTGGGTGGACTTGGGTGTTCAGCAGGTGATGGCGCTAATGGGGAAGGGGGAAGAGGTGGGGAGAGAGAGAGAGAGAGAGAGAACGAGCAAGACGTTATGGGACCTGAAGGACAAGAGAAGGAGAACCCGTAACGGTCGGAGCTGCTGTAAGACAACAGACTCTTGATTTAAGCACCAATTACATGCGGCCTTATAATACTACGATTTGTGCCTATACATTCATATACACATAATATATATATATATATATATATATATATATATATATATTGTTTGTGTATATGAATGTATGGGCACAAAACGTTTGTATAAGGTAACAATATATATATATATATATATATATATATATATCTATATATATATATATTATATATATGAATATTATCACATCGAAACCGTGATCCTTTATATATCAATTCAAGCTACAAATGTCCTTTAATATCTAAATTCACTTTACCTCCCAAATGATATATTTTCATATATATATATATATATATATATATATATATATATATATATATATATATATATATATATATATATATACTATATATATATATATATATATATATATATATATATATATATATATATATATATATTATAAGCATCTCTCTCATTCATTCATTGATATTCTCTCTATGCCTTCGTTTAATGGCTCGGAATCGCTGTGCAGCTCTCCAAGGCAAAATTCATCAAATCAGCACAAGAGTCAATTAAAGGCCCTCCCATGTTTTGTGGCGTTCATTAACTTAGGATTATGTAACGGGCCACATCACCCTGATAATAGCCTGCGAACTGGGTAGATGTTTTTTTCTTACCTAACCGTGTCCCTCTACCGCCATGGAAATGTCAACACTTTAGATAATAACGATGATATTACTATGGCTGCTGCTGCTACTAATAGATACACACACATTATATATATATATATATATATATATATATATACATATATATATATATATATATAAATGTGTGTGTGTGTGCATATAACCACAATGGCCTCTTCACGCTTTATTCACACTTTTTAAAACGCTTGTCACTACAAAGCTTAAGATCTAAATGGAAGAATGTCAAGAAATTCTGATGACCATTGAAGGATTGGAACCTGCAACTGGATTAACAGAATTAAATCAAGTTACCTGCCTGTACTTCGTTCTGATATTCCAGATGCAGATTCGAATCCTGCAGCGGTCGTCAGAATTTCTTCATTTTCTTAGGCTTTGTAGTAACAAGCGTATCCAAAAAGTGTG
Organism: Macrobrachium nipponense; assembly: GCF_015104395.2. NCBI lineage: Eukaryota > Metazoa > Arthropoda > Malacostraca > Decapoda > Palaemonidae > Macrobrachium > Macrobrachium nipponense. Next base: position 32,910,635 of record NC_061104.1, read on the forward strand.
AGTCAATCAAGAAGTTAGAGAGCATTGTGGTTATTATAATTACATACACAGCTGATAGACTGTGAACAATAGATAATATATATACAGTTCCTCCTTTATATATGTGTGTATAATATATATATATATATATATATAATATATATATATATATATATTCTTATATCTATATACATAACTTTATATTGCATATATATTATATATCTATCATATATATCTATAATATCTATATATATAATATATATATATATATTTCTATATATTAGTATATATAAATAGGATGAACCTATACTGGGAGGGTTGGTACCAGTAGGTGGTAATTGAACATCTCGTTCGGAGTTTGGCAGACGGGGCTTTTGTTCTACTTCTATCCTACTCTATATATAGATATATATATATATATATATATATATATATCTATATATATATATATATATATATATATCTACTATATATATATATATATATATATAGATATATATAAAATATATATATATATATTATATATAATATATATATATACATAAACTTTATCACTTACACAATTGTTTTGTGCATTAATATAATTACTACAGCAGAGTCCAGCTGTCTTTACAGCTAAACCCAGGCTACTGATTACGTCACGACCATTTCTTGAAGCTGATTGGTTGGAAATAGTTTCGAAAAGTTTGTTAATCTGTGATTCTTTTCAACTTCATTTATTTTGCAATGGTTGTTTTGTGGAACTAAAATACTTTGTGCTGATTATAATATAATCCATGAGGAGGGGGAAGACGATTTTGTTACAGCTGTTAAGTTCATAAACATAAATGTGAGGTCTTCAAAGTACAAAGACAGTCTTTTACAAGAATGCAAATAAGACCATTTTCAAGGAAGTACTGAAAAAAATAGACCAAAAACATATTTGGCATGTGTTATACGTTCCATACTTACATTAGTTATGTGGTTCTCTTTTAATTTTACAAAAAATATACGAAGAGGTTAGCGAAGAGGTAATGAAGGCCAGAGTCATAGTAATAGGGTCTGCTCAACTTGGCAGTGGGGGCGGAGCTATTACTGTGACGTCAGAAGAGTAACGCTGTCCGTGCTTCTCCATTGAATTACTTAAAAACCCCTAGTTTTTATACATTTCATCCATATAACATGGTGTTTTTCATAAAATCTTGATGATAAAATCTGTAGAGGTCACATGTTTGATTTTTTTAATACCCATTCTCTCATTTAGTCACCAAACCTTGTTTTATTGCACAAAACATACCAATTTGCACACACACAGCTACTCCAACTTTCTTCATATGTTTATTCTTTACTTATTTATTTACTTACCTATATACTGGTTTGCTGTATTCTCTTCAAGTCCATTTCTTTTAACATGACAACTCTCTCTCTCTCTCTCTCTCTCTCTCTCTCTCTCTCTCTCTTTCTTTCAGGTAGTAATATTATCAAGATTTTAAATAATTCTTAAGAAATGTTCTGTCACTGTGTTCATACCTCACTTTGAAAAGCAACTTTTTTTATGATAGGGTTAGAATGATAGATTAATTATATTTTCCAAATCTTATTGTGAATAATTATTGTTATGCAATAAATACAAAGAAAATGTGGATACAAGCAGTGTAAAAAATGGCAGTTGCATTTGCACGACTTGGCCACGAAAAGGAAAACAATATCAAAAGTATACATCATATACGATATAAGGTATCAAAGGAATAAATGATGAAGAAAATGATACAGGGAAACACATTCTTCCAAGATAATTTTCAATTAAGCAACTTCATATCACATAAATTATACTTCCGAAAAAACACATAATGGTTTACATATAACACAAACTGTATACATAAAGGTATTAATTATGCATGCCTCAAACGATTATAATATTTTCAAAATAGCACAAAAAGGTATTCGTCAGTCTGGCTGGAAGTATCTGATGACGTTTCACAACGGGCGGGGCTAGACTTCAGATCTCCCACGAACGCTTAATTTTTGATAATTTTTGCGTGCGTAGATAATATTTTCTGTGCGCAATTATGGGTTTGAAAATAATTGTAATTGTAATGTGTCATATACCAATTGAAAGGGCATTCTTTGTACGTTTACATGGTATATGGCAAAATGTAATGAGATGAAAAATTATGTAAGAAAAATGTGGTAAATATTTACATAAAATTAAAAAATGTTGGTCCGTCTTTGACCTACAATTTCTCGAAAATTTCAGAGAACACCTTTCAATTTTACTTATGCATTATATAGTAAATTTTATCAGCTTTCTAATCCATTTTTCAGTTTCTTTCTATCACCATCCCTTAGTCAGATACGCTACGAAACATGAATGTATGTAGGTTTACGGATGAAGTAATTGCACATTCTTGTGTGCGTAGATAATTTTTTCTGTGCGCGCTTGTGGGTTTGAAAGTAATCGTAATTGTAATGTGCTATATATCATTTGAAAGAGCATTCTTTGCACTTTAATGTAATATACGGCAACATGTAATAAGAGGAAATTTTATATAAAAAACGCCATCGCAAAAAAAGTTATATAAAAATGTTATCGTAAATAGTATTTCATAAAGATATGGTCCTTTTGTAACTGATGACGTTTCACAAGGGGCGGAGATAGGTTTTAGTACCGCCTCGTGAGCAGAACCTGTATATTTTGACTCTGATGAAGGCTACTTCTTCGTTTCCAATAATTTCCAGCCTCCTTTCATCTTCGTCTCCGTCACGAAGAAGAGCTGCTTCGCGGCACAATAATACCATTTTAGCCGCGAAGAGCGTCTTCGTCGAAGATGTCAGTTTGAAAATATGGCCGTTGTTGTGGGATCCGAACCGCATTATTGCGAGAAATGAATTTCTGTTCACCAGAAATAAATTTCTTTGATTCCTCGTTGGGAGAACGGGGAATCGAACTCGCGACTACCAAATCGGTAGGCGAACACGTACACCACTCGTTCTACGAGGAACTATTAGTCTAAGTGTGTGTAACAGTTCAAAAGCTAGCTATACATAGCATCGTTTTAATAATGTGCATAAGAAATTATATACGTGTCTTTCTTTTCTTAACAGTCTGGATAAGAACAATTTCATACCATTAAATTAATCTTGGCCTAGGAGAGTCGCTAAATAGTAATATGAAATTAGACAAAATGCAATAAATCTGTGAAAAAATTCCAAAGAATCTGATTTTTTGCGGGAATGTGGAGGGATATGTGTCTAGTATCATAACAAAAAAAGTTAGTGTCTCAAGGGTGAGCAACATATTTTTTCGGCCTCTTTTTTTTTTTTTTTTTTTTTTTTTTTTTTTTTTTTTTTTTTTTTTTTTTTTTTTTTTTTTTTTTTCACCACATTAATGGCCAAAATAGAAGCATTTTTCTACCATAAAGATGGTTAAACGAAAAAAACTTAGAAACCACTGATCATATGAAAGTAGGGCATAGAAGAATAAAAGATGGAATCATAAAAACACATCCAATGCTTCAGTTCCCGTCTCAAAATATCTAATAATTCGGCTGCTATGGCCGTTTAAAATTTGATTGGTGTCAGAATTAATAATATTTCTTTCCCTCTGTATCTGGAAAACGGTCAATGATAGGAAAGAAGTTCATGGAAGAAAAAAGAAGCAGAATATCAAAATATATCATGGGAAATGCCTTTTAACTTCATACCTCCAATTATATTGGAGATAATGCAATTGAAATTTGTTGTATCCTAATTTCACTGCAAAAAGATAAGTAAAATTGAAGTGTTCTTATGTGCCTACAAAACGCTCATTCATAGGAAAGAAGTTCATAGAGGAAAAAAGATGCAGAATATCAAAATACACCTTGTGATGTGACTTTAAACTTCATACTTCAGATTATATAGGAGATATTGCAATTAAACTTGCATTCATCGGTAAAAGAAAAAAAAAGGAAAAATGTAACGTTCTTTATGTAATTACAAAAGTCATTTTTAGGAAAATTCATAGAAGAAAAAAGATGCAGAAAATCAAATATACAACATGTGGTGTGACTTTAAACTTGACAGCTCAAATTATAGGAGATTTTGTAATTAAAATTTGTTACATTCACAGCAAAAGAAAAAAAAAAGTCAAGGAAAACTACAAAACGGCCATTCATTAGAAAGACGTCCATAGAAGAAAAATAGTGCAGAGTATCACAATACATCATTGATGTGACTATTAAATTCAAACCTCAAATTATATAGGAGATATCGCAATTAAACTCGTTGTATTCATCACAAAAAAGGAACAATGTAGTGTTCTTTATGTGACTACAAAACGGTCATTCTTAGCAAAGAAGTTCAAAGAAGAAAAATTATGTAGAATATCAGTATACACCATATGATGTTTATACTTTTAACTTCATATCTCAAATTCTATAGGAGATATTGCAATTGAAATTTTAAGTATCTCAATTTCATCGTAAAATAGCACTAAAAATTTAGCCATTTTTATGTAACTCACAAAAGTTCATTTATTTAAAAAAAAAAAAGTCAATAGAATGATTTTAAAAAGTTTCAGAATATCAAAATATATTATATCCGGTAATTATTACTTCATAACACTAATAAGATTGGATATCTTGCAATTCAATTTTTTAGTATTTCAATTTCATCGTGAATTATCTAAACAATAAGCAATTCATTCTTTATCTAAAAAAAAACGTTATTTCAAACCAAAATATCCTAGGAAGAACTTTAGAAAATTATTATATAGCTACTAAATAAATCAAGTTTTATCTAAATATCTCTGAATAATGCGAATATATTCCAAGTATTGTTTTAAACAATTTCCATGCCTATTTTACGGTACAAGGGGCAATTTAAGAAAGAACAAAGATCCTGATATAGGTACTACAGTCCTAATATTATTTGTAATTTGTTTAAGGAAAGTTAGAGCTAATATAATCAAAACTAAATGCGATATCTTCATCTTCCTCAGACAAATCATCATTTATTATGCTGCTTCTAATTTGAACAATGGCCACGAAGCCCCCACAAACTGTATCACAGAAGAGCCCCTAATCTCTTATACAGCTTCATCTCATTGTCTGGCACAGGGATCTGGATATCTAAACGATCTAGTTTCCTAGAATGAGTATTTTGAATATTTGCCGAATAAGAGTTAACAGTTTTGGTAAGCACATGTTTTACATAGAGAAAGTCGATGAATGATACAGTATTTTCTCTAACATTATACAGAGATCTTGATGTATCCTTATGTTTAGCAATACGTTTTTCCTTGTGTCTGATTTCAATATCCAATAGTTGTCGAGTGGCATCATAGTAGAACTGAGAGTGATAAAGTCTAGTGCGGTAGACTTCAAACTTGACAAAATTGGGAGTGATATTGTTAATGCAGATCGAATTGTGCCTTCAGGCCTCCTCTTAGTGAAGTCTAAATGTCGATAGTTACTAAAAGTCTGCTGCCCATATTTAGTCCTCAAGTATTCAGGAAGGTTGGTCATCTGGAACGCCATAGATTCAATATAAACAGGATGGAAAAAGCCAGCGTAGCATTTATTTACTATCCAAATTTTCGAGACTTTGAGTTTCATCTTCAGAGCTGTAAAATATACAAAATACACAAATTTTTAACCAAGTTTTAGTAGTTTCTATTTGCCACTAGAAATCCTTTTTGGACGACTTCGGTCATTATAATTCTCAGGTGACTTATCCGGTTTACAGAGAGACTTGCAAAGCATTGCTCACAAAACTTTCTCTAAATTATCTATCAACTGGTTTCTTTTCTTTCGTAAAGATGATTATGTTATTAAAAACCTCATCCAATAACCCAGACATTGTCATAACCAGACCGGAGAAAGGAAGAGGCACGGTGATACTAAATAAAAATGACTATGTACAGAAAATGGATGATATTCTCAAAGATGCCACTAAGTTTGTTGAAATTGGTGTTCCAACATATCAACCTATATTTAAGGTGGAGCATAAAATCAATAGATTACTCAGAAGTCTCAAAGATCAGAACATTATATTGTTCAGGTTCATCCTGTTGTGTGTTATATGAACTTCCTAAAATACAATAACCCAATTTACCAGATAGCAAAATACTTGGTATCAATGCTACAGCCATTTGCAAATAATGAATACGTTTTACTCAATTCTGCTAACCTTGTACCTGATATTCTACCTCAGGATGTTGACTTATATATTGGTGAGTTTGGATATCACATCTCTTTTTACGAACATACCGTTGCAGGTGACGGTTGATATAATTTTAGATAAGATCTTTTACGATGAAAATATTTTATAAAATGGTTTTAATAAGGATAATTTTTAGAAACTTCTAGAAATTTCAGTGCAGGGCACTCACTTTATTTTTAACGATAAAGTATTTAAACAAGTTGATGGTGTTTCGATGGTGTCTTTTATGTGCTCTTTCGTCCTCTCTTCTACAAGCGATTATGTGAATGACACTATTGCTCTATTTAGGTTCCGAGAAGCAGCCGAATCTTTCTTGGAATATATTAATGGCCTACAACCTAATATAAATTTCTCAATAGAGCATGAGTATGCCAACCAACTTGTTTTTTTAGATATTTTAATTACTAGGACAGAACATGGTTTTAATACGATCGTCTTTAGAAAAACGACGTTCACAGGTCAAGGTACTAAAGTCCATGAAATATGACCCAACTGGACGAGTATCTAAGAGCCCTATACACTAAAATATAGATGGTATTCAATTTAAAACTGGTTTGACAAGCACTGCAGAAATTATTCGCAAGATCTGTATACGTTTTCTTTCTGTAAACAGTAATAGTAAAAACAGAATTAACTCTCGTGATTAAAACATCTAAAAACTCTTGCTACTGCTAGGAAGCTTGAAAAGACGTCCCCGCAACTCCAAAAATCAAAATGTGACCTAGATTTTTTGCAATATTGCGAGCTAGATGGCGTATATCCGAAATTCATTCGATTCAAACTGGAGAAGACATCCCTTTACGCTACTGAATTCTACAAAGAAGCCCTGAAGAGCTACTTCATAAGGAGATTACTACGAAACAGACAGCTATCCAGAAATCTAACGAGACCGTTACCCAATTGAGGAGACTCGTGTTTGATGACTTGTCCTTTGTTGATCGGTTTATTTTCAGAAATTATTCAATAATATATAAATGAATTTATTTCTCATGTATTTGCCCGTCATCAAAGAGAGTTACAGAATTTGGCCGCCATCAAAGAAAGTTACAGAATTTGGGTATTGTAATTCCGATGTTTAACCAAAGATACCAATGTATATTTAATTTTTCCAATTATGTACTGTCCTAAAGGGAAGAATTTCTATTATCTTTCGGGGTTTGATTTTTGTTTACCTTCCCATAGACCTGACCATGCCAGATTTTATTTCCCTTTGGAGGTGCTGTTTCAAAGACTTGTTAATTTGGATATGCAAAAAACACTTGAGTAATTTACATTAAAAAAATGGCTGCTCTTATACATGAGACTTAAGCACAATTAAAGATTACGTGGAGCCTGTTTTTTTAAGAAAGATGATTTGGAACATTTGCTTTCACTAAGGAAACGTGAGGACCTAGTGATCTACAAGCCAAACAAGGGCAACGGAGTTGTATTATTGAATAAGAATGATTATGTGAATAAGATTGAAGACATGCTGTCGGACACTTCTAAGTTTGTAGCTCATGATGAACCTAACTTTTTAGACTTTTGTAACCGAAAGGATCCTATTAACAGATTCTTAAGGACATTAAAAACTGACAATATTTTTTATGATAAAACCTACCAAAAGTTGTATGTTACTATAGTCGATTTTTTTAAATCAGGCAAACTTGCACTTAACTTGCACTTAGCTGCTTAAGTTTATTACAACTGGTATTTACATAACATTACATAATTTGGCTCTTATCTCAATCTATGGCCGTATAATCACAATTCTGAAACAGTGTGAAAACAAAACTGAGAGATTCGGACAACACGACATTCATCCAATCAGCGACAAGCAGCTAAGTGCAAGTTAACTGCAAGTTTGCCAGGTTTAAAAAAATCGACTATAGTTCTTCCTTCAGTATTTTGTATTGGCTACCAAAAATTCATAGAGATGGCATTTCAATTTGTCCTATTATGGCAGCGTATAATAGCCCTTCTTTTTCGATTTCGAAATATATGTGTGTGTATGTGTGTGTATTTATAGGGTGGCTAACCTGATGCCCATTTCTGGCACAGTTTCGAAGATTACGAAAAATAAAAGATTTTTGCAGATAATAAAACATGATATGCAATGAAGAAATTCTAACAATAAGATAAAACAAAGGCTCTCAGAAATGCTACATCCAAATGACTATAATAATACCATGTGTCTTCAGCTTTCCTGAATTTATATATATATATATATATATATATATATATATATATATATATATATATATATATATGTATGTATATATATATATATATACTATGAGTGTGTGTGTGTATTTGTAGGTTGACTAACCTGGTGCCCATTTCTGGCAGTTTCGAAGATTACGAAAAATAAAAGATTTCTGCAGATAATAAAACATGATATGCATTGAAGAAATTCTAACAATAAGATAAAACAAAGGCTCTCAGAAAAGCTTACTTCACTTTTTCATGATGATTAAGGATTATTAACGTTTCATTATATTCATTAATGAAAAGTTAAAAAAAGAAAAGAAAAATAGCACAACTTTGTAACTGCTCCGTCTTCTTTGCATTGAAACTTACCATCCTAAGAGGCTATTGGTCTAGTGCTTCCTTCGAGGTCAAGACCCAGTCCATTTCCCATCCCCTCACCCCCTTCATTCCTTGTCTGCTTCGCGTCTGGGAAAATATGACATTTCGTTGGTCGTTCCATCGGGACTCTGTATTGAAAGAAAATTTACTTGAAAATCACAAACTGGCTCACTTTCATACCGACCAATAACCCGAAGATAAGAGGAAGTTGAAACTAAGGGTTCATGCTTTTCCCTAAAAAGAAATGTGCTAATTAACACGACAGCAGAAGTTGGCAACCAAGTCGAGCGATGGCGAGTTGCACTGAGACCTACTACTACTAAGCATTTCAAGGACCACAAACTAATTATTTGATCGAAATGGTAATTTGACACAGTGTACAAGACACCTCGCCCTAATTTTTGGTATACAGTGTATTGTCAAATGGTGTTAGTTACGGCGTTTACTCTTGATCTATTAGGAGTTGCCAAGGATTGCCACCCTATGCTTTCGAATATGCTGTACTCCCTTCCCGGTCCTCCCTACCTCTCTCCCTCACCCTTTCCCTCCTCATCCCTCCCTCAACCGACTCTCATGGTCTTCCCGTCTCCTCCCCTCGCCTCTTTCCTGCTTATTATATTATATCAAGTAAACTTGAATGTAATAAATATGTTGGTTTTTTGTAGAATCTATGTTCATTCAATTATTTTTATTGCATTTTCTTAAATCATATAAATCATATATGTATGTGTGTTCCTCTATTCATATCACACTACAGTTTCATTTCTTCTAATCTAACTCCAGTAATAAGGACATAATTCTTGTACCGTACTGAGTTTCGTGAATAAGTTGAGTTTCATGCCTCTTGAATTATATTACTTATCATTTATGTAAGTTTACCTATTACCCTAGTTTCAGGCATTTAACATATAGTTGTTGTTTTTTTTTTTAAAGAAGGCATCTGGTTTTTGCTTAATTAATAATCAGTTAATAAATCAATTTTCTTATGTCTTTCACAGGTTTGTATCTATTTTGCAGCATCGCAGACTGTCATAATTGGAGAGTTGCTCTATTTTTATTCCTTGACGGCAACAGGCCAAAAATGCTGGAGATAGCCTATATATTTATAAACAGATTTCATCACTTATATAACCAGAATATACTTGATGCTTATGAATTTGAATGATTTTGAATGAGTAAATAAAAATTAAAATGATATTTTGTTTCATTTATAGACTATATTTATACCTATATATTTAGCCATCAATGCAACACACATATGGCATTATGCAGTGCTATATATATAATCAGGAATTCTCAAGTGTACCTTAGTTCACAAGTGCATCTTAAAGAAAACGCATATCTTTACTTTATTATTACCCCATGTCAATCGGGTAACCAAAATTGAATCTCGTTTAGAGAGAATGGGCACTCTCATCGGGTCTTGTAGCTGCCTTTGACAACCTGACTTCTAAATTTGCTACAAAAACATCACGCTACAGTCTCTCGTTGAAGCTCAACAGGCGTTATCACATCAATCACTTCACTCACTGAGAAACTGGACTCACTTGCTACACGTCTTGAGAGTGTTACTAACCCCAGTGCAGGACCTTTACCATGTGACACGCCGCCCATTCATGCCCACGTCACCACTGCCTCCTCTTCTGGTTGCCGACCTTCCAAGGGGCAGGTTCGATAATCAAGTTAAGCTTCATATCATCTCGTGGAATGCCTGTGGTATTACAAACTTGGCAAAACTTTCTGCACTCAAGGGATTTGTACAGTCACCACCCAGACGTTATTCCAATTCAGGAAGTTTTGTTGGTAATGCTCAGCCCAGGGAAGAAGCTCCCTCGCTCACTGGCTAGTGTCCTACATCCATTTAGTAAGACATGGCCTCATCACCTATATACAACATTTCAGCTATTTGAGATTACTGTTGGCGGAGGTACCATACAACTATGCAACATATGCTGCACCAGGCAGAATAAATACAGCCACGCTTCCAGCCCCCACTCTCCGTGGTATGGTTTACACAGGAGATTTTAATGCCCGTCAATCAAGTTTGGGAGATCTTGCTGGCACTGTGAACTGCAATGGGAATCAACTTCTGGAGTACATTTGTCAAAATCAACTGACCCACTGGGACACTGGTGGATCTATGCACACACGAGGTGGATTACATCTTGACATGTGGACTTGTACCTTCCCGAGTCAAGTGTACAATTGTTCCCACACTCTTCTCTGATCATGTTGGTCTCAGCATCCATTATTCCCTTCCTGCTGCACCTACTCCAATACACACTCGCATTTTCATTGCAATCCCACCTAAATACCAACCTACGTACATCTCATAATATATGACTAATCTTCTTCATACGATTGACCTCCACTGCCCTGAGACACTTTACTCCTTACTTGTTAGTGCTACATATGCTTTCTACACACGATACATCAGAAAGCCACATATCAGGCATCGTGCTGGTGCCATGACACTGGATAATGGAATTTCTCAGGCAAAGAAGAAGGCAATGGATGACGGCTTTGCCTTCACGAGACAACCAAGTCCTGAGACTCTGCACCAGTATCAACTATCAAGAGATGATCTAGTTGTTCTACAACATTGTGTACAAACATATTCCTGGCACAAGTTAATGGACAGCATCAACCATCAAACAAGTGTCGGTTCCATGTGGCACCTCATCAACAGGATTATGAAGAAGAAACCCCCCAAGTGTCCTCCACCACAGCCCTGCTCAGTACGCACATGACCTCATTAATGAGTGGTCAACACAGTCACGAATCATTAACCTTCTTGCTCATATACAAGACTCTCCACACAAGAAAACCACCGTGCCCTCCGTCTCAGTAATGCCTTACTGAGCACTAATGAAGAGGACAATGTATCCATGACTGAGGAAGAGCTATGACGTACCTTAGCAAGGAATAAGAAGTCAGCTCCTGGTGATGATGGCATCACCTATACAGTCCTTCGCATACTCATAAAAGTACCTGGCAACTTTCTCCTCCAGCTCTACAACCTCTGCCTCAGCCTAGGATATGAGCCACAAGCGTGGACTCATAGTACAGTTGTGCCCACCCCCAAGCCCAGCATGACAAATTCCAGCCTATCTCCCTCACCTCCTGTTTCTGCAATGTATTTGAACATATTCTCCTATCACGCCTTATATTCCGACTGCAAGATGAGCTTTCACCCAGACTATATAGCTTCCTACCCCAACGAGGAACACATCATTGTCTCATGTAGCTCTACACTCATCTCTCCCCGACCTGTGTTGTAGCCTTCATTGATTTGAAAACTGCATTTGATGTTACAAATGGCGACATCATTCTACACCAACTCATTGATTTTGGAATCAAAGGAAATCTTTTGAGATGGATATATGGTTATCTACAAAATAAAATCTCTCATGCTGTTTAAGGGAGCATTGAGCACTGCAAAGGAACTTGAACTCGGTACTCTGCAAGGTGGAGTACTTAGTTCATTTCTGTTTAATATTCTCCTTCATCGACTTCTTTCCCTACTTCCTGGCATTGATAACACAACCATCACTTGCTACGCAGATGATATATGCATTCGCTCAGGATCCCCAGATCACTTGCAATGCTTCCTCTCCTCCTTCTACAAACCAGCATTCTCCTGTGGTCTCATCATCGTCCCAGAAAAGAGTAGAATCTTCTCTCCCTAAGCCAGCAAGGTGTTTGCTAGAATTTACCATGAGGAACAATGTTGTACCTCTGTACACGCAGTATCTTTACTTGCGGATAACACCTTCCATTCCAGCAAAACAGCGAGTACATCCCATTGTTCAAGACCTGCTGGCCCGGTTACACTGACACCTGGCTCCTCTCAAATGGCTTACCAATTATTCTGCAGGAGTATCTATCCCAGTTGCCAGAACCATATACATTACCCTCGTCCGCTCAGTGTTAGATTATCTTTCCTGTGCATTATGTCAACTCTCCAGATCAACTCTACAGCCTCTCGAAAAATTCCAGAACCAAGCAATGAGACTCATCCTAGGCTGTCCAGCCTCCACTAGAATTGTAAACATGCAACATGAACTCCGTCTCCCACCACTTGTTGAGAGAATATACTCCAATGTCACCTACTTCCATATCAAATGCCTGTATTACCCTCACCTTTCTCCCCAATACTCTCACATCATCAGGACTTCTCTGGATCTAGATGAGCCTCGTCCACAATTACGCCAGGGGGGACGTACACTAGTGAGTACAGTTTGTTCAAGCATTCAGGAGCTTAACACCAACATCGTGGCAGAGGATGTGGACCATGGCCTTGCACCCTGGCAGACTCCTGTGCCAGCAATCTCTTACATTCCAGTCTCTAAGACTGACTTGCCTCAACTTCAACAACAACGTGCATTGGAGACCATTGACAGACTGTCCTCGTCCCTCATTAAAGCCCACCATTACTACACAGACGGATCCCTGCAGCAGGTCGGCATTGCTGAAAGTGCTGTTTTCTCCCCGACCTTAGAACCCCCGCGAGAAGGCTGGACAGGCCATCACATCCCAAAGTCATCAAGCTCCACGTATTGTGAACTACACAGACTTCGAGATGCAGTTACTTTGATCACACGGACCAGAAACAACGGCTTGATCATTTGTGACTTACAGCCAGCACTCTGAGCCCTCTCATCACACAAACCAGCATACCAACACCAGATTACGCAAATACTCAGGCAATCAGACACAGCGAGCATGAGCTCACTGGTAGTACACTTCCTGTGGATTCCCTCTTACGTAGGACTTCTGGCTAACAGCACCATTGACCGTCTTGCAAAAGCTGCCTGCCAACTGGATCCTCCAGATGCCAATGCTCCCACTCCATCTCTCCTGTGCTGTAAGAACATGGTGTGCCAGGGTGCCCGCTCACCCACCCATCATCGTAGTAATGTCGAAAGGGCCACCAGTGTATCAATACAACACTATAACCACTTCCTTCCTCACCAACACAAGTATCACCACAATGGACTCATGTTTTGTCGAAATACTGTTGTGTGTGCACGTCTTCGGCTGGGTTGACAACCAGTTTGGCAGGTGGCTGAGCAAGATAGGGTTCCTCAATTTTCCTCCTGTAGGTTATGTGACGCGCCCAACGTCAACACCCTGGTACACTATTGCCTGGAATGTCCACTTGTTACTAATTTATCACCACAAACAATTACTGACAGATAGTAATTTGCTTGATGAAATTCTCATGCGCCATCCTCACTTTAGTCGATACTGAACAAACATTACAGTTCATCAAATTGACTGTGTGATATTAATTAAAGATAGGTATAACTACCTATAATGTCATTGGAACATTTGTAATATAGTTAGACTTCAGTTACATTTATTTTGTATTCCATATGAATTCTTTTGGTAAACCCAAATTACCATATAGACGTAAACAATATTATTGTCACTATGTACCTACTCAAATGCCTGACGCCAACGTGCGCAATAAATTTATTAAAACAAAAGTCTCTCTCGCTCTCTCTCTCTCTCTCTCTCTCTCTCTCTCTCTTTCTTTATTCACAGTCTTCGTCACTATCGAGGAACGAATCTTCCTCGTTATCACTGTCGATGTTGATAATTACGGGATCTACAGGTTTGTAGATGTTATCCCTGTACCAGTATTCATCCTCGAAGGTTCAGAACCGTCTCACTTACCTATTGAGATTGATCTTTAATATATTGTTAGCTTTCTCCACTTTTTATATGGGTTGGAGTCGTATTGCAAATGCGTTTCTGCAATGACGTGGACAAAGTAACATGGTATCCATGACAGCGATGAAAAAACTCCATCTCCGTCAATTACGCAGTGAGTTCTTGGAGCGCGAGTGCTGCAGCCAACAGACAGATAACCCCTTAGCATTACGGTATTACCTGACACACCAAGAATACTATAAACAAGGCGTTTTCAACCTTTTTTTCACCATGTACCCTTTCAGGTATTTTTAATGGCAGTAATGTAACCCCTCCATTTCATGTAAAGAAAGCAAAATAATGTCAGAAAAAAACTCCATTGTGTATACTTGCAAGTACTGTGCTGAAGGGAAGTAAGTACATAACTCTCCTGATATAACCAGTATTATTGTAAACACAAAGATATCCATAAAGAAATGAAGAATTATTTTATGTAATTATTGACATGTTTCTATGCAGTAAATTTTCAGGTTATGGTACTGAGCTGCAAAAACAAAATATATTATTAGCAGAAGGAGTTAATGTGATTGCTGAAACTGTTTTTCATCAACTAGCCTAGTCAGCCAGGGAACAGTTTTTGCCGGCCTCCATATTCATTCGAGACCTTACTTTTGATTTTATGACAAGCTGGAAACCCCAGTTTCACACAGATACCACGTTGAAGGGAAAAGCAACTGAGAAGGGAGAGGCTCCTCTGCGACATGTGGATATGATTTGTATATTTTACACCAAAACCTGACTAAAGACGTTTTCTCAAATAGATCACAAGCACTGGAGCCAATCACAAGTTCAATTAACTCTTCCTTAATAGCATCATTAACAAAAGTAACATTCGTATGGAAAGGGTCTCTAATTAGCTTCAAAATTCCTTTAGACACATCATGAAAGTGTCTGTCCATTTCATTTTACAGTAAGGAAAGTCAATCCACTCTTATAAGCTTACCATCTGAACTACAGTAGAGGTGTCATTCCTGTAAGCAAGTGGGCGGCCATGCCCCTAACCCTAACAACCTGTGGGGAGCGCATACCCTTTAACAGACCTTTGGCATACCACCTGAGGTAAATGTACCCCAGGTTGAAAACCCCTGCTATAAACAGAATACATTGAGAAAAAATAACCATTATTATGATCATTATGTCAAACCTCCCTATCCTTTTCGTTATGAACTCTACAATATCTGCTGGTATGGAAATCTATCGGAAAACAGTATTTCATTCCATATTGTAAATTACATAGATGTATTTGGGGGAGAAAATATAAAAACAGCGATAAAGAAAGAGTGAGATAAAAGGAGGAAGGGAGAGGGAAGGGATGGAGGATAGCAGATGTAAGAATCTGTAAATGACTCCTGCTGACTCATACGACTTTCCCTTTAAAATTCATGAGTAAACGCCTTAACTAACCCCATTTGACAATGAACTATGTTACCAAAAATTAGGTGTTTATATGCTGTGTTAAAGTACCATTTCAATCAAATAATTAGTTTGAAAGATATTTGAGAAAAACGATCACTCGAGGCCCCTGAATGCATAAAACACGGCTTCTTCTATGGCAGTGATTAATATAAACAGCAATGGAATAAGTAATGTCGTCCTTACCTTCAGATACGAAGTCAGTTAATGCCCAATTATCCCCACGATGAATCAAGTGGTGTTGGGTAATGAGTAAGTTGTGAGTAAGAGGAACGGTCCTGAACGGTTGTGAAATATCCAAATCATATCCTCATGTCGCAGAGGAGCCTCTCTGTTCTCAGTTGCTTTTCCCTTCAACGTAGTATCTGTGTGAAACTGGGTTTTCCAGCTTACTTGTCATAAAATCAAAAGTAAGGAAGGGATGGGTTACGCGAGAACGTTTTCTGATGTATTACCCACCCACCCTTCCAACCAAAATCACAGTAGTTAAAAGCTATCTATTATACATACTGCTGTCAGACCGAAGTTGTACCTGTTTGTTACACTGATGTCACCCAAGCACGATTATAAATGACGTCAATTTTGCCACCATTGTATAAATGAAAACGGGTTATTTGGCCCAAAGTTTGTCGATGAATCGTTAGAGATGTATAAAGATGTTGTTGTTGTTATTATTATTATTACCTCACACCTTTTTGTATTTACAATGGGTGGCGCCAGAAGGATACTGTTTATCCATCCGTAGTTATGCCTAAGACTAGTGGGCGGTATGTCTGGTACGATCATCACTCCTAGCAAACTTGAGCAGAGAACATGCATCCATCTAGAACAAGGCAAAAAAGAGAACTTGCCCAGACAAATAATTGAATAAAAAACTATAAAGAACAACTAATCTTACAATAATGGGTGTTATGTCTGTCTGCCCGTCCGTCTGTCATTCAATCACGGCCAAACGGCTGGGCCAATGGGCATGAAACTTGGCAGGGCTATAGTGGGGACCCCTAAGATTGTTTATAGTCGGGTTTCATCCTTCCGCCCCCACCCCCTCTGAAGGGGGTAGGGGTGAGAAGGGATTCCCTGAAACGTACATGTTCTGCCCGTGAAACAGGGCTGGTGCCCATAGACTTAATTACTTTACAAATTTATCATACATAGAGAGAGAGAGAGAGAGAGAGAGAGAGAGAGAGAGAGAGAGAGAGAGAGAGAGAGAGTTGGTATTAGTGAGAAGAAAGAGGGAAAGAGACAGTGATGGTTGGAGAGAGAGAGAGAGAGTAAGAGAAAGGACCGAGAGAGAGAGAGAGAGAGAGAGAGAGAGAGAGAGAGAGAGAGAGTTGTAGAGTGTATTAGAGAGAGAGAGAGACAGATATGGTTGGAGAGAGAAAGAGGGAGTGAGAGAAAGGAGCAAGAGGGAGAGGAAGAGAGAGAGAGAGTTACAAGGATTAGGATGTCTCAAAAGTCCATCACAGTATCCTAATAATTTTGTCTAGCTTTCTTTTAAACTCTTCCACACTGTTGCTGTTTACAACTTCTGGTGGCAGTTTATTCCATGTGTCACATATCTTGTATGTAAAGAAGTTCCCACAATGGGAAGTGCTGTATCTCTTAAGTTCTAGTTTCCATCCATTATTTCTTGTCTGGTTTTCGTTTAATGTAAATAGGTTACTGTTTACTTTTGTTATGCCTTTCAATATTTTAAATGTTTGTATTAGTTGTCCTCACAATCGACGTGTTTCTAAGCCATAAATGTTCAGGCTCTCTAGTCGTTTTCGGTAACCTATTTGCCCGATGGATGGAATTAACTTTGTGGCTCTTGCTTGTACTCCTTCTAATCTATTTATGTCTTTTCTTAGTGTTGGCGACCAAAACTGTACTACATATTCCAGATGGGGTCAAAGTATTGATGTGTAGAGCTGCAGCACAGTTTCCTTGTTTCTGTATTTGAACTGCCTCTTTATGTATCAAACAAGTTTCTGTGTTTTCTTTTCTGCTTTTATGCACTGTTTTGTGGATTTTAAGTCCTTGGTAATAATGACTCCAAGGTCCTCCTCTTGTTCTACACTATTTATGTCATTCCCAAGCAGCATGTAGCTGGCATAAGGGTTGTTTGTTCTTATTTGTAACACTTTGCACTTATCTACGTCAAAAGGCATTTGCCATTTATTAAACTTTCCACTGCATCTGGGTCTGCTTCATTTACACCTAGAGAGAGAGAGAGAGAGAGAGAGTAGAAGGGTGTTAGGTAGGAGAGAGAGAGAGAGAGAGAGAGAGGAGAGAGAGAGAGAGAGAGAGAGAGCA
>NC_061104.1:32933790-32961290 GCF_015104395.2 Macrobrachium nipponense
GTGCTAGGATATTTAAGTAATGAACTTGTACTGCATGAATTGCCTATGTCCATTAGTCACATAATTTCATTAAGTTATGTATTTGTGATTGCAGATTTATTTTTAATGGAGAATATTACCAACAAATATTTGGTATGGCCATGGGTAACCCTTTATCACCTTTCCTTTCAAACTTATATATGGAATTTTTTGAAAGACAACACCTCCTGAATATCACACTTGTCCCCTTAAAATGGTACAGATATGTAGATGATATCTTAGTAGTCTTACCTGTTGGTATCGATGCAAATGATTTACTGTCTAAATTGAATAATTTAGTGCCATCCATAAAATTCACTGTTGAAATTGAAAATAACAATGTCATCCCTTTCCTAGATCTATTAATACATAGAGAATCTTTCCAATGTAAATTCAGTATTTATAGAAAACCCACAAATAATTTAACATATGTACATTTTTATTCTGGCCACCATCTTAATATTAAAATTTCAATTTTTTCTTCTATATTCCTACGTGCTTTGCGTATCACGAGTCCACAATATCTGGACCAAGAAATAGAATACATGAAAAAGACAGGAAACGATCTCTGCTACCCCACCTCATTTAATTGATTTATGTTATCAAAAAGCTCACAAAAAGTTTTATAGTGTTGCTATTAATGATAAAGAAATGCCTAAAAATGTACTTAGCTTACCTTACTTTCGTGGATTTGAAACCATAAAATCAATATTTAAATCGTTTCATGTTAATGTAGTGTTCTCTTATAACAATACCATTAAAGATATGCTAACTAAGAATAGTCCCGTAACAAAAAAAAACATCATTTACAAAATTCCTTGTAAGGATTGCACATCGTTTTACGTTGGTCAGTCAAGTAAAAATTTATGTGTACGTATTAAGCAGCATATGTATTCAGTTAGAACAGCCCAGCCTTCAAATGCACTGTTTATCCATCTGAGTGAAAAATATCATTGTATTAACTGGGGTGATACCTCTGTAATTGCTAGATCTAATGATTATGTTTCAAGAAATTTACTGGAATCAGCAATTATACAAATCACTAATAAAAACCATCTAAATCTTAGTCCAGGAATGTACCATTTGGACCCCGTATATTTGTAAAATGTTGATGAAGGACCTTAAAATAAATGAACTACTAATAAATTAGTCCCACATGTATATAGTCATTATTTCTCTTCTCTCTCTCTCTCTCTCTCTTGCTCGATATATTTATATATATATATTTTCTCGTCTTTCCATTAATAATTTTTTGGGAACATTTTTGTAAATTTCATGATAATAAGTTGTATATGCCTCCTTTTTTTTTTCAAAATGTATTGTTTTCTGGATGAGTCGTCTGTTGACCGCGTGTGTATCCTCCAAGGTGTGGCTGCCCTCAGGCGTTTCCTCGTTTCTGTAGAGTGAAATCGACCTTATTGCTAATCTTGTAGTGTCAGTTTGGATATTAAGCCTACCTTAACTCTGTTTTTCCACTGTAAGATCAGTTGTGCCTGAGTCAAGGGTCGAACTAGACCAAAAGTGCTTGGCTATCTCGCTTTTCATTTTTTTTCCTTCGTGGCAAAAATCTTTATATATATATATATATATATTATATATATATATATATATATATATGTGTGTGTGTGTGTGTGTGTGTGTGTGTGTGTGTGTGTGTGTAAACATGCTATGTATGCATGTAACATATAATTCAGATATTTTTTAATTTGATATTTACCTTGTTTATAAAATTGTGGGGAAGTACAATGTTACCTTTTAGCACCAGCCTCTTCTACTAGCCGCAGTTTCAGTTCTTAAGCATTTTTAAAGTATTCTTACTTATCGTTTGGTGGTAACAATTTGTTTCCTTCAAACTACTGATTACTTACAGTGATGAGTTTTGCTTGTTAATGGCTTTGATCTTTGGGTTGTGAAGTTTTCTTGTATACGTCTCTATTTATTCATTTTACTTGTACCCAAAGTATATATATACGTAGACAGCCACATGATAGGTGAAAATTAAAGACTAGGTATGTACGTACCAAGTGCGTTCGTGTACTTCCCTTACCAGACCAGATTTCCAGTGCTGTTGCGGACATATTACTGCCTGTTAATGATTGATGGTCATCCATCCAGTTCCTTAGCAGATAAAAGCAAAACTGGTGCAGATAAAAATGTGAACGACAGGTTATTCAAGACTGAAGATGACTGTTACAATGTATATTCTAAAGGTTTTAGTTTTGACTAGGAGCATCATTGCTCGTTTTTAGTTTTCTGTAAAAAAGAAAAAAATTTTAAATAAAAAAAACTATTGAGGTGGCTTTGAATGTCCGTCCGCACTTTTTTGGTCCGCCCTCAGATCTTAAAAACTACTGAGGCTAGAGGGCTGCAAATTGGTAGGTTGATCATCCACCACCCTCCAATAATCAAACGTTCCAAATTGCAGCCCTCTAGACTAAGTAGGTTTTTTTTATTTATGGTTATAGTTGGCCATAATTGTGCGTCTGGCAACGATATAGGACAGGCTAACACCAGGCCGTGGTTAGAGTTTCATTGGCCGCGTCTAATACAGTATTATACCGAGACTAGCGAAAGATAGATCTATTTTCGGTGGCCTTGATTATACGCTGTACAGAAATCTTCTTCGGCGCATTTTTTATTCGTTATTATTGCTGAAAATATAAGTTACGCCTACAAATGAGAATTTTTTAGTGCCTGAAATGTACGCCGGAACACTGGTGAAGGCTGAACGATTAGTTATGAATCAAAAATGAATATTTCCTCTGGTATTTCCGAATTACTCAGCGCCATTGGTTAAAACCAGTTGGCAGTTGGACTTGAGCAACAAGTGATGAGTTAGAGTGAGTTGGAGACAGGTTACGCACGTTGATTTACCGTTGGAAGCGCGCTAGACATGAGTCTTAAAAATGAAACATTAATGGTTCGATAATTGGATGACTAAAGACATACCCACACATTTATACGTGGATATATATATATATATATATATATATATATATATATATAATATATATTATATATCATATATATATATATATCAAATCTTGTGCATGAATTGTCTTTTATTGTTATGATAAAATTTTTCCACGCTCTCTGCTCAAGTGTGTGAAGTAGGGTTTACAACATTAGTTGGAATAGAAAAAAAAAACTAGTTTAATGTGGCAAGCGACTTCCGATGTGCATTGAATCAAACACCACCAAATGTTCTTGACTAATTGCCAACAGATCTAAGATCTAAGTGGGATCTAAGTAAACCCATCTCATTGATCAATACAACGAAGTCAAAAAGGCCACGCTGTAGGCCACAGTTTCTTTGATATTATTACATACATGTACAGTTAAACTAGTAAAAATGGCAACAAATTTTTAATAAATATGGTTTCATTTTCATCAGTGTCCTTTGTTTTCCAATACTGCTTAAATATGGTTAAATAAATCACTAAGGAGGAGGTGTAATAATTTTTGATGTGCGCATGATCCATGAATAATTGTATTAATAGTAAAAATTTTAAATTTCTAGTAATTGATATTTTTTAATAGTTTTTATCAATGTAAATCCGTATAATGCTGAAAATGTTTGAATAAAGATTAGGATAAAATTTGGTTTCTTCATAAGCAATGAAGTACAATGGTACAAATAGACAACATATTGTTTATAGTTGGCACAATTTTCAGGGGTAGGGGAGCGTGGGATCCATAACATAATGCAGAGGGGGGCGCAAGGCGAAAAAGTTCAAGAACCACTGGTGTAAACCTTCCAATTGGCAATACCTACTACTGTTATGTTTTTGCTAGTAACATGCAATATTATATATAGTATATATATGTATATATATATATATATATATATATATATATATATATATATATTATATATATATATATATCAATATAAATATATATATATGTGTGTGTGCGTGTTTTTGCGTGTGTGAGTCTCATCACATCACCGTGATTCATATATACGCATTAAGCCACTAATGTCCTTTAATATCTAATTCGCTCTACCTCGGAATTAATATATTTTCATATATGTTAACAGAAGGGGGATTTTTAGTTGATAATAAGTTCGTCGGCTCAGGGGCGCGAACCTCGGAACCAAGAAATCAGGATGTAGCCTACAGTGAAGCTCTCTAACCAATTTCTTAGTTCCGAGGTTCGCGCCCGCAAGCCGACGAAACTTTTATAAACTAGAAATTCCCCTTCGGTTAACATATATGAAAATATATTAATTGCGAGGTAAAGCGAATTAGATATTAAAGGACATTTGTAGCTTAATGCGCATATATATATATATATATATATATATATATATATATATATATATATATATATATATATATATATATATACACATATATATAGGTATATATGTGTGTGTGTGCGACCTCTTAACTCTTCGACTTCCTCACACTTTTTTGGATACTTCTTTCACGACAAGCTTATTTCCCGTAAGGAAATAAACGAAGCTTTCACCCTCGTATCAGGATTCGAATCAACATACGGTTGGTTGCAGTAGGGATATATTAACACACTATGCTACAAAGATGGACATAAGTCTATACTCTGTTTTTTTTCATCTGTCCACCAGCCTGTGGTGTTTGCGTATGATAACACTGCGTCCCGGGCTTTAGAAGTTTTAGATAGTTACGCTATGTGTAAGTTTTAGGTAATTAAAAGGATATCTGGATGTACATTTGCAACTGAAAAGTGTTTTAATAATTTACTGTATGCGAGTTACACCGTTAATATTCGAAATAGGATATTATTATTACTGTTGAATGTAAGCTGAATGTAACTATCTAAAGCCCGGGACGACGCAGTGTTACCATACGCAAACACCACAGGCGGGTGGACAGATGGAAAAAAAAAGCGAGTATAGTTAAGCTCATGCACACTTATATTTATTGTTTCCGATATATGCTACAGGATATGACAAGGCCCATCGCACCGACGTCTGGTTTTCAACGTTATTGTTTTTTTTATATATATATATGTATATATATATCTATATATATATATATATATATATATATATATATATCTATATAAATGTATGCGCCGTACAAATATTAAAGATTAAGTAAACTAAATAACACAAAGAAAATAAGAGAAGACGTTCAGAAAACTCAGCAACAGTAAAAGGAATATGAAGAAGCCCGAGAAATCCCCTCTCTTACCGTTAAATTCTAGGAAAGTGCCAGTATGCACGATTTCCTACTACCAACTAGCCAACACCAAAGTCAAGTTCAGCAACGCCGAGGCGTCATCGGTGACGTCTATGTGACGTTTCTTGGGAAAATCGATGACGCACAGGTCGAGTATGTTCTATCCTCATGGTGCTGCGGCTTGTCTTCTTTCATGCGGGGAGGAAGTCGGGGGTGGAAGTGGAGTGGTTAGATATGGGTGAGGAGGTAGTACTAGGCAGCAGCGGAAAGGAAATACAGAAGTGGGAGGGATGGTCAAGGTTAGAAGTAGGAGGGTTTCAGTGAAAGGAAGAACGGCACTTTGAGATGATTCACATAAGCAGTTTCCCATAAAAAAAAAGAGAGGGGCGAACGAGAGCAAGAAAAGGGTCATCGCTCCAGCAACGGAAGGAAATTCCTTGTCTCTGAACATTCTAAAATCACAGGTATAAAAGAATAACAAAAGTTGAAGTCAGTAGGCAGGCCCGTACCCAGAGTTGTTTATGGGGGGAGGGGTGGCGATTTTTCCCAAAACTGAACCTTTTTTTTCTATAAATGTCATTGCATAAATAGGTATTTACAATATGAAATACTTGAAACTGTTATTTTAGTTATATCAAGAAGAAAAATTGGGCATGCGGTCTATGCACTTCTACCCGATTAGATGTTATTCAAAGTACTGACTGGTTAACAGAAAATATGGACTTCCAAAAATTTTGGGGGCGACTATACGGATACTTTATAGGTTCTGTTAGGGTTAAATCTATGTTTTGGTTTGTGACCGTGTGATATCCGATAATCCTGGATTATCTCTTTTAACTTTTACCCTTTTGACAATTAACCATCTGCTATTTTTGATCTGTTGTTTACCATATAACTTTCTCTCCAATTGTATTTCATTCGTTCCTTGACAATGTCTAAGTAAAGACGAAAGCGCGCTTGGATTTCTGGCTATCATTTTCCTGTGGTATTCGCTTATATATATATATATATATATATATATATATATATATATATATATATATATATATATATATATATATATATATATATATACATATATATATATATATATATATATATATATATATATATATATGTATATATATAATATTAATATATATATATAATATAATATATATATCTTATATATATATATATATCATATATATATACGGCACAGTGAATGGGTATCACCTAATCAGCTTAATCGTCCCAGCGTGTGTTCTTTATTTCCTTATCTAGCATTTCTAACAAAGATAAGGTCAATGACCTTTGGTTTTCTGGGAGGGCTTTTTCTTTTATTGAGAGTTGACCATTAACCTGGTCTGATTATCGGAGCATGTTTATATTTTCTATATATATATATATAATATATATATATATATAATATTATATTATATATATAATATATATAATATATAATATCTATGCTACAGGCACAGTGAGTGTCACCTAATTCATCTTAATCGTCCAGCGTGGTTTTCTTTGTTTCCTACCTACTGTTTTCTAACAAAGATAAGTCAATGACCTTTGGTTCTCAGGGATTTTTTAGCTTTCGGTTTAGAGTTTGACCCTTACCTGTCTGATGGGATCGGAGCATATATATATATTATATATATATATATATATAAATATAATATATAATATATATATATCTATATATATAATATATATATATATATACAGGCCAGTGAGGGTTTATCCCTAATCAGTTTAATCATCACGTGTATTCTTTGTTTCCTTATCTAGAATTTCTTAACAAAGAGAAGGTCTGACCTTTGGTTCTCAAGGGATTTTTAGCTTTATTGAGAGTTGACCCTTACCTGGTTCTTATGAGTCGGAGCATGTTTTATATTTATATATAATATATATATTATATATATCTATATATATTATATATATATATATAATCTTATACAACAATGTTATTTTAATGATTTTCATATCATATTTTATTTTTCATCTATTTATACTCTGGAATGTGATATGCATTTCTTGACGTTTACTTCATGGAGTATGGGACTTTTTATAAGGATGCATGATTTTATTCACTCACTTTTATACTTAAATTCGTTGCTTATTATTTAGTTGGTGTCCATTCCTTGAAATTTTTATCATTCCTTATTTTCTCTACATATAATATCTTCAAGTTAGTATTACTTTCAATATATAAGAGTATCTACAATTTTATTTATCCTTTGGATGGCTGTTAACACTAATTAGCTTTCGAGTCCTTTATTTGCACTTTATAGAACTCCAATTGCTCCTTCTCAGAAGTCAGAATGTCGCTCTGTCGCGGTATGGAAATGATTTTCATGAGAGTTCAGCAGGGGAAGAGAAGAGGAAGAGATCGCGCTTACTTGCCTGATACGTTTTCCTTTTTCTTGATCTTAGCTGAACAATGGTTCCACGCAGGTGAGGCCGAAATGACCATGTTGAGGTCTTCCTTACCTTATTAATACTTACAGACATAAACTTACGCGCACACACACACACACGTATATATATATATATATATATATATATATATATATATATATATATATATATATATATATATATATATATATATATGTGTGTGTGTGTGTGTGTGTGTGTGTGTGTGTGTGTGTAATAATAAAATTATGAACACTTATGAAAAAAGTCTATTACACTTTCTCTCTTCTGACACCCGATAATATCTGATTCTGGTCAGTTCAATAGACGTACGATGGGGTTTAACTCAAGGCAGACTGATCACTCAGTCCTAGCCTGAGATTCGAACCCCGAATCCCTGACTTAGCGTGATGTTGCTTAACCCCGCGAGAGAGAGAGAGAGAGAGAGAGAGAGAGAGAGAGAGAGAGAGAGAGAGAGAGAGAGAGAGAGAGAGAGAACTATTAGTTTATCAAATCAGAATGAAATTAGGATATTACATTATTTGAGGACCAAACCTTGTTTCCTCTCCCTCCCTCTTTCAGCGTCAGTTACTCTGGTAATTGTGACGCTATGTGAGTCACAATTAATTCTTCAATTAATATTTCTCTCTGCCTTTGCCGTCATACGAGTCTAGTTAATATTTTCAGTATCTCAAATTGCTAAATAACTGCGTTTCGTTATATTTATGGGAACATCTTGTATACATTACTAGATGAAGCACTGCTGCATACGAATTTTCTATTAATATTATTTATTCATTTTATATATCAATTTTTTTGAGGGGGCGGGGGGTGTCTATCACAGTCCTCCAATTCGACTGGGTGGTATTTATAGTGTGGGGATTCTGGGTTGAATCCTGCCTCCTTAGGAGTCCATCACTTTTTTACTATGTGCGCTGTTTCTAGGAGCACATTCTTCTGCATGAGTCCTAGAGCTACTTCAACCTCTAGTTTTCCAGATTCCTTTTCAGGAATCTTGGGATCGTGCCTAGTGTTTCTATGATTATGGGTACAATTTCCACTGGCATATCCCACAACCTTCTTATTTCTATTTTCAGGTCTTGATACTTATCCATTTTTTTTTCTTTTCTTTCTCTTCGACTCTGGTGTCCCATAGGTATTGCGACATCAGTTAGTGATACTTTCTTGATTTTGTCATTCAACGTCACGTCTGGTCTATTTGCACGTATCACCCTATCTCTTCTGATACCATAGTTCCAGAGGATCTTTGCCTGATCGTTTTCTATCACTCCTTCAGGTTGGTGCTCGTACCATTTATTACTGCAAGGTAGTTGGTGTTTTTTGCACAGGCTCCAGTGGAGGGCTTTTGCCACTGAATCATGCCTCTTTTTATACTGGTTCTGTGCAAGTGCCGGACATTCGCTTGCTATGTGGTTTATGGTCTCATTTTTCGTATTGTACTTCCAGCATATGGGAGAGATGTTATTTCCATCTATCATTCTTTGAACATATTTGGTTCTTAAGGCCTGATCTTGTGCCGCTGTTATCATTCCTTCTGTTCCTTCTTGAGCTCTCCCCTCTGTAGTCATTACCATGTTTCATCGCTGGCCAGTTCTTTAGTCTGTCTCACTTATTGTCCGTGCATTAGTTTGTTGTGCCATTCCTCTGTTCTGTTTGTCACTCTCTTGTCTGTATATTATTGGGTCTTTGTCTATTTTTATCAGTCCTTCTTCCCATGGACTCTTGAGCCACTCATCTTCACTGGTTTTCACATATTTCCCCAGTGCTGTTCTCAATGTTGATGCAGTCATCTATGCTTAGTGGTCCTCTCCCTCCTTTCTTGCATGTTGAGTAAAGTCTGTCCGTATTTGCTCTTGGGTGTAGTGCTTTGTGTATTGTCATATGTTTCCTATAGTCTGTCCAGAATGTCATGAAACATCGAGTAGGTTTCCGACGTTGCCGCTTTGCGCCAATTTCATTCATTAAATCTCACTTAAGGCGAAAAAACAGTGTAGATTTGGCATACACTTTGCCACATCTCTCTCTGTCTCAGGGTAGGAAGGTTAAGTAGCTTATCACTTTGATTCTAATACCCAAGCGTGACGGTTTAAGATGGAAGGCTCCCCACGGCAGCAATTAAGTGCTCAGAAACGAGAAGTCATATTCAATGTCCACGAGTACCTCAAATTATATAAAGAATAAAAGTTAAAGCTTTATGTGTAATAAAGCTCGAAAACATTTAGTATATTAAGATTCCAGTATTGTACTGAACTAGATTGATCGTAGGGTACGGAACGTTAAATTTTTATTTTCATCTGAGATGGATCTCTTAAAAGTTGTAGAAAAACTGTGATATGTATTAAAGGACACTTACTTGTCTCCCGTACTTTATATGGTGCTCGAACTCTTCCTAAAAAGTTTTTTTTACATGAATGTTTTTAAAATAAACATGACATTCTAGACAGACTAGTCTGTCTAGAATGTCATGAAACATCGAGTAGGTTTGCGACGATGCCAAACTTCCTCAGGACTTTTAATCTGACTCAAGCTTATCCCAGCATCCTTTTATTCCGGGTCCTTTAATACGGTCTTAAAATTTCCTTTTTAATCCCATAATCTGAATCTTTCCAGTCACACAAAAGCTGAATGGTTGTTGTGGATTAAGGTGACCTTGTGTTTCGAATACAGCTCATAAAGTTGATTGCTTTGTTTATTTTAAAAACATTCATGTAAAAAAAACTTTTTAGGAAGAGTTCGAGTCCTTTAATACATATCCCACTTTTTCTACAACTTTTAAGAGATCCATCTCAGATGAAAATAAAAATTTAACGTTCTGTACCCTACGATCAATCTAGTTCAGTACAATACTGGAATCTTAATGTACTAAATGTTTTCGAGCTTTATTACTCATAAAGCTTTAACTTGTATTCTTTATAGAATTTGAATTCTGATTGAATCAGTTTATATTTGAACATTATCAAATGTGTTGTCAGGTTCTTGAAGATATCTGTAGCCTGGCATCGTCATTCTCTCTCTCTCTCTCTCTCTCTCTCTCTCTCTCTCTCTTACCATATTTGTTGTAGAATTGATGAATGTGCCAAAATCAAATATTTCATAAAATAATATTTTTCTCCATTAAAACAATTTCTTGAATGTTAGGATAATGAAACGATAAAATTAGTAGACATTTTCTTTAAAATAAGCCACTGTTTTAGTAAAAAAAAAAAAACTTTCTCCCTTTTGTAGTACTCGTGGACATTGAATATGACTTCTCGTGTCTGAGCACTTAATTGCTGCCGTGGGGAGCCTACCATCTTAAACCGTCACGCTTGGGTATCAGAACCAAAGTGATAAGCTACTTACCCTTCCTGACCTGAGACAGAGAGAGATGTGGCAAAGTGTATGCCAAATCTACACTGTTTTTTCGCCTTAAGTGAGATTTAATGAATGAAATTGGCGCAAAGCGGCAACGTCGGAAACCTACCATATGTTTCATGACATTCTGGACAGACTATAGGATTTGTATCCTGTGTCATCTATGTGTTTGATGTTCCCATCTGGTAGCTTTATCCCTTCAGTCCTTGTAACTTTGCCCTTTTGTAAGTTGACCAAGGCACATTTTTCTTTTTCAAACTCCATCCTGGATGGAGACGGCATCCTATGTCACACTATACTCACACGCAGACTAAGGTACGTCTGGAAGTTGTAAATTCAACCAGCCCCTATCTGTCCAAGACGAAAAAAACTCTCGCTATTTTCATTATTCAAATTTCCCTTTTCTCTCTACGAACGCCTTTGTCCCATGCCTAGCCTAGCATCACGTGTTTCCCTTGTGACTTGTTCAAAGTTATTAATTGAGCTATTCAACTTAAGCATTAGATTTCTCCCCATATAACCAGCATTGTGTTTGATTTAAGGATAAATTTCCTCCATAGTGCATTAGTCATGAATTTTGTGCGAGAAGTCTGTTTCATGTTTGATTGTAACCTGGAATCCCATTCCAGATTCCGGCTGCCCTGAATTCCGGCCATTCCTGTCTCCTTGCCATAGAAGATATATCACCAATAATTGGCAACCAGCCTTGCATAGATCGTGAATTCGGCCCATCTCTCCTTGTTAAGCGGCAGCCCGTTAGCGAATTGCCATTGTAAATGATAGAATAATCCAACACAGTATTTTGTGCCCTCTCCACGGGCTTATCTGCCGTCCAGTTTGTCTTGAGGCTGTATAATTTTGTGTAAATAAACTCAATTTAAATCTAAATGTCTGGTTTCCTGGCGACCTTAACTAATTAAACAGTTTTCTAACGCAAGGTAAGCCAAAAGCACTTCATTCTTACTCCATTAAGCTTACGTGATTGAGTCGTGGCGGTCCTTACAGCAATTTATATGATTTTTAATAATATTACCTCATCCAAAACGACCCCCACACGTAAATATATATATATTTACGTGTATATACATATATATATATATATATATATATATATATATATCTATAATATATATATATATATATATATATACGCTCTTACTCCCGATGGAGTCACCCACTTTGGGCTCAGAGACTAATGTTAATTCCCCGCACCTGGCATTGCCAGACGTGGTAGTCTGCATTCCCTTTGTGTCTTAATTCTAACGAACCTTCAAACAAAGGTATTCAGTTTATCTATTGGTCATCATTATCCAACTGTAACTTATTACTAGTCGTTATATTCTGTCTCCCAACATGTGTTATAGCTGCTGTAATATTCTATCTTTCTCCACCATAAGCAGTACACGTCCCGCCTCCTTCAACCCCTACGGCCCCACCCATTCCGCTGAACCCCCACCCTAAACCCCTATCCCCCAACGAGAGACGTAGTCGTCGAGCAACCAGGTATTGAGGTCATTTAACTTGGTGTTTGAGTAGTCGTGTGCTGGGAGAGGAGAGGCAAATTGGGCTATTCACCTCTCTCTTATGTTTCTCTTTCTTTCTTTTATTAGCAGCTATATATCGGAACGTTCTCAATCATGAATATTATCTCCACAAATTATTTTTCCTTTATGATCCTTTTCTTTTCAACCGATGGGTATTTCATTCTAACTTGCTGCATGAGAAATTATATTCAGTGACTAGCAATATCTCTTATTAAAATACATACACATTAAAGTGCAATTTAGAATTAACTGAAATTTTCCAGGCCTTTTATTCCCTTTGGCATGACAGGGAGCCATTTTATCATAAAGCCAGCCTGAGCTCAACAAGGTACCACAACCAAGAAGACTTCTACAAAATGATGCCTGAAAAAAAGTATGGCAAACTAAACGAGGTTGTTGTCATTGCTTATATTGTTGTCTTTTAGGACGTAGATACACATGTAAATGCGTTGATCATGGGAATTCCGTATGATCTTAACAAGTCAATCGTGTCGGTTCTGAGCCCGAATAAAACATAAGGTTAAAATCCCTGCCTTATCATTATCAACCTGGTGCATGCGAAAATTGGTCACAGCGAAACCTGGAAGCCAAGAGAGAGAGAGAGAGAGAGAGAGAGAGAGAGAGAGAGAGAGAGAGAGAGAGAGAGAGAGAGAGATGTCTTTCCACCGCCTCCCTGTGCTTATTTCACCTTTATTTTTCTGCGAGAAAATAATGCTAGCACTAACTTGATCATGTCTGTTCAGTAAGGCTGTCAAACAACGTACTTAGTTGGCAGTTCATTTTAACGCCTCTCGGCATTGTAGGAAGTTATCTTCACTCATTAAAGTCTTAGAAATGAAGGCAGTGAATGCGAAACGAAAAAAAAAAGGATGAAGAAGCTTTCCGTCAGCTCTAGTCTGAGTATATATGTATACTAGTTGCGTAGAATCGCTCAATTTGTGCGTGATCCTGCGACGGTTGGTGGCTGTGTTAGTGACCGAGTGACTATGATGTCTGGGAGGTTGGGAGGGGTAATGGAGTGGGGAGAGAGAGAGAGAGAGAGAAACCACTAAGGATTCAAAGGTAAGACTACGGGAGGTGGGGATTGTGGAGTGGGAGAAGGGATGAATTGTCAAGGCTTTGGGGAAGTAGGGAGACTGCAATGCGCTCATGCAAGTCTGTAACTCTGTCTATGTTTGTGTTTGTGAGCATGTAATCCATCCAATAGTATTTATTTTGTTAAGAGGAGAGTCATGAAGGATATCTGCATTTACAACAACGTTGCAGAAACTCGGTATAACCACCGCTTACAATGGGAGCAGCTGCTAACGTCAACATCGGCCATTGGCGAGCGCAGCCGAAGTTACATGACCGCTTGGAAATAGTGGAGACTTTTTCGGCACCTGTCCGAGAAAACGTAGACTAGGGGCAGGCAAACAGACGTACAGAGGAAAAGGAAGGGCAAACGTATGGATACACTAGCAAAGGTAATAGGCGGACATACAAAAAGAGCAAATTCTAGACATATACCACAGGTCACTAAACTTTGAAGGTATACCACCGGAATTGTTGAGAGAGAGAGAGAGAGAGAGAGAGAGAGAGAGAGAGAGAGAGAGAGAGAGAGAGAGAGAATCCGTATACTCCATTAAACACGTAAAAACAAATCGTCATGAATTTCATTATCATCCTGGAGTGAATGGGTGAACCTGATCTGCTCTAAGGTTAGCCTTCAGATTTTCCACTTTCCAGATGTCCGAAATACGTATTCGATATCTTGGCTCTCCAGCTTCCAAGTGGTATGTTGCTCTCGCAGAAATACAAGGTAAATGAAAGGCTCCCCAACAGGTGTTACCGGCAAATTCAACATTGAGTCAGGCAGACTCCTCTTCGCCAATCCCGGAAATCATGTCAGCTAACAGTTGTGAAGTTTTGATCACAATTACACTCTCACTAGGGAGCAGGATCTCTCTCTCTCTCTCTCTCTCTCTCTGACAGGTATCCCACCACCCAGTAGATGGCTCACCACCCACCAGACCGCCCACTGCCGGCTCTCAGAGATAGGGAGAGAAAACAGCTCGCGTGTCCCCGGTAGAGCCAGTCTGGCTGCGGCTGCCGACAGTGCGAGGTGGAGTATTTTTGGCCTATAACTCTTCAGACGAGCGCTCTCAGTTTTCTGTTCCTTACCTGGTGATAAACGTACGAACGCTGTTCTTCGCCCTTGAAATAAAAGAAGAACCCCTCATCGCGATCTACTGGAGTAAATTAAGAGAGGTAGTCGTGATACGGCACTGAAAAGAAAAGCAGAAAAAATAGGATTGCTTTCTCCGGGTAGCTGGAGAGTTGCAGCATATCAAGCACCATCAGCCCCTACGATCTCCCCTTCGCTTCTCCTTCCTCCTGCAGCAGCCCCTCCTAACTATTCCTGCTCCTCCTTCTCCACCAAGCCATCGCCATGCAGAACCTCGACGCAACGGGGACGACGATAGTTATTACCATTCTCCTCGAGGGAACGTAGTAACGGAGTCTTCTCTCTTCCAGAAATAGTTCAGAAAGTTCATTCCCAAAGTCAACGCCGAAGTCAAAATTTCATTTCCTTTTATCAATATCTGTTTCTTTTCCCTCAAACTTTCGCAGCTCCTTCTCGCCTCTTCCTCTTGCTCGGGCGTCGACAAATTCATACCAATCTCGTTTGATTCATAATCGCATATCATCGCTTCCTCTTCCCCTCACTATCATCATTACCATTATCATACCTGTCGTCTGTTTGGATTCATCAAGTTCCCAGACCGAGTGAAAAATGTATTTAACCCCGTAAGGAACAAAAATCCAATGCCAACTACAGAACAAGCAGTCACAGTCTTCAGATTGAGTCAAGCCCAAAGATATCCAAGTATAAGAAGACCCTAACTTACACACAGTACGCAAACCTGCCTAAAACCCTTCAGCATGAAAGAGCTCTCAAAATGACAGTTTTATAGGAGAACCAATAATCCATCTCCCTTCCATGCAAACGTCTTGACAACCAAGCAACCGGATTTTGTGGATTCTGTTGATGCACATCTTTCGACTGAACCGTGAGTGGGAGTTTCTGTCTAGCAAGTAAAATCAAAAGCAAGCGTTTGAGCATTTTGCTTACTAGATACATCAAGTAAGTGGAAAGCCCGAAAGTAACTGAAAGCAACTAGAACTAAAGCATGCGGAAAGAAGCCGAATAAGGCACAGAAAGAAGAAACGTGAAATGAGTGAAAAAGTGAAAATCGCAGACTTGCAAGTAAGAAGCTGAAGCAACGAAAGAAAGCGAAAGAAGAAGAAGAAGAAAAAGTGTTCAAGAAACCTTCAGGTGCCCTTCACAATGTGCGGCGAAGTTGAGGCCTGGCGAATCAAAACTGTCCTCATCGCAATATTCGTCGTTTCTGTCTCGGCTGGTGAGTTTCTTGTCTGAGCTTCTTTTTCTTCCGTCGTGTAGTGTTCGTTTTGTTACCGATTGTTGGCCTCTAGCGTAATCGACTTTTGCTCTTATTTTACTTGGTTTTTAAGTGAGGGGCAATTGCGCAGGATATGATGTGAGCTGATTACGTAATCATCTTTAGAATGATTTAGCATGTAATTGCATGTGTAAGATTATATATACTATATATATGTATGTGTGCATGTTTTATGTATATATGTATAACATCAGTCAAAATTAAAATTCAGCCGAAAACATTTATTTATAATGAATTAGGTTCTTACTAAAATGTGAATATGTAGACTTGCGCGAGTCATGTTATTTGTCCAGCTGAGTAAAGCCGTAGACATGAGGGAGCACAGACCCTTGGAAACAAAGGGGCATATAAAAAAAAGTTAAAACTGCTTCAGTTAAATAGGCTTATGTGAGATAAGACTGGAAGGATTAGATGAAAAACATCAAAGGCAGAGAGAAACATTGCTCAAAAATTAAGTTAGTAAAAGTATAACAATGTTCGGGATGGAAAATAAGGTTGCTTATATCTCCATGAGTCATCTTTCGAAAAAGCATGCAAACGGTAAATCAGTGCAGAGAACGTGCTTTTATTAACAAAACTGACGGCGACACTTAACGCGAGTTCTTAGTGATGTTTCCAAGGTTTCTGTTTCTTCCCACTTTTCCTAGTAATTTAGAAATTAGTTTCTTGAGGGTCCCTGTTATCTATATAAGGCTACCATTGATGATTAATAAGAAGTACTACTACTAATATGTATTTACAGTATATATAAGCAAGAAATTTGCCGTTTTGGTTAAGCCGTATTTATTTATTTATTTATTTATTCATATATTTGTTGATTTTAGGTATATATATATTATTATAATATAATAATATATCTATATATATATATATCTATATATATATAGATATATATATATATATATATAATATATTTTAGCCATGAATTTTAGTAATTTTGCTAAGCATTTAAGCATATTTTCCCATACTGTTATAAACCTTCCTTCCCTCAGAGTCTGAATCTCTATTGCTCCTTCTGGGGTTAAAACTTTAGTTTCTTTTCCTTCTTATTCTCTTTATCTTAGAAAGAGTATCGGGTTAATCGTAGAACCCTTTCATGGAGACCTTTGCAACGCCTCTCCCATTTCCCGAATTTTGCCATCCCGAGGCAAAATTCATACGAAATTTCCGTTTCTGCAGGCGTGGGACAGTACGTAGGCTCAAAAGTCAGTGCATATAAACATGCAATGGATCTTGGGAGTCTATCGTGAGAGGTCGAGATTAGGCTAAAAAATCAACTGACTGAGTGAGTAGGTTATTCCATGAAGAGACATTATCGCCGTGGCTGAGGAAACCCAGCGACGATGCAATTGTGTTGAATTCCCTTTTTATCTCTCCTCGTGTATGAAACTTTTCACGTTTCATACACCTCTCCTAAATATTTCCATATTTCCAGACTCCTTGCATATTCCAATACATGACTCCAAATCCCGTGTTTCTTCCCAGGCTCCTAGCATTTTTCCACATTCCCTACATCTTTCCTATTCCAAGTATTTTCCAAGGCTCCTTGCATCCTTCCCGATTCCTTGCACATTTCTAGATTCCACTTTAATTCCTAGGCTGCTAGGATCTCTCCAGACTCTTTTCAGCTTTCCTGATACAAATGCATATACCCTTTCTCCTTGAAACCTTCCAAATTCCGCATATCTTTTCAGACCCCGAGCATCTTTAAACGCTCCCTACATCTTTCCTGATTCCAAGCGTCTTCCGAGGCTCCTTGCATCCTTCCAGATTCCTTGCGTTTTTATTTAAGGTTCCACTTATTTTCCCAGGCTTTTAGGATCTTTCCAGACTCTTTACATCTTTCCTGATTCCAAACATATTCCCAGGCTCCTTGTATCCCTCCAGATTTCGCGTATCTTTTCATGCTCCTATTATCTTTACAAACTTCTTACGTCTTTCCTAATTCCAAGCGTCTTCCGAGGCTCCTTTCATCCTTCGAGATCCTTTGCGCTTGCCATGCCCCTCGACGCAACTGTTTTGCGCCAACTTAGTCGAGTTTCATGGACCCTAATGTTGATGGTATGCTGTAGGGAGGTGAGGTATTACTTCAAAGAAGAGTTAATGACTGATGCTGCTTATAAATTCTGAAATTATGCTGATCTAGGCAGCTTTTTGCTTCCCACTGTTGTTTGAGGGGGAGGGAGACGGTAGCTGAAGTATGCATTCTTTGGATGCATTCTACAGCTTTTTACCCTCAAATTAAAAAAAGTCAATTACAAATTTAAAAAGGCCAATTTCAAATTTTAAAAAGTCAATTTCAAATTAATAGGTAAATTACAAATTCAAAAAGGTCAATTTCAAACTAAAAAAGATAAAAATCAAATTAAAAAAGATAAAAATCAAATTAAAAAAGGTGAAAATCAAATAAAAAAGATGAACTTCAAATTAAAACAAATAAATTTCAAATCAAAATAAATGTACCTCAATACAAAAGTTTCCAATTTTTTTTACATGTGCAAAAAACAAAAAAGCATGTAAAACAATTTAAAAACTTTGTACTGAGGTACATTTATTTTAATTTTAATTTATTTTAACTTGAAGTACATCTTTTTAGTTTTGATTTTCGCCTTTTTTAATTTAAGCTGATCTTTTTAAATTTGAAATTGACTTTTTCTAAAATTTGAAATCGACCCTTTTTAATTTGAAATTTACCTTTTTTTAATTTGAGGGTGTAAAAAGCTGTAGTTTCACTTGCCGCGGATGAATTAGCTTCTCGAATACAGGAATGTTTGCTACCGTCTGTAGTTTTGCTTTTTTTACAGCGGCGTAGCTAGACATGGGCTCGGTTGCCCATTTCAGTTAAACAATCACTGCAACTATAAATCCTCATAGCGGATAATAATAATAATAATAATGGGGATGTACTGGTAATACCTACATAATTTTTAAGCGTCTTTTTATACTACATAATACTGAACGTGATTCTTATCAATACGTTGACTAATAATCGTGGAAACCAGTTCTGGTCATTTTGGTTTCTATTACCGATTTCTCTTTTACTCTCGCAACCATTATTACAACCCCTAATTAGAATCATTCGCTCAACAATATACAAATATCAAAGGTTAATATGGGCTTTATTCACTCCCTCTCTTTCCCTCTGCATGATTTAAAAGACAGACAAGGGCAAACTTACCAAGATTGTAGCAGAAACGTATGAAGAACCCCAGGGAAGGGGAAGGAAGGAGAATGGTCCCAGACATCTGTCTATCGCTGTCACTTTCCCTGTCTTGCACTCCTCTCCTCTCCTCTCCTCTCCTTCGCTTCTGTCGTTCACTTTTACTTTCGCGTAATCGAAGCGAACTTCTACGTGCTCTTGTGGTTTCGCGTATTCTGTTTGTGAAAGAAAATGCCTGTCAGGATGAGGAATTACTCTATTATGATTTATTTTCACACGCAGATTTCTTTTGTTATGGTGTTTCTAAAGGCAGATGCTACTATAATTATTATAAATTCCTCGAGATATCATGATGATGAAATGAAATATTAATTACAATTATTAATACTATAATTATTTCTCAATACAGTACGAGCAATGTAGTGAAAAAAAATTAACCGCAGTTTCGTCACCAGCAAAGTTTTTGTATCATTATTTTTAACGTATTTCTTTCATAAATAATTTAGGCCACTAAGAATAGATCATTTTTTCAAAATAGCATTATTTATTCACAGAGATGGTTTTCTCAATATGACCAATAAAAAGAAAAAATTAACCGCCGTCCTGTGATGTCTTTTAGGAAACTACTGGTTACCATTAATTTTATATATATATATATATATATATATATATATATATATATATATAATATATATATATATATCATCCACAATCACCGCGTAGCTTCCCGTCTTCCTACCAATGTTTTTATTTTATTTATTTATTTATTTATTTATTTTGCGAGACGTTCATCACCATTACAAGGCTATTTCCAAGTGCGAAATAAGGGAAGAAGCATAACTCTCAGAGGCAGGATTCGAACTCAAACACGTCTTAAAATGTCTCATTGATATGAAAATAACTTTTTACTTTTTGGGAACTTATTATTTATAGTATTGTGGTTCAAAATAAGTAAACATTCATAAAAATAAATCTAAAGGGCATCAGTATGGAAAGAAGAGGGTACTCTTATAGGGAGAAAGATAAATAAAAAGAGCAAAAAAAATGGTACGGGGCAATGAACGCAGGTAGGGCGCTAGTCGGTAATCTTACTGCTCTCACTTCCAGCCATCCAAAACCTATTAACAATTTTCAATACTCTGTCTAGGAGACTGGGCACAAGACATCACCAATGGCATCAGCATAGGAGTCAGTGACGGCGGGTATTCTAGGGTCGTCCTGGACTGTGAAGACGAACATATGGCCTTCATCATCAATATGGAAGAAGAGTTTGAGGGCGTCATCTACACCAGGGGTAGTTTTCATACACGCAAAGGACCTTGTTATCTGGACGCCACTGGTGGGAAGGAGTTTGCCCTCAAGTTCCACGTCAAGGATTGCTCAACAAAATACGTAAGTAAGAGTTCCAAGTGTGAGGTCATGAAGCTCAGAGCTGAGGGTCATCGTGGTATGAGGATCTAGGCCCAGAGAGTTTCTGAGGTCTTGGCTCATGGGCCACTGAAACCGATTGCCATTCTGATGTCGTGATCTCAGGATAGGAAGTCGTAGATGTAGTATAAAGGTCATTAGGATATCCAAAGGAAATGTCACTTTAGGATGTCAGGATCGGGAAGCCATGAAGCATTAGGGTTCATTACAATATCCTAAGGGAGAGGGATCTTTAAGAATGACGGTTATTGGGCTATAAGGAAAGGAAAGGAGTCTTGGAAAAAGAAGGTCACTGGAATATAAGACGTCTTTTGAGACGAAGAGTCATAAAGATTTAGAAACCCAAATAACAGAAGTTTTAAGGAGTCTTTAATGATACATCGATTCAAAGAAAATGGATCTGATTAAGGGTCACTTCAGTATCAAAATTCACCACTGTCCTTGGGAATGCAAGTCAAGTGCTTTGTTTTACAGTTATAAATGCATGTACTTTCGAAAATAACATATAAAAGTGTATTTATAACTGATATCTTCATTCATCTGTGTGTGTATAGTAGCAAACAACAGATTATGAAATCATAAAGTATTTGTTGCTTATCTCTCTCTCTCCTCAGGACGATGACCTTGGTGCATACGTGAACACGGTAGTGGTCCAGCACGACGATGACCTCATCTTCCCAGGTGACCTTGCCTTTGCACTTCGCTGTCACGACAGTGTCATTGTCAACGCCACCATGCCAGGGTGAGTAGTACTGATACGCTGGTTTATATCGTCCAGTAATGTTGCATGAGCTTTGGTCATTGGTCGATATAACCTTTTTCAGAGCGCCTCAGTGGCGTGATCAGTATGGTATTGGCATGCCACCTTGGTGGCCGCGAGTTGATTCTGGGGCATTCCACTGAGGGGTTAGAGATGTGTATTTCTGGTAATAGAAGTTCACTCTCGACGTGGTTCGGAAGTCATGTAAAGCCGTTGGTTCCTTGCAACGTAAAAACACCATACAAGCAAACAACCTTTTCCATATGAGGAAATATGCTCATCATACCAACAAAGGGGTCAAGGTAGGATTTACAGTTGAGAAGAAACACTTTAGGTATGCCCTGATAACTCTTATTTAGGTTTAAAGCTGGTTAGAGAATAAGTACTTGACAATTGGTGGAATTTAGTGGGTGCAAAAGGGCATTATCTAGCAAACTGTTGAAAACTTAGTTTAACACCTAAATAAGCGACCCATAATACTAGGAAGAAACAAATAATTATATATATATATATATATATATATATATATATATATATATATATATATGTATATATATATATATTTGCACGTATATATATATATATATATATATATATATATATATATATATATATATATATATATATATATAGATGATATATATAATATATAACACAACCTGCAGAAGTTGGGAAATATCGTACTTCGAACAGTGTTTCAGTTCCTTAAATACCAAAGCTTTACAGCAAAAAAATCTTTCGTTTTACTTTGTTGCCAAAAGATGGCAGTGTGTCTGTGTAGCAATTCGTATACAAAAGAAAGGCCCATGCGTTTGTGTGTATAACGAGTGGATGCCAAACTTGGAGTAAGAGAGAGAGAGAGATAGAGACTTAATAACCTAGCTTCTATGTTAGTTGTTATTCAAGATTTCTGAATGAGAAGTCTACCCTCCCCATATCTACTAGTTTAAAACACGTAGTGCTTTTGATTGAGAGTAAAGCAGACAACAAAACGATTGATAAAAATAGAACTCTTAGAACCTAGTCTTACATCATGTAAGCATGACAATTTGTTTTGACTCTTTCCAGGATCAAGTCGAAGATCACCTTGGTTGACCCTGACCCTGGGTCGAAACAAGACTCTAAAACCGAGT
The DNA here is from genome assembly GCF_015104395.2 of Macrobrachium nipponense. NCBI lineage: Eukaryota > Metazoa > Arthropoda > Malacostraca > Decapoda > Palaemonidae > Macrobrachium > Macrobrachium nipponense. The sequence goes on from NC_061104.1 coordinate 32,956,238, forward strand.
ATGCAGCCGCGTCGGCCTCCAGCGTCGTGACGCTAACTCCAGCTCGTCTTACACCACCCAAGGATGAGCTGTAATGTTGTATTACCTCCAGACACGGAAAGGAGGTATCTTGTAACCCGTATGTCCAACACAGAACAAGTCTTTTCATCGTCATTGTTGACCTCTCCACATAAGCCCTAAAATGACCAAATAGCTTCGTTATCATTTGACCGATTGGTAAGTGTTGTCAAGTCAAGTGATAATGGTTTCTGTTGTCAGTCATTTCACGTCCGTAGCACTGAACAGGGGGAAGATATAAAACCAGATGACATCAACTTCCCGTAATTCCGTCCAATAACTCTACTCTGAAGCGTTACCTAATTGTGGACCTCCAGCTGATTAACAGTTAACAATCCAGAAGATAAGGACTTCACAGCAGCTTCATCTGGACAAAACTTTGGTGATAATTGTTCTGAAGTTACGAGACCCCTTCCTCGTCGCCCCCCACCCCTCCCCGCCCTTGTTTACCCGTAAATATGACTCCTTCTCCAGAGGGATAAATTTTGATCTCATTTATAAGGACTAAGACACAAGTGAATGAAAAAAGGCCTCCACTGATGATTTCTCATGCCGAATTCGGGGAGTCTTATTACATGAATTCCAGAAGGTTCAGTTGTAGAGCAAATAAATTTATGAATGAACAACTTCCTAAACCCAGACTCCATTGTTTGCCGGTAGTGACGTGCTTGCTTTCTGCAAACAAATTAAAAAAAAAAAAGCAGAATCCAAATTTTTCGAAAAACATTACATGTGTGTGTGCTGTTGGTACTAAACCCTTCCACACAAGGAGGACATGAGTAAAGGCTCAATTTTCTCATGCGTTGGAGATGAGTAATAGGTGTGCGCGCATGAATAAGATCGGTTTTTATTTTTTGTAGTGTCTTTCCTTTTGTTTATTTGTTTCTATGCTTTGGGCAGAATTGTTGTTATCGTTCTTTATTGTATCGGCCAATACAATTTATGGTTGAATATAAATTGAAAACTAGGGCAAGCCAAAGCTAGAGAAGACGGTTAAATGCAAAAAGACCAAAAGGAACGAATGATAAGCAAAAATCAGAAAGCTAGGCAGCTGCGGCCAAAAGGGGTTTACAGAGTCCCTTCATCGCCGGCAATAGTGCCCCTAAATGGTACATTGTAATCAGCACCACTTCACATATCAAAAGTTATCTTACATTCCCTCCAAAAACAATTTTTAAATGCAGTGAACTTTTGACCAGGTGAGTAATAAAAACATCAGTAATTAGTTTATATATTTATATATAGGGTATGTATATATATGTGTATATATGTATATATATATATATATATATATATATATATATATGTGTATATATATAATATAATATATATATAATAATATATATCTATATATATATATCTATATATATGATCTATATATATATATATATATAGATATATATATATAACTATAATATATATTGTATATTATAATTTCAGGTCTCTTTGTAGACTGGTCAATAGTTGATTCATTTATAAACAAAAATCCCAGGTGTCCTCAACATGTAACTGTATGTCCATTTATCCATGTATGTAATGAAACAATGTGCAACTTATGTACTTTATGCTTTCGTTTATTTATTCACTATATCTGTTGTATCTTGAACATAGCGTAAAAGACCATGCAAAATAAATAAAACGGGATCTCTTCTGCTTGCGAGATACCTGCAATTGACAAGAAAATGTGATACTTGCAATTGAGCGGAAAAATGTGTTAATGCCCATTAACGAGATGTATTTAACTGGGAAGAAAAATGTGAAAGTTGTAACTCCTAAGCGCCCTGTAATTGGAAGTGAATGCGCTTGGAAGGACGAAATATGATCATCGCTGGATCTTTTATAATAATATGCTCAATAATTAGGAAAGAGGAAATAAAAGTTCCTTATTGCCGTATGGCAATGGGTAAGCTTAGGCATAGCATCTAAGGAGAAATTTCATTTGCCACAAACTGAAATTTCTCCAGTAAACTTCTAATTAAGAAAATGATTCCCGAAGAAAAAAAACAGTGTTCAGCATATATGGTAACCGAACTGTTTTTGTTAATTCGACAAACAAACTTATTTGTTTCTTTAGTACCTATTTACCAAATTTCTTGTACAAAATCTGAATTTCCCTATGCAGTGGTTTTGTGATTTTGACAACTGTTTGTAATAATGTTGATATCCCACCTATGAATTCACTATTTTGTACTCTAGATGAACTTTATTATGTCATAATTTAAGCGTAACAGTGATGTAATCAGTTTATTGTTGTATGTGGAATTTTGTAGGAGACACGTATCGCTTGTGTCTGTCAGTCAGTGGTCCAAAAATTAAACTTGTATATACAATGTAACAAGCTTTTGTACATACGCACACACACACACACACACATATATATATATATATATATATATATATATATATATATTATATATATATATATATATATATATATATATATATATATATATATATATATATATATATATATATACATACATACAAACATACATAACTTTCAAAATCATAGTGTTCTAGTGAACATTGCAATTCAGTTTTAATTTTTTATATTCTCAGCATTGCAGACTAAAAATGATGTTGACCAAAAGACAATTTACTTTATTAATAATCAGGAATTTTCTGATCTACTGTAATCAAAATTTGCTGATTTTCAAAAACTCTCTTTTTTGCCTTTTCATAAACACTCTTGATGCCGCTTCGGATACTTTCGCTTCATCGCCTCTTCAAGTACTTTCTTCTTTGCCTTTTCAAAAACTTATCTTTGTTGTTTTTCGAAAGCTCTAACTTTGCCCTCTTCACAGACTTTCACTTTATGTATTGTTCTCTTGACCTCTGGGGTAAGCCTAGAGCTCCGCAGTCTGCCAGGTTGTTTAGTAACACCAGCAGGTCCATCTTTCCCCACATTTAAATCGGTAATTGCCGGATTCTATGTCCCAGTGACTACTGGTAAGGTTTCGATTTCTATCCCTCCATATTTTCCCCCAAAGTTTATCGCTTCTTCACGGCCGCCACCCCCCAAAACCCACCCTTGCCTCCCATCGCCTTTTGCATTAAAAAAATGCTACCTATTCATTGAGACTAGTATTATTTCTTATTGAGAGTAAATAGAAGCCTTTCACTTAGATTTGTATTTTTTAGTAGTATAGTTCACAATGAAGTCGTAAGAAAGTACATTGTAAATCAGTCTATTAGTATAATATACTCCGTTACTCCGAACTGCAGTTTTAATTTTTTTTAATTGAATTCACCTACTTTGGAATGCCTATTGTAAGCTCGCGTTTATTTTTGCTATTTGTGGAGAGGCGTCCACTTTTTTTTTATTGAAAACTTCTTAGAATTTACATCCATGCATACAGTCCAGAAATTTGTTTTTTAATTTCTGTAATTCTTAGGAAGTATTCGGAAAATGCCAAATATTTCATAAGGAGAGAAAGTTATTCCAAGAGTTTTCTGGATCTTCCTCTCATAGGAAATATACCTGACCAGGTATTCATTCATCTGACTTTCTCGTGCCTTTTAAGTCTTGCATTTTGATAATTTTATTTTCTATGTTGTCTTGCGAATTTGGCATGTTACATCCACTGAGATTACTTTTTTCAACATTCATTAGATAAATATTCTGGTTTAAATAATGAAATGCAATCTGTGAAATCATTACTACCATTGTTACTAGAGAAATTTCCAAACTGCAAACACTTATACATACTCACACGTATTATATATATACAGTACTCAACAAAGGAATAGGCCAGCCATTATTTTGGAATGTACCTGAGTGAAAGAAAAAGTGGAAAAGTTCATGAAAAAATTTTTGGTGTCTCAGCAGCAAAACTATATTTCCACCTTGTGAGATTTTGCGCAGAAATAAAAAGGAATGGAATTATTCCTCCTGAGAACTGAACATTTAGTTTAGTATTTTTTTTCTTTAGTAATTTTACAATAAAATATAAACTGAGTGACCGATTTTTATTATTTACCTGGTTTCCATGTTCCCAGGTGCAGCTGATTTTAAGAGTAGCTACCATAGAGAGAGAGAGAGAGAGAGAGAGAGAGAGAGAGAGAGAGAGAGAGAGGAGAGAGAGAGAGGAGGATAGCAACAGTCGACAACAAACTATCTAAAACAGAGAGAGAGAGGATAAAAGTCGACAAGAAACTATCGAAAGCAGAGAGATACTTACTGTAATAAATTAGTCAAGAGGGAGAGAGATGGGTCTGAAAAAAGGGACTATATATTGGATAACCTCTTCGTGAGAGTTTGAGAGAAAGGATTTGTTGACAATAAATTAGTCAGGAGCAAGAGAGAAGGGTTAAGAAAAAAAAAGATTACTTGGTTTTAATATACCCTTCCAGAGAGGGAGGTGACTTGATAAAAATTATTCAGGGGAGGAAGAGATGTTTTATTGATAATAAATTATCAAAGTGAGAGAGAGCGGATATTGTTGATAATAATCCATGAAAGTGAGAGATTAAGGAGAGATATTTTATTTTATTTCGGGAGAGAGACAGAGTGAGATGATCTGTTGATAATAAATTAAGCAAGAGGATATTGTTGATAATAAACTCTTCTTGACAGAAAAGAAAAGGGATGATTAATTGATATAAATCATTCAGGAGAGACGCAGGATGTGTTCATAATAAAAGGTTAAGGAAAGATACAGGAGCAATTTGTAGGTAAAAATGATTTAATAGAGGATTTTTTTTTATACAAAACTATTCACGAAAGAGAGAGAGAGAGAGAGATGATTTGTTAATAGTAAAACATTAAGGGGAGGGTGAGAGATGATGTTGATAAAAATTATTCCCGAGAGAAAGAGATATCCAGGAGAACGAAAGGGAGAAGGGAAGATGATGTTGATATTATTTTTGAGTGAGACAGGGAAGCCGATAGCTCTTGATAAAAAAGAGGTAAGGTTCCTTATAGTCCGTTATTTAGAGAGAAAGTTAATAGATCATTAAATAAGAGAAAGTTTCTTCATAATCCGTTACTTAAGTA
>NC_061104.1:32963790-33031290 GCF_015104395.2 Macrobrachium nipponense
AACAAATTAGTTCATGGATGAGCAATATCGGAAAAGTTTGTCACAAATATGCGGTAGTAACCTACCATGCCCAGAAAAGTCTTACACCTCTCCTATTTTGAAGTGCAGGAAAGTTTGAAACAGCCTCCACATTCGCTTTCTTAGGAGCGACTTTACCCAGGCCTATCTCGTGCCCAAGATAAACTACCTTGGCCTGAGCAAAATCACTCTTCCTTAAATTAACTACCAAACCAACCTTTCTTAGAACCTCAAATAGAGCTCCAATTCTCTTTAGATGTGCCTCCCAATTGTCGCTATAAATGATTAAGTCATCAATATATACTACGCATCCTTCTAAATCACAAGTGATGAAATTCATGAGTCTTTGAAAGATGGCGGCTGCATTTTTCATACCGAATGGCATAACCTTGCATTCATAAAGCCTGTCACCTGACACAAATGCAGAAATTTTCCTTGCCCTGGGTGAAAGACCGACCTGCCTGTAGCCTTTCAACAAATCAAATTTGCTAGTATATTTAGCAGATCCCACACGGTCGATACAATCTTCCACCCGAGGCAAAGGGAAGGAGTCCGTTTTCGTAATCGAGTTAACCTTGCGATAATCAAAGCAGAGTCTATGCTCGCCACCCTCCTTTTTAACCAAGACCACCGGAGAGCTCCAGGGGCTACAACTGGGCTCTACTAGATCGTGGTCCAGCATATACTTATCTTCGTCTTTAACGATGTCCCAACCGATACGGACTTTGTTTAATAGGTCGTGCCTCCCCTACATCAACATCATGTTCTAAAATATTAGTTCGTCCTGGTGAATCCTGAAATAAATCTTTATAATCATTAATTAACATTGTTAAAGACGTTACTTTGTCCTTATCCAGGTGCTGGAATCTAACATAAAGGTTATTGAGAATACTCGAATTATTAGACAGACCATCAGCCCCACAGGTAATTCAATGTCTACCATAGGATCTACTTCTACCTCTACCAGTGACACTGGTTCTACGTCTACCTCTACTTCTCTACTGACAAAAGGCTTTAACATATTTATGTGACAAATTTGGGTTTTTCGACGTCTTTCAGGGGTCTCAATCAGGTAATTAACATTATTCAATTTCTTGAGTACCTTCCACGGACCTGAGAATTTTGCCTTGAGTGGATTTCCAGGCATGGGAAGCAATACCAAGACTCTGTCTCCTGGATCAAAATGTCTCATTTGGGTTCCAACATCATAATTTGTTTTCATAGTAGCTTGAGCCTTTGTTAAATTTTCCCGGGCAAAGGTCCAAGCTCTACGCAATTTCTCCTGCAAATTAGATACATAATCCAAAACATTCATTTCCTGGGGTTCTCCCTCCCAGTGCTCTCTCACAACATCCAATGGACCACGAACACAAATATAAGCTGAAAGGGAAAGAAACCCAAATTTTCATTAGGTGTTGACCTGATTGCAAATAGAGCACAAAGGATCTCTTTATTCCATTCACAACCTGTTTCCAAACAAAATTTTTTAAAGACAGATTTCAGGGTTTGGTGGAATCTCTCCACTTGGCCCTGACTTTCAGGGTGATAAGGGGAGGAAGTAACATGATCAATCCCTAACTCATTCATTTTTCGCTTAAAGTACTTACTTGTAAAGTTCGTACCACAGTCACTTTGAATAATCTTTTGAATACCAAACCTCGTAAAGAAGCCAACCAGCGCCTCGACAATTCTCTCCCCTCTAATACTCCGCAGCGGGACAGCCTCAGGGAAACGTGACATCCTGTCAACCATTGTCAAAATATATTCATGTCCCCCGCGCGTCCCCGGTAAAGGACCAACAACATCAATAATCACTTCCCTGAAAGGTTCCCCCACTGACGGAATAGGAATTAAAGGAACTTTTGGAATTTTCTGATTCGGCTTCCCCACGAGTTGACAAACCTTGCAAGATAATACATGTCGCTTTACATCACGACGCATTCCAGGCCAGAAAAAATGTTCAGCGAGTTTCTGAAGTCTTCCTCACCCCGAAATGCCCTGAAAGGTTATTCTCATGTGCTAAAGATAATAACTTAGAACGGTATCGTTCTGGAATTACCAATTGCCTTAAAACCTCAACTTGGTCAGCAGGCGCATTAAGTGACCTCCTGACTCTATACACCAAACCTTCTTGTTTAAGAAAAACAGGTTTTGATAAATCATCAACATCAAAGTCATCAAAATTAGAAAACTCATTTGCTTGGGCTTCTTTTAAAGCCTCGACATCCCATTCAATATCATTAAACAAAATATCTCTACTACTATTACTACAACTACTCGTCACTTTGTCAGTCGTTTGTCCATTCATTTCATCAAAGTCTAAATTAACATGATCGAGATCAATCTCTCGAGCACGAGAACGAGTAATAACAGAGGTAGGTTCTCACAGAGAAACCTCAAAACAATACGCATCATCCTCTATCTCCGTAACAGTCAAAATTGGGAAACAATTTGCCTCGTCATGCAACACCAAATCATTAGCATGTCAATACCGGGAACAGGTAAACTATCGACCACTGCTAGTTTTACCGTACCTCGTAATATGACAATTTGTCGAAAATTGCATTTTTCCTAACTATACAAACCTGAGGTCCTTTACATATAGTCCCTCCTCATGCCACCCCTCACTCTGCGTATTTTGTATGGGCCAAAAGCAAAAGTGATTTGTTTACCTCCGAGTCGCGCGGCGCGCGACTGTCGGACAAGCAGTTAACTACCGTTCTCCCCTTGTTCGAAGCTTACGACCGTTCCAGCTGCCGCTAGCTACTTCCTATTGTTAAAGGACCTCAGGTTTGTATAGTTAGGAAAAATGCAATTTTCGACAAATTGTCATTTGTTCCAATACGTAATACAAACCATCGGTCCTTTAACAATAGGAAGACTCACTTCTTGGTGGGAGGAATCTGAGTCTTTGATGAACAGACTGGTGTTCGTCCATCCCTGGAATGCCTCCCTGGTCGTAAGAGCGAGGGAGGGATCCAAGCCTCTGTCCGATTGATCGGGGTGTGCACCGCAGGATCAATGGTCAGACCTCTGGGCCGAGTACTAAGAGAGAGGCAAGCGTATCTCTTCGTACCAGCAAGCAAGAACTTGTTCCTGTTTGCAAGAGGCAACATAAAGTATGGGTTGTCTCAAGCTGGCATCCACTTCCTCCCCCCCCCTTGTTGGAGGAAGTGGTGGATATACGCTCCTATCCCTATGAATGAGGATAGGATGGGGCTCTGTTGAGTAGCTCACCTGCATCTTGTCCTTATCCAGCAGGGTGACGACCGTGTCCCTCTAACCACAGGTAGAGGGGAAGAAAAAGATGGGAAGAGGAGCCAGTCACACTCTCATTCACTCATCCATTCTTATGGTCACACCAGGACTCGATGCTGTTCAGCCTGCGAGGGTCTGGGTTCGCTACACAACGTGTTGAGCAGCCACCACGGGTCCCAAGGAAAAAAGATCCAAGGACCTGTGGGCAATATCCCGAAGGTAGAAGGAAGGGCATGTGGTCTGGTTGACCAGACCCCTGCCTTCAGTACCTGCACCACGGAGAAGTTCTTGCGGACAAGGCAGCATCTCCTTCGCATCGAAGGCGGTGAAGTCCATTAGGGAGGGGATTGTGAACGACTCGAACCAACCGTCAGGGACGAAGGGTTCTGAGTCTTCGCTACGAAGTTCGGTACGAAATCGAGCGTCACGGATCCCCATCCCCTGGATGCTTGACTTCGCAGGAGAAGTCATGCAGTTCCTCAGAGGAAAAGAAGGAAATAGTCGCATGACCTATCCCTCTTCTCTACTTCGGTGATGTCCAGTACCCATACTGGTCTGTCCGTTGTGCCACGAAGTCTCTCGCATCCTCCTATCCCCATGCAGCGAAGTTCTCGGTAGTGGATAGGACACCGACACTCCATGGTGGGTGTCAATGGTATGGGTACTGTGACAAGCTATTAAAACGAAGTAATGATTGCTCTGTAACAACCGAACTAAGTCAACAGCGTAGTTCGTAACTGACTCGGCCGCTCTGACAGCTGCCGACTGACTGCGTTCGGTAGGAGGCAAGTTGTCAAAGCATCCGAGTAAGTCACGTGACTTTCGCCTTTCCTTTAAAAGGGTTATGCCGAGAGACCAAACAAATAATGTATTTGTTTGTCACCAATGCCGGACAGCGAGGTGGATGATTCTCTTAAGGCATGTGCCCAACAGGCGAAAGTCAATTGCCTTCTAGAGACCGAGGTCCCTGAAGGTAAAACATCTCATGGTTGTTGAATCTCAGCTAAGGAGAAACAACACTATGTACCGTTGAAGACGAAGGTAGATATTGAATGCAACCTACGTCTTCACAGATGAATCGAGAGAAAGGATTCTCAAGATTCATAACCTGTGCTTACGAATGACTGAAAACGCTAACCGCTATTTCATTGCTGTCCGGTGAGAAGTCGTAGTTGCAATGAAAGCGGGGCGTTCTTCAGTAATGAAAACACAGGGGAAAGCTCGCCTGAAGAACTGCTTCTCATGGGCTGAACATTTGGAAGTAGAGCTGTCAGGTCGGAGAGTAGGCGATGTCTTCTGACACATCTCGTAATTCGGTTGAACAATGAACAATTGTACACCTACGAATAAGAGATATTTTGAAGACAAACTCAGATGTCTGCAAAATAATCCATTCGCATTATCGCAGTGCGGATGCAGCGGGAGACTTGTACAGACGTTCTGTTTACCGTGCGGTAAACAGAAAGATGAAAGAGTTCAAGAGATATCTCTGTTGAAAATTCTCGCAATGTCGAAGGCGATGGAATCTAGCGTCACAGCAGTAGATGGTCCTTCATTATTGCGAGAATCCCCGTTAATCAGAGACCTAAGTCCATGATTGTTGGCAGAGATACGGTTCGGTAGTCAATCAAAGCAGGGCAGAGAGAGACATACATGACCGTGCATATCGGAGGCCCAGCTGATACTGAGCTGCTATCAGGCAGTTCAATACACAGTAGTTGAGCCTGAGCTCTCGCTGACTCGTCATCCTGAGTTGCCAGGTAATCCATTATTCCACGAAGGAATGCGTTCGGCTAGAACTACCGAGCATAAAAGATATGCTCGAGCAATTATATTTAGGCGAAACGAATTTCGGTAAATATAAAAGTTGAAATGGTGTTGTCGTGACAAAACCATAAGTATATAAAATTGAAACTGAAAACTCCTGGGAGGTTGTCAGGCAACCCCGAGTTGCAGTTCAATTAGAATACTTCTCTTATAAGTCGCAATCCGTAGATTAACTAGGATATGCGCCTACCCCTCGGACAATTCAACTGCTTAGTAGAATCATGTCGCGAGGTTAATATACGTAGTATATTTGTAGGATTCTGAACAACGATCTCATCCTAAATTCTTTCCTTCTAGAAAACAAATAAGGATTGGAGATCGACCACCTTCGATCTCTATCAAGAGAGTGAAGGAGAAGTCTTCCTCGAAGGAAAGCTTCAATGGTGAACAGAATACTAAGACGATAGTTCAAGCCAAACTGGATATTCCCGTCCGATCTTCTCTAGTCCAGGTTGGTCGCCTACTGTGAGATAGTTTCTTCAGCAGCAGTCTTCTTCCCAATGCTAGAAATTCCAGGAATTCGAGCATAGGCGAGGTTCCCGATTATCGTGTATATCGGGGATTATCGTGTATATCGGGGATTCTCGTCTCGCTCACTTTGGACCGTGGTCTCGCGTAAGTGTTTGGAGATCGTAAAACTCGAACACTGAATGCGTTAGAAATTCCGTAGAATTCTAAGCAGTCTGCGAAACCCCCACCGAATTCGTCAAACGATATCGGCTGGTGGTCCTCTCGATTCCCGTAGAAATCGAGAATGGGGCAGGATTCCTCCTCAACGACCGGGGCTTACGTCAGGTAGGACCCGAAGGTCCCCCCGGTAGCGCAGTCCCGAACGTGGGATCCTACAGAGAAATCTCTGTAGGATCCCTCCCCTTTCCCTCGTAACCGTAAGGAGAGAGGGAATGGGGGAGGAATTGGATACTCGCTCGCCTTCCCAGTGGAACTAGCAGTTGGAGAAGAGTAGGAACAGCCATCGCCTTGCGGCGATGGCCTCTCAGAGTCTGGGAAAACGTATCGTCAGGAGAAAACGTTTTCCCGCGGAGGGTTACGAACTCTCACTGTAGGTAAGGGTCTGCCGCCACTGTGAACGTCGTCTGGGTGGGGCTGATCGACACCTGACAGGAGAGAGCCGATACCGTCCTCCGACTCATTCCAGTCCTCGTCGAGGTCGAAACCTCTCAGGAGGACCGAAGGAGTATTCAAATACGGTGTCCGAAGACACGTAGAAACGCCGCTGTCGCAGTAGAGGAGGTGGAAGTAGCTTGATCGACCGGCCAGAACTGAGAGAGCCTTCTTGTCCGGAGACGAGAGACTCTGGTTCGAGACAGAATCGGCAAGTTCCGATCGCGGCAGACCCACCGTCGGTTTGGGTTCCCTCTCGGCCCCAAAACGACTCGAGCAGAGACGTGGGCTCTGCTGGTGGGGGAGCGGCAATCCTTCCGCAAGGTCATTATGCTGACGAATCAGCTTAATGACTTCTGCAAATTCCTCTGTATCTCGGGAGTAACCGTGTCTTGCGGAGTAGGACCGTCCAGTCCCTCCAACAAGAACAGATCCCGAGATACTCCTCCTTCAGAAGGAGGAACAGCGGCAGACCCCTGACGGTCGCCTCCAGCTACTTGCGCGTATGTCCTGGTCGGTCCTAGAACCGTGCCTGTCCATACGGCGTCATAGCGGGATCGCGAGCGTCGCGCACCTCTCGCGATCACTCATAGGTACCTCGCTCCTCCCGGTGTAGCCCGAGGAGGTTGAAGGTACAGGAGAGGCAGACCTGACGCTCCCCCCTAGCTCGCTGGCAGGACCAGCGTGCTTGGAGGGCCTGCTGCTGATCGTCCACCCGCAGTGGCGATCGAGCAGCAGGCCTAGCCTTGCCGCTCGCCTGGGGCGAGAGGCTCGGCTGAGAACGTCGACGCTGATCTCTAGCGTCAGGCGAGCTGTTGCTGGTTACCGTCTCCGCCCAGTCCCGATGGGAGCTGCGTCAGGTGACCTGCTAGGCTCGTTGTCGCGGTGAGACCGGCGAGCGTCCTCTCGGCGCACGTCGAGCCGCTGGTACCAGCCGTGGCTGGTACCGACGACCGCGGGACCCCTTCCTCGCCTCAACCCGTGGCTGGTCAGCGACCATCACGTCAACCCGAGCAGCCAGCTGGTCGCTGCGAGAGCGTCCACTGGCCTAGCGAGAGTCGTCTGCACGACACTCGCCAGTCTTCTGCTCCGCGCTTCGGTCTTGGCGGCGAGCGAGCTCGAGTGTCAAGACTTTGGCTGGACGGTCTCCCGCGGGAGACCGTCCACTCGGTACTTCTCGCTAACGAGAAGCCGAGGCGGATCCTGGTTTAGCGGCAGAACCGCTAGAACCAGGCGAGGAAAAGTGCCAGCCGAAGCTGGTAACTCCTCTGGTCCCCGTCTTCTTCTCCTTGGTAGAAGAAAAGACGGGCCCTGTTCCCGAGGGAGCAGGAGGACCAGCAGAAGAGCTCCCCGAATCGCCGGAGCGAGACGGGCCCGTTAGAAGGTCCCGAAGGAGCCTTCTTATGGGGAAAACCCGGGTTACCAGCCAGCTGGTCGCTGCAAGAGCGGCCGCTGGCCTGGCAAGAGTCACCTGAGCGTCTCTCACCAGCCTTCTGCTCCGTGCCGCGTCTTGGCGCCGAGCGAACTCTGGCGCCGAAACTTGGCTGCACGGTCTCCCGAGGGAGACCGTACACTCGGGTCATCTCTCGCGAACGAGAGACCGAGCCGGAACCTGGCGTAGCGGCATCGCCGCTAGCACCAGGCGAGGAAGTACCAGAGCTAACCGATACTCCTCTGGTCCCCGTCTATCTCTTCCTTACGGAAGGGAGACGGGCCCGCTCCCGAAGGAGCAGGAGGACCAGCAGAAGGACCCCCGTCCCACCGGGGTGGGTACGGGCCCTTAGAAGTTCCCGAAGGAGACTTCTTAGGGGGAAGGCAGCCTTCTTCTTCTTCGGCTTATGGGCCTTAGAAGTCGAAGGGGAAGAGGCAGCAGCAGACGATGAAGACGAAGATGACAGCTTCCTCTTCTCCTCTTCCTCGTCAGCTCACGCAGGACAGTCGTCAGGTCCTCCATCCAGGCCGGAGCCGGGGCTATTGCCGAAGCAACACGGCCCGACTGCACCTGTCCGGAAGGACCTGGGACTGGGGAAGACACACCGTGGGCAGGACCAGCATGGACAGGCACAGGAACCAGGAGCGACAGGAACAGCAACCAGCTCAGGAGCGGCAGGAACAGCGGCAGCGGTTAGACCCAGAAGGGGACAGCCAAGCCAACAGCGGGAATCACATCAGCGGCAGGTACGGCAGGCCCAGCGATCGCCTCGTAGAATCATCGGCAGCCAGCGGAACCTGGGTCCTGGCGGCCGGTCCAGGGGCGAGCTGCTGGAACAGCGGAAGTCTGGGGCAGGCAACACGAAGAAAACAGGCGGCGGCGGCAACCCCACCTCGGTACGGCTGCGGCCCTAGTAGCGGCAGACGGCGTCATCGACACAGCATGGGGAGTGTAGACCAGGAGGGGGGGGAGCAGCATAAGCGGCCGTGGTAGTAGTGGAGACCGCCCCAGACCTCGCTAGACGCTGCAGCAGCCCGTGGATGCTAGGCACGCCCTGCCTCCGCGGTGGTCCCATACCTGTCCAAGGTCGTCTCCCACGGATGTAGCACCTGCGGTAACATAGATAGATTAGTAAGAGGGGTTCCCTCACGCACGGGGGGAAGACATGCCCCACCCCGAACGCAAGGAAGACCCCAAATACAAAATACAACGAAGAAGCTGAGCGGGGGGCAGGAAGGAAGACGAAGAATCGGATACCAAGGGAGTCGCGGGAGAGCTTTCCGACGACTTCCTGGCAGATACTTCGCTTCCCTACCCCCGCACAGCAGTGAAAAGTAATATGAAAATGAAACAGAATACTGCCCTTGCGATTCACTTCATAGAACTTAAAGGGGAAAAGATCAATTCCCGGGTAAGAACGGAAACTTGATCCAATAATATGATGCTATCATAAAATATATATGAAAATGAAACAGAATACTGCACTTGCGATTTCATTTTCCAATTGCGAATCCACTTTCATTGCATTCTATTATACAAAATTAAAAGGCTCGTGCCGAGCGCAATCACACTCTCGGTAACGAACGCACAGGGCAAAAATATAATGAAAAGAGTACTTACATTTTTCAATTACACACTTTCGCCCAAAATACATGACTCGGCGCGAGCGCGCCCGCCCTCGGCACCGAGACATAATTCAAGGGTTCAATTCATGAAAAGAGAGGAAATCGCCGCATCTACGGCGATAACTCCATGTTGGTTCATAATTAAGTAATGAAAATGAAAACAGTGTACTTACAGTTTCATTTTCAAGTCAAACAAACCATTAGTAGAAAACACAATATAAACAAAGCATACGACGATGAAGCGGGCAGAGAGCGATGACGAACACGTCCTTCACACCCGCGGCCGAAAGCAAAAGTGATTTGTTTACCTCCCAGTCGCGCGGCGCGCGACTGTCGGACAAGCAGTTAACTACCGTTCTCCCCTTGTTCGAAGCTTACGACCGTTCCAGCTGCCGCTAGCTACTTCCTATTGTTAAAGGACCGATGGTTTGTATTACGTATCGGAACAAACTCAGTTTCTAGATACATTGTTTCGAGAGGATAAGAAGCAATCGTGTTAGGAACTCCACCCAGAACTACAAAATCATTATTTGAAAATTCAAACCCATTAGGTACAGACGTTTTTAAAATTAAAGATTGACCTGCACCAGTGTCACGAAGAATCTTAACACTACGTCCTATTCGTTTGTCAACATCAGTGAAAATAGTCCCATTTCGATATGTATTTAGCAAACTTTAGTCACTTGCTTTCATTCGATACCTCTTTCTTTGGAGAGGTCTCCGCAGAAACAGCATTAACGGGTTCTGTATTTCTTTCTAGGTAATTTTTCCTAGTAAAGCAATTCGCTTTTACATGACCCTTCCTATTTCACCAATAACAACTTAACCCAGACTCGTAAGATTCTCTGCGTCCACTACCACCACCAGACATACTACTATTCACGTAACTACGCGATACTACACTACCGTTTTTACTGCTATCTACATTACGGTTCACACTTGCATTTTTATCAAAATCAGTCGACCTTCTCTGATAAGTTTTTCCCTGCCAAATATTTCCATTACGAGGAGAGAACTTTTTAGACATATCTTTCCTTACCGGGTCTTGCCTGTGTGCAAGGGAATACTCATCAGAGGCAATTGCCATCTCCTGTGAAGAATCAATCTTTAACTCCTCCAAATGAATCTTTAGCTCCCTTGACACAGACCTCTTAAATTCTTCAGTCAAAATCAACTCTCTAAACTTTTCAAACGAGTCAACCTCCTTAGCTTTAACCAGTCGTCCACGAACTGTTCTTTCTTTCGAGCGAATTCCACGAAAGTCATATCCGGACTCTTTTTAAAGTTCCTAAACTTTTGTCTGTATGCCTCCGGAACGAGATCGTAAGCTTCCAGGATTATCGCTTTCACAGAGTCATAATCAGATGACAATCCCTCGTTAAGTGTATTGTACACACGCTGCGACTTACCTTTTAAGCGACACTGGATCAAAGTGGTCCACATGTCCCGAGGCCAATTTAACTTCTTAGCAATTCTTTCAAAAGAAATGAAGAATTCGGAAACGTCTTCTTCATTAAACTGGGGAACAAGTTTAAGGGCACTTAATAGGTTAAATCTATCATTATCACTACGATTATTACCATTATCGGCCGACATCTGCAATTTTAACAATTGGATTTCATGATCCCTTTCCTTCGCCCTTTCTTCAGCCTGTAGCTGAAGTGCTTTAAAATCCAACTCATTAATCCTGGATTTCTCCTTCAAAATATCCAATTTCAGTTGGCTTACCTGACCATCATTTATATTATTTCCACTGCCTGTTTCCCCATTTTTATTACTAACATTGTCTTCTTCCTCAACATCTCTGGCACCTACCACCTTATTTTCACCATTTTTATTACTATTCCCTATTTCCTCATCACTGATGATACCTAAGGTTTCTTTAAACAACTTACCAGCTTTAATTACCTCAAATAAGAGCTGACCTTTCCTAACCTCTGAAGACACACTCAAACCTAGAAATTCACCTAATATCCATAACTGATCTCGTTTTAGATCAAAGAGATTCCTCTCCCAATCAGGGTCTGCCAAAAACTGGGCAGCAGCATTCTCTTCCTCATCAAAATAATGCATAATTATATACTAAGTGGGGTGGAACTGAAAATAATCTACCTAAGCCCATCCACTGACCTAAACACCTCTTTGAATGCACTCGTGAATTACACTGTCGGATGATCCTGGCTAGAGGTCGCCAAAATATGTTATGAACATTACTCACAACTATTTAAAAGTATCCTAAGTGGCAAGAACAGGCTCTTTTCTTTTAATGATCAGCTGTTTTAACGTTTATATATGGCAGCCAGCCAAAGATCAACCTGTGTTAACACTGAACAACATCCATTCAAATAATACTAGTATGCTATGATTACAATTGAAAGGAGTGAATAATGGTAAAGAATTCTGTAAATATGACGTTACGTTTCCTGATGTCGATGTCAGGCTCTGTTCTACAACATTTTCAGGGTATCAAGTGGCTTAAGTTAGTAGCAGTAGATGGTAGGGTGGGGAACAAGTCACTGTCAAATTTTGTGCGTGTCCCAAGTCACTTTCTATCAAAGGTTTACCTCTTACCACAGGTATGGGCAGCGTTATCCTTAAACCTTTGTATATGCTATTCTGTTTGTTTAAAATAGTGTCCACACCATAATATTGTTTGTGGATTAGTAGTTTCTATGACCATGGCATTCTACATTAAGAATAATAACAATTGGACAGGTAAAAGACTATTCAATTCACAGCGCATTTTCGTTGCTGGAACCTCACACCGCCAAAAAACTGTCAAACAATACTCTCTCTCTCTCTTATAAACTTTTTTTGTCTTTATCTCTGTGCTATTATTGATATTTTGCTGTGCTTCTTTCTTTCTAGCTTTTATTGAATATGAATTTGTTACATTGGTGAAAGTATCTGCATCTTATATTTTGCGTTAGTATTTTAAAAAATTAGCTACATATAGCCATAATTTGTAAAACGAGTATATCTTAGTTTTACCAGACCACTGAACTGATAAGCAGCTCTCCTAGGGCTGGCCCGAAGGATTAGTCATTTTTAGGTGGCTAGGAACCAATTGGGCAGCTAGCAACGGGACTTACAGCTTATTGTGGGATCAGAACCACATTATATCGAAAAATGAATTTCTATCACCAGAAATAAATTCCTCTGATTCTGCGATGGCCAAGCCGATAATCGAACTTCGGACCACCGGATTGGTGGCCGAGCGCGAAAACCGCTCGTCCAACGAGGAACTACCCCCATAATTTGTAAGTTTCCAAAAACTGGCATCGGGTGTTATCACCCAAATCGCTTGCCTTCTCTATGGGTATTGGCCCAATCAGGCAAAATGTATTACAGGCGGTCCCTGGGTTATGACGGGGGTTCCGTTCTTGAGACGCGTCGTAAGCTGAAAATCGTCATAAGACGGAACATCATAAAAAATCCTAAGAAAACCTTACTATTAATGCTTTGGGTACATTAAAAACTATGTAAACTTCATCGTTATTGCATTTTTCATCAAAAAACCTTCAAATATTGATTATTTTGAATTTTTGGTGTCATATTTCTTCTACTAGATCAGCGTTTGTAGGCGTCATAACCTTGGAAATAATTTTTGATGAATATAATTGAAAAGCATCTTAACCTCGGAACGTCGTAAGCCGAACCCATCGTAACCCGGGGACTGCCTATATGTAATGATAGCTAAAGAATGTCAGTTAGGAACAGCGTTAATATAAAAGAGAGGGAGAAACAAGACTGTGAGAGAGAGAGAGAGAGAGAGAGAGAGAGAATTAGTTACAGGAAGTCTCCAACAGCACCCGTAACACGCACAAAGTTTTAATCAAAGCGCTCCCATAGAAATCTTCACCTATGACCTGACCTCTACACTGTAGCCGGAAACTCGACAGTTCCGGTGATGTCATAAGTTCTACCCACAAGGGGAGAAATTAAGTCAATCCATCACACCTAAAGGACGGCGTTAGATAATCTACAACCAATATGAATGACCAACAGAAGGGCCAAAAAGCATATCCCTGCCTATTCTAGGTGGGACATTCTCCTTTGTAGAATCTTCAAGAAGCCCAGCAGCGAAGGAGAGCACCAGTTGAAAAAGAGAGGGCTGCCGCACAGCTCTGACGAAAGTAGGTCAGCTACCCAAAGCCAGAGCAGTTGCTGTTAACAGAACTTCAAACTGATTTGTAGTCTTCATTGTTGAACTTGTATCTGTGACTGTATCATTCTAGTGTGAATGAAGGGAAGAAGCTTGCACTGCATCTCATTTAAAGACTCCTGAGAAACTCAAACAAATAATATATATATCTATATATTTATATGCGCATATATATATATATATTATATATATATATTATATATATATATATATATATATATATATATATATTATATATATATATAGTATATTATATATATGAGTGTCTTTTTACAGTAATACAACAGTATAATATGAAGATAAACAGCCCGTAAAACACTATTTCAATGTTGTAACCATATATTTCGAGCACTTCCTTCTGTGCTCCTGATCACTGGTAAAATATGGACATAGGATGTCTTACAGGAGTATATATACAAAAACATATGTAGTTTGGCAGTAAATCTCTGTTGGTGACCCAAGAAGGGTGGAAATTAAACTATTCCATGGTGATTTGTGGCCTCATTAACTCCCGTCTGGCCACTCGTCCAGTGGTCGGATGTTCTTGGACACCTGCTATAGAAGCGGCCTAAGGTTTAGTTTGTCGATGTCATCCGATTTCCAGTGTCCTCCTGACAGGTTCATATTGTTGGTTTGATTGACGATAACAGATGATACCTGCTTCCCACTCCTCCTTCCTTGGCCTGACGGTGCGACATCTGTTGGGTGCTTAATTAGTTACTTGTTCAACTGCTTCGCGGTTTCATAGTCGCGGATTCGTGTTCGCTCTGGATCAGCGGAGGGAACGAACTTTTGTGCGCCATAGTACTTGATCAAACTGTGCCCCAAGTACAAAGGGTGTCCTAGACCCAGGAATAAAAGGGTCTCTTGCGCTAACAAGTACAAATGGTAAGTGTAGTAACCAGATACTTGGCAATTTGGGTTAACAAATATTAATGGTGTCCAGACACAGATCTTTGGCTACTTCCCCCAAGTATTAATGGTATCCAGACCCAGATACTCTTGACCATCTCGGAACCAAGTATTAATGGTGCCCAGACCCGGGATATTTGGCACTTTGTGTACCAAGTATTAATGGTGCCCAGACCCGGGATATTTGGCACTTTGTGTACCAAGTATTATTGATCCCCAGAGACCAGGGAGGAAAACAAATCACATTATCACTCTAACTTATACGGGTGGTATTAGGAATATATTTTGTTAGAAGACTGACCATATATTTGTTTCTGCATTTTATTGTAAGATTTGTATTTGAGAAAAATGGCTCCATTAGATACTCAGGAATTTTTAGCAGCCCCTTCCATCCAAGTGTTATCTGAAACTACTCTGACTAAGGCACAGTGGAGTGCTCTAGCAGTAGCATGTGGTGGCCATGTGTCTAGTAGCATGATAAAAGTAGAAATCAAATGCACTGCCATGCAAGCACTGATAGACTCTGGTAGAATAACTGATGATGATGAGTTAGAACTGGCTCAAGAGTTGTTGACTGTAGCACAAGCTGATCTTATAAATAAGCAAGTAGAAAAGAAAGAGATAAGTGACACAGAGTTAGAACTCAGACGCATAGAAGTAGAAGAATGTTTGATTAAGCTAAAAAATGCAGGCTGAGAGAGAGAGAGAGTACACAGGGAAAAACAAGAAAGAAGGGAAAGAGAAGAAGAAAAAGCAGCAGAAGATGAAAGGCAAAGGATAAAAGAGGAAAGAGAAATTGCAAGACATGAAAGGGAGATGGAATTGATAAGAGCTAGATCGACATTACCTGTAATACCGTCTAACCCTAACCATGGTAATCAAGACCCTGCATTTGATGTAGTAAGAGTGCAGAAGTTAACCCTCTTACGCCGATTGGACGTATTAAACGTCGAGTCAAAATGTCTCCCGTATGCCGATTGGACGTATCATACGTCGGCTCAAAAAAGTTTTTTTTTTTAAAATTCGCGGAAAAAAATACTTATAGCCTACCAGCCGAAAACTTTTGTATCACGCGCCTTGGGGGATGCTGGGAGTTCACGGATCAAGGCGTTGTTTTGTTTACAATCGCTACGCAGGCGCGCAAGCGCGAATTTCTTTCTTATCGCACTAAAAAGTATCAGTGACACATCTCGGAAATTATTTCGTCACTTTGACATAATTATTGCACCATTTTAAATTATCCTTTACATGAAGTATTATATATGAAAATGTGCGCAATTTCATGCACAATACAACTAAAAAATACTCATGATTGTAGCTTTTATCAATTTTGAAATATTTCATATAAATAAATGACCGTAAGTGCAAAAATTTCAACCTTCGGTCAACTTTGACTCTACAGAAAAGGTCGAGAAACGCAATTGTAAGCTAAAATTCTTATATTATAGTAATATTCAATCATTTGCCTTCATTTTACAACAAATTGGACGTCTCTAGCACAATATTTCGATTTATGGTGAATTTATGAAAAAACTTTTTCCTTACGTTCGTGCGATAACTCTTCCGATAAATTTTTTCGTGCGATTGTCCTAATGTTTGCACCCTTTTAAATTTGCCGTTACATAAAGTTTTATATATGGAAATGTGCGCAATTTCATGCACAATACAACAAAAAACAACCCATGGTTGTAGCTTTTATCAGTTTTGAAATATTTTCATATAAATAACGTTGTGCAAAAATTTCAACTTTCGGTCAACTTTGACTCTACCGAAAATGGTCGAAAACGCAATTGTAAGCTAAAACTCTTTCTATTCTAGTAATATTCAATCATTTACCTCATTTTGCAACGACTTGGAAGTCTCTAGCACAATATTTCGATTTATGGTGAATTTATGAAAAAAAAAAAATTACGTTCGCGCGGTAACTCTTCCGAAAAAATCAGAATTTTTTTGTGCGATTGTTGAAATGTTTGCACCATTTAAAATTAGCTGTTACATAAAGTTTTATATATGAAAATGTGCGCAATTTCATGTAGAATACAACTAAAAATGATTGAAAGTTGTAGCTTTTCTTTTGCTTTTTTTTTTCTTTTTTTTTGTTTTTTCGAAATATTTGCATATAAATCACGATAAATAGAAAAAAAACCACGTTCGGTCAAATTTGACTCTACCGAAATAGTTGAAAAACGCAATTGTAAGCTAAAACTCTTACGGCCTAGTAATATTCCGTCATTTTTCTCATTTTGAAAACAAATTTGAAGTCTCTAAAACAATATTGTGATTTATGGTGAATTTTTGAAAAATATATTTACCTTCACTCCGCGCGCCGATTCGCGGCCGCAAGTCTCCGAAATACGTACATGGCATTATCCTAATATTTGCTCCTTTTCATATTAGCCTTTTTATAGAGTTTCATATATCAAAATGTGCGCAAATTCATGAAGAATACAATAAAAAATAATTGAAGGTTGTAGCTTTTTCCATCTTCGAAATATGTGCATATGAAAAAATATATATATTAAAATTTCGACATTCGGTCAAATTTAACTCGTCCGAAATGGTCGAAATCTGCAATTCTAATCTAAAACTCTTACAGTATCGTAATATTCAATCATTTGTCTTAATTTTGAAACAAATTGGAAGTCTCTAGAACAATATTGTGATTTACGGTGAATTTTTGAAAAAAATATTTTTTTGCGTCCGCGCGTTACGAATTCGTACATCATTTTGTGATAATATTTTTCCGGTGTTGCTTTTATTGTTTTACAATGTATTATATATCAAAATGATCGCAATTTAGTGTACAATACAACGCAAAAAAAAGTAACTGGTTAGCTTTGACCGTTTTCTGCACAGCGTGATTTGAATACAATTATGTATGAATTTTTTTTTTTCGCTACCATATATCGCATTATTTACATATGATAATGATATTATTTTTCATTTCTGATGGTTGCATTCTAAACTTCAGGCAATGACAAAAAAAGGAGCCAAAAATTAACTCTTAATCTTCAAAAGTACGCGCGCTGTAATTTTTTGAAAAAATTATTTTTTCCACTTCCGCGCTCACTCCAAACCAGGCCCGGCATACGGGAGACGTTTTGATTTTTAGGGCTCCGGCGTAAGAGGGTTAATCCCTAAGTTTACTGAAGAGGCTCCTGATGAGTTCTTTGTTCACTTTGAGAAAGTGGTCAGTTTTGCTACAAAGTGTCTTGATTGGTAAAGGGAGAAGCATTTATTTAGACTTAACAGCTGATCAGTGTAAAGACTACAAGGTACTCAAACATAATGTGCTACAAGTATACCAGTTGACCCCAGAGTACTACAATGAAAGATTCAAAAATTTAAGAAAGGATGAAAAAGTAACTTTCTTGGATTACGCTTATAAAGTGAGGTGTTGGAGGCAGCTAAAGTTACAACTTTTGAAGAGTTAGAAGAGTTAGTTGTTTTGGAGCAATATTTTAAAGGTATTCCTGAGCATATAAGAGCCTATTTGAGAGAGAGAGAGAGGTTAAAAAACTTAACAAAGCTGCTACACTGAGTGAAGACTACAATATAATTAGTAGCAGGCGCAATTATAATTTCAAGTACCAGAATCAACCACGCCAAGGTTTTAAGTCTCATCCACGTTTCAGAAGCAATTTTATAAATGGGAAACCTACATGTAATCAGGTTTCAGAAGCAATTTTATAAATGGGAAACCTACAAGTAATAATACTCCTTAGCAAGCTAATGTGATATCCTCATCTAATTTTGCAAGACAGTTGCAAAAGCCTAATGTTGTCTGTTTTAAGTGTGGAAGAGCAGTTTACTTCAGTCAGGAGTGTTATCGGAATTATCAGCAGTCAAAGCCTGTTGGTCAAATAGTAAGAGTTGACCAGGTGAAACAGACTGTTAAGAACAATGTGGGGAAGAATCCGATTACAGGGAAGACTGAAAATGAACAAGCTGAGTGTTTAGCAACCAGTGGAAATGTAACTTCAAGCAGTGAGTGGCTGAGCAGTTTGGAGGCCTTTAAGCCATATATCTATGAGGGTACACTGGCAACTCAAGAAGAGAGTGTGCAGGTACCAGTCAAGATTTTACGTGATACAGGGAGCAACCATAGTGCGGTGTTACGTGGTGCTCACCCAATGTTGGAGAAGAATCTCACTGGAGATTCAGTTATTTTGAAGGGTATAGGATGAGAGGAAGTAACTCCTATATGCCACTTACACCTGTCTTGTGAATTAATGACAGGGAGTGTTGATTTTGCTGTAATGGACTCACTGGCTGTGGAAGGTGTACATGTTCTGTTGGGTTATGAAGTTGGTGGTGTTCCATTTGTTCCTTGTCCTGTAGTGACAGACAAACCATTGAGAATTATTCCTACGGTAGAGTTGGAGAAAAATAACCCCTAACTGTTCCCTAGTTGTATAACTACCAGGGGTATGAGGAGGATTACGACTGTTGGTGAAGAAACTGAGGATTTGCACACCCAAGATGGACCAAGTGAAGGATCTTTGAATTTAGAACAATTGTTCCAGAGGAGTGATGCTTCCCGTGGAGCTGACTGAGAAGAGATTTCCCCAAAAAATGAAGAATCTGTTGTTCCTGAAGAGATTCCGAGTTGTCAAAGTGTTCTTGAAGATAGTAGTGAAACTACAGTAGCTGAGGTAGCAGATATTGATAGTTCAACCCTTGAAGTTGGACAGGTAACAAGAGAGAAGCTAATGGACTTCCAGAAGAAGGATGCATCGTTAGCTGATTTGTTCTTCAGAGCTGTTGATCAGGAAGAGATGCAACAAACTCCTACCTGTTATTATCTGAAGGAAGGTTTGCTGATGAGGAAGTATAGACCTTCAGATATACCCAGAAATGCTGAATGGGGCGAATATCATCAGACTTTGATTCCATGTCCATTGAGAAAGCAAGTGGTAGCAGTAGCTCATGAATCTGGACATATGGGAATCAGGAAGACTGTGGAGAAGATCATGAGATATTTTTTCTGGCCTGGACTTCATAAAGATGTTAGCAGGTTCTGTCGAGTGTGTCATACCTGCCAGATAGCTGGAAAACCCAATGAAACCATTCAGAAAGCCCCCCCCTACAACCTATAGAAGTTAGAGAAGAACCCTTTAACAAGGGGATTTTAGATATGGCTGGACCACTTCCGAAGACGAAGAAAGGAAATGAATATCTGTTAACATTAATGTGCCCTGTTACCAGATATCCTAAGGCGATCCCTGTTAGAAACATATCAGCCAAGATAGTTGCTGAGAAACTAGAGGAGCTTTTCTCAAAGTTTGGTATACCAGAAATTGAACAAAGCGATAGAGGAACGAACTTTACTTCCAAGTTATTCCAGGATGTGATGAACTTATTAGGGGTGAAACAACAGTTATCAACTGCTTATCATCCAGAAACTCAAGGATCCCTGGAAAGGTTCCACCAGACATTGAAAAGTATACTGACAAAGTATTGTTTTGAGTCAGGAAGAGATTGGGATGTTGGTTTACCCTTAATGTTATTTGAAGTTAGGAATGCTTATCAAGAAAGCATGGGATGTTCACCTAATGAGATGATTTTTGGAAGAGAAGTGAGAGGAGCTTTGAAGATTCTTGCAGAAAATTGGGTAGAAAATAAAGAGGAAATCCAAGGAGAAAGACTAAGCTAAGAAGTTTTAGTGTTGGTCAACAAGTGTTAGTGTTTCTGCCAGTCAAGAGATTTCCCCTTACCAATAAATTTCAAGGTCCCTACAGGATAATTGAGAAGTTAAGTGATAGAACTTATGTGACTGAAACACCAGAAAGAAGAAAACGACAGAGGAAGATACATGTGAACCTCTTGAAACCTTACTTCTCAGAAACTAGAAATGAAACTGTGTCAATAATCCAGACAACTTCATCTACAGAAGACGATGATGGCTATGAATTGGGAGCTGAAAGCAAGATGAATAATTCTTAAATTTTGGAAAATTTGGAGGATAATCTGAAACCTCTTAATGTTGAACAAGGTAAGGAATTCAGTGAAGTGATTAGAAGCTTCACAGAGATTTTTGCAGATGTACCCAGACATACTTAATCTGACCAAACATGGAATCAAGATCCAAGAAGATGGAAAATCATTCAAGCAAGGAGCTTATCACTTATCACCTTATCATCGAGATGTTCTGAGGAAAGAAGTTCAGAATTTGCTACAACAAGGATTAGCAGAACCCAGTTCAAGTCACTTCAGTTCTCCATGGGTGTCAGTGAAGAAACCTGATGGCTCCTTTAGGATGTGTACTGATTATAGGAAACTGAATTCCATTAGTATGGCTGACAATTATCCCTTGCCTCTTATAGATCAGTTACTTGATAATATTGGGCAAGCCAAGTTTGTGTACTGATTATAGGAAACTGAATTCCATTAGTATGGCGGACAATTATCCCTTGCCTCTTATAAATCAGTTACTTGATAATATTGGGCAAGCCAAGTTTGTTTCCAAGATAGACTTATTGAAGGGATATTATCAGATACCCTTAAATGAAAATGCAAAGTTGCTGTCAGCTTTTATTACTCCTTTCGGATTGTATTAGTATACTGTACTGCCATTTGGTCTGATGAATGCACCAGCCACATTTCAACAAGTGATGGATCAACTGCTAGGATCTATAGAAGGAGTAGGTGTATACCTTGATGACATAGTCATTTACTCTACAACGTGGGAAGAACATCTGCAGATCCTGAAGAAAGTTTTCAAGAAACTACAAGAGGCAGGACTAACAGTCAACCTAGAGAAGAGTGAGTTTGGGAAGGCAACTGTTCAGTACCTTGGATTTGAAGTTGGGAAAGACCTTCTCACTCCGGTGAATGCTAATGTAGAAAGTATCCATAAGGCTACCACCCCTACTACTAGGAAGCAGCTACAAAGATTTTTGGGCATGGCTGGATTCTATCATCGTTTCTGTCCAAATTTCTCAGCCATAATAGCTCCCTTGACAGACTTAACTAGTCCAAAAACTAAGTTTGTTTGGACTCAAGAATGTCAAGAATCCTTTAAGAAGGTAAAAGCCCTTTTAACCAGTGCTTCAAGCTCCAGACTTTAATAAGAAATTTGTGATACAAATTGATGCCTCTGATTGTGGAATTGGAGCTGTTCTACTTCAAGAAGATGAAAATAACCTTCTACACCCTGTGTGTTTCCTGTCTTTGAAACTGAAAAAGCATCAGAAAAACTATGCAACTATTGAAAAGGAAACTAATCACAAGCTTGAAAAAGTTTGAAGTGTATGTGAACAGACCTAGGAATGAAGAAGTTTTAGTGTTGTCTGATCACAATCCCCTGTCATTTATACAGAGGATAAAACACTATAATCAAAGACTGACCAGGTGGTCTTTGTGCTTGCAACAGTATAATTTGAAGGTTGAGCACATATCTGGTAAGAACAATGTAGCTGCCAATTATTTATCCCATTGTGAATGTTGGATTCAACCCCAGAATAACTAATCTTCTAGGGGGAGAAATCTTGTAATGTAAGTTTTGTAATGCAGTTATAATTTTGGTAATATGATTAATTCACCTCAGAACCTGTGTATCATGTTATGAAATGTATGTTTTTGTGTTCAGATTCCCATATTTAAAGATAACACATGTTAAGTAGTGTAACTTTTCCTTTTTAAACATACATAAGGCAGAGAGAGGAAAAACGTACATAAGACAGAGAGAAGGAGTAATAGAGAAGGTTGTTATTCACATCTTGAGAATGTCTGAGCCACCTGATTTCTTTATCCGCACAAACATGCGTAGGGACCTCCCAGGCAGCATCGAGTCCTTCAAGAACTTTCCCTACAATGATGTTATTCATGTTTAACATAGAGAGATGAAGTAATATGTTTTCGTCTTGAACTCTATGCTAATCGTCCCATATGCCCATACGCTTATGGGGATAGAGAACTATTCATTCAATTCCGATACCTGGTTGGGTGCATTAGGGAGAAATATCTCTCTCTCTCTCTCTCTCTCTCTCTCTCTCTCTCTCTCTCTCGTTCACGAGACTGTTTCATTAACGTAATGTAACTCACATTTGTATTTGAGCTGGTCACTCATTATTATATAATTCTTAGTAATATGTGTTTTTAGTGGAATCTGAGCATAGTGTTATTAATATTATTTTTGTGAAGGTGTCCACGAAAATATTGAAGAGGTTGAAACTGTAACGCTTATGGGCACCGATACCTGGCTGGGTGCATTAGGGAGAAATCTCTCTCTCTCGCGCTCGCTCGTTCGCGAGACTGTTTCATTAACGTAATGTAACTCACATTTGTATTTGAGCTGGTCACTCATTATTATATAATTCTTGGTAATATGTGTTGTTTGTGGAATCTGAGTATAGGGTTATTAATATTATTTTTGTGAAGGCGCCCACGAAAATATTGAAGAGGTGGAAACTGTAACAGGCCTTTTCTTTTGAGTCAGGAGTTGCAACTGCGTTTGAAGGTATTTTACAAATGTTTTGAAATGCACTTCAAGGTTTTATTTTACAATGTTTGGATAAAATTATAATTTTTATGCAATTTTTATTTTGCTTTGCTCTTTTGACATGTCCATTTTATATGCTTAATGTTTGTACTGTCAATGCTTTAATTGTTTTCATATTATGCATTATACTTTTTTGCATTGTCTTTATTTTGTTTAATTAGTTTGAATTATTTTGATTGTGTAAACTTTGAATCTTACACTTGTGAATTAATCTGTATTTAAATAAATTTCATTTCAAATTTAATGACTGCTTTATAATCTAATTTAATTTTCTTGAACATTTTTTTTTATTTAATTTTGCTTAATAATTAATTCAAGAATTAATTAAACTTTTGTTTTCAAGTAATAATAATTTCCCTGAGATTGAGAATTTCACTTATAAATTTTGAATTTAGAAACAATTTTTTGTATTTAAAATTTTTGGAAGAGTTTCATTTACTTTGTCCAGTATATAACAATATAATATATTATATTTTATTTTTGTTTAGGTAGAAATATAGTGGTAATTGCGCCGTTTCCCTAAAGTGAATCAGAATCAGGGAAATACTTAGATTTGAAATTGCAGAAGGAGTGATGCCCTTTAATTATGATTACCTCACATCCATTTTAATGAACTTAGACTGATTGTTTTCTTGACTGTTCAGTTCTATAAGGGATCTCTGTTACCTTTAGAGTATTCAGTCGTTTAGTATTTGTGATGAAGGGTCAAGTGTCTGGCTGTAGTGAGGTAAGCAATAACCAAGTACTTGATCAAGCTGTGCCCCAAGTACAAAGGGTGTCCTAGACCCAGGAATAAAAGGGTCTCTTGCACTGACAAGTACAAATGGTAAGTGTAGTAACCAGATACTTGGCAATTTGGGTTAACAAATATTAATGGTGTCCAGACACAGATCTTTGGCTACTTCCCCCAAGTATTATATGGTATCCAGACCCAGATACTCTATGCCACTTCGTCACAATATATATGTATATATATATATATATATATATAATAATATATATATATATATATATTATATATCATATCTATATATAATATATATATATATATATATAGATATATATATATATAAAATGTTACTTGGGTGACCAGACATCCCATTTTGGATGTCTGTGCCCCCAAAATCACCACCTTCTGGAGATGTACTAATGTTCCCCCTTACAGAATTTGCTTGTCATGTGTCCCCAATTGCATATTATGCAAATCGTAATAGTCACAATTTTTTAAAGTAAATAGTATTTTTCCTAACTATACAAACCTGAGGTCCTTTACAATATTAATTACTTGCGTTGTAGCTGGAATACGGCCGTTAAATTCTTGAACAAGGTGGTTAGGCAGTAACTACCGCCCGGTAGGTACGGAGAGCCTCCCGACCGGTAGGTACGGAGAGCCTCCCGCCCGGACGTAAACACTCCAATTTACCTTCGGTCTGTGTTTCAGATTGAGGGTGGCATGAGGAGGGCTCTTGCTATAAAGGACCTCAGGTTTATATAGTTACGAAAATTACAATTTACTTCCAGAAAATGTGATTTGTTCCTACATGATATAGAAACCCTCTGTCCTTTACAATAGGAAGACTCACTTGTTGGCGGAAGAAATGTGAGTGAGTCTCTAGAACTAACTGGAGTTCAGAACACTTGGGCAATTCCTCCCGTTCGAAAGAGTGAGGAGGGGTGTTCTGCCTCTGACACACTAATGGGATTCTAAGAACTGCAGGAACAAAAGTCAGACCTCTGGGCCTTTTCGAAATGAGTGAGGACTCGAACTTATACAAAAAGCAGAGAAGAATATACAATGAATTGGAGGCATTAAGGCAAAAAACGAGCCGTTCCTGCCTAATTGCGCGCATCTCCTTCTTCCCCTTGCTAGAGGAAGGAGCGGGATTGCTTCTATAATTCTCATAAGAAAAATAGAAAGGAGGATTGCTTCTATGATTATAATAAAAAAAAACAGAAAGGAAACTCGATGTGTAGGCTTACCTCATCATACGTGTGACCAGTCAGTGGAAGTTCGAGTCCTATTCTCAACCGAAGGAAGAAATGTAGAAGGATGGGGAGGGGGAAGGAGAGACCAGTCACTTTAGTATCCTTCCTACCTCTAGAACTGCACACCATAGGCGAGAGATGCAAATTGTCCTCGTGAATAAGCTGGGTGAGCAAAACAACATATTGAGTATCCACCACAGGTCCAAGAAAAAGAAGTTTCAATGACTCGTAACCAACTACCCAAAGGAAGAAAGATATTATGTGGTCCTCATAAGACTAGATCTATGTGGTCCTCATAGGACTACATCTATGTGGTCCTCATAGGACTACATCTATGTGGTCCTCATAAGACTACATCTATGTGGTCCTCATAGGACTACATTTATCCTCCAGTCCGACATATTGTTTGGAGTGCGATGAAAAGACCAAGCCACTGGCACTGTGCGCTCTCAGGAAGAACATTCAGGTGATGTAGCTATCTACAGAGACGAGGCTCATGATCTCGCAGGACTTGAAGGAAGCCATGTCCTTGGACACTTATACATTGGCAAGCCTATAGTGGAGAAAGGAAACCGACATCCAGTGAAGGGTGTTGAGATTCTGCAGGTCCAGCAACCCATCAATAGGACAAAGTAATGATTGATCTAGATCAATAAAAACAAAGTCCAAATCGTATAGGATCATGCCGAATGATTCGACATCAGAGATGGAGTCGCGACCTGATAACCAGCCTTTGAAGGGTGATACTGAAGACAATCCATGTACAAGTATATCCTCTTCGCCAATGCCGGAGAGAGGTGGGATGTAGCCTTGAAAAACCAAAACTCTGTCTAATGGCTCTTGTAAGGGCTCGCATGTCCCAAACAAAAGTCAAAAGCTGTCCAGAGGCCTGAGGTCCCTGAGATGGCAAGACAGAGAAAGGTTTCTCATCAATAGTAGAATCTCAACTGAGGAGAAACAGTACTACTTTCGTGAAAGACTAGAGCAAGTTCAACTGAGGAGAAACAATACTACTCACATGAAAGACTAGAGCGAGTGTGTACCCACATCTTTCACAGTTGAATTTGAAAGAAGTTACCTTTCACGATTCTGACAGAGAAAAGTTCCGTCAATGAGGCCAACCAAAGAGGATGGTTCTAATTCCTGACATTTACAAAGGACTGAAAGAAAATTTCTATTATTTCACTGGTGTTTGGCAAAAATGCCTGTGCTTACAATGAAGGCTGAAAATCTTTAGCCATGTAAAACACAGGGATGTACTGCCTGCACAAACTGCTTCCTGACACTGTGAAAGTTGGAACAGGGAAGAACTCTTCTCTATGCACTGGCAGCGGCACTCTTAATTATCACTGTGGCCTACCAGTCAATTGTGACGAAAGTGATCCTCTATGAACCAACTAAAGTTCAGCACACTTGAGATTTCCTTCCTGGTCGTAAGAGCAAGGAGGGAAATCCAACCTCTGACATTCTGATCGGGTCATCAACATATGGATGAGGATGAGACCTCCATATGAGAAAAGCAAAGAAGCATAATGTTGGAGACAATAAGGCAATTGAAGTCATTGGGTTTGATTTATGTCAAGGACTCCTTCACCCCCTTGCTAGGGGAAGGGGAGGATATGTGCTTCTATAATCTAGCCAAAGAAAATAGACTGGTAGCTCTATGGAGTGTCTTCTCTACATCAGCCGCCTGGTCCAGCATGTACAGTCCATGTACTCTCTGCCCGAAAGAGGAGAGTAGGATGGAGATGAAGGAGAGCTAGTCACTCCTACAGTCATACACATTCATACCATACAACAAAGGTGAGATGCAAACTTGTCCTATTAAAGGAGCTGGGTAAGTTACACAACTGGTTGAGCAGACACCACCGGTCCCATGGAAAAAGTGTCCAAGGACCTGCGGGGATATCCCGAAGGTAGTGTGAAGTGAAGGTGGTCTGGCGCGACCACACCCCCACCTCTTAAACCAACAGATTCTTACAGAATGCGTAGGAAGGGCCAATACCCTTGACTTTGTGAGCTCTCCTACAAAGGGTACCAGTGTTGTCTTCACTAGCAGCAAAGTACGCCTTCCTGATCATCTCACGAAGCCAGAAAGAAAAAGTGTTCTTGGACACCTCTTTCTTGGAACCTCCAGTGCTAATAAAGAGTCGTCGACACTCAGGCTGGAGATGTCGATCTCCTTCTGGTAGTGCCGTAGCACTCTAAGGGTGAGTTTACACCACGCTTCACAGGGTACTTCATATGTCACCTCTGCCAGCATATGCCCACCCACCTGGGTGCAACGTGCTGCACACCGCGTATTGCCTCTACACAGCCACGATGAGCAGTGATGAGGAAGAATTTGCCTGTGCTGCTGTTGTTGTAGCACAAATGTCTGATCAAATGCACAATTGTGATAAGAAAAGGAGAAAATAGACAAATGATTGGCTTCTACAGCAAAGGAACAAAGGAAGTTCTGGAAGTATCTTCAAAGAGCTTTCTGGAGAATGGGCTATTTTCAAAAAATACTTCAATAATGAAGGTGAAATATCATGGTAACGACAAGTTATATAACTGCAAAATTAAGTGATAACTTTTCATTACAAGAAAATAAAGATCATATAAGTGAAAAAAAATAATTAATTCATAACATCAAAATTTCTTATAAAAGCAATTTTTATCTCAACATACCTCATTAAAATATTAGATAAATAATGAAAAATACACAAATTAGCAATAATGACAACTTCTAAAATATGTTTACCTCTATATTTCCAATAATGAAGTTGACTCTCAAATATTGTCGTCTCATAAGAGATGTAGCAAATCTTAGCACCATAGCTTAGGAGCATATAAATCATCTTTTCCTACTCCTGATTCTTTTTATTACCAATCTATTTTCTGTTCTCGCTTGTACTGGCCACGTAGCGTGTGGATTTTCTTTTTTATCTTCTGTAATTTTGACGTTAATCAAAACCATTATTCCCTCAGCTTCTTCACTGTGGCATCATGTTAATCTCAATTTTAATATGATTTTAATTTTACATTCCGTAAACATCAATAATGCTGATAATACTTGATCAAAAAACGGATCTCTTCTTTCCATTCCATGATGATACAGTAAAATAGTGCACTGGATGTCAACTGAGCCGGCAGAGTGATCAGGCTTCAGCCATCAAAGTTGGCTTGATGAGTTGGTGGAACAGAGTGAGTCTTGAAGAGCAGTCCAGTACCAGCCCATGGGTCTGGTACAATGGAGCAGAAAGTCTTTAAATTCCTGATGTACAAGATGGTGAACAAGTCTACAACCGGTCAGCCCATACAGGTTGAACAGCCTTTTTGTTATGTCTGTGGATAGGGACCACTCCATCCCTATCACTTGATTCTTGCAGCTGAGCTTGTCGGCCACTAAGTTCCTCTTGCCTGGAATGTACGTAGCTGACAGGTCTACCGAGTGCACCTGCATTGTCAACTGGTGGAGTGAGAGGGATGCGACACTGACTGCTTGTAGACAAATGCCACTACTGTGGCACTGTCACTCATCAGTACCACAGTGTTCCATCACTCAATCCTGAAACTCTTGGAGGGCCAGGAAGGCCGCCATGAGTTCCAGGATGTTGATGTTAAGGTGCCTGTCATGAAGATTCAACACTCCTGCAGTCAGCAACACCTCCAGATGTGCGCCCCATCCCTCGATCGACGAGTCTGAGAACAGAAGTATGTCCACGGGGGAGTCAGAAGATCCACTCCTATTAAGAGGTTCCTGGCATCTAGCCATCAGACTAAATCCTCTCTCATCTCCTGCGAGGGGGGGACAAGAAAGGATTGAGGGCCCCAAGACTGTGACCAAAACTTCCTCAGTCTCTACTAAAGAGACCAAAAGTCTTTGAAGCTGCCCATGAGGAACCAGCTTGTCCAATGACGACAGTTGACCAATCAAGACTTGCCAATGCAGAGCTAACTGTTTATGCTGAGACAGGAACTGTTGCGCTGCCTTCCTGAATCTGCTGACACGAGAGTCTGATGGGTAGACCCTTGCTGCTACCATATCTATCAGCATGCCCAGGTACTTCATCTTCTGCTTGGAAGACTGATGGATTGGTATCTGGAAATATGCATCCTTCAAGTCCGCCATATGCATGAAATTGTTCTTCCTGATGGACGTAAGCACAGATCGTGCTGTCTCCATCTTGAACTGAGTCTAGCGAACGAATTGGTTCAGTTGAGAGTTCTATGACCAGTCTCCACCCCCTCAAGGTCTTCTCTACGAGAAAGACCTGGCTCTAAAACCCTAGAGACTGGTCCGACGTGACTTCCACAGCACCCTTACTCACCATCTGCACTTCTTGCTTCAGTGTTAGGTCCTTCTGCCAACCATTGACGTATGTCTGGATGCAGACCAGAAAGTTGGTGAGAGGTGGCCGAGACTCAAAAGTAGATATCCCACCTGAAGAACATCCGTTACCCAGGTCTCAGCTCCATATTGCTCACATGTTCCCCAAAGGCTCAACAGGGCACCCCCACCAATGGCAGCAGCTGGAGGAGAATGCTACCCCTAGTGTTTCTCCTTCATCTTTTCCTTGCCCCCTTTCCGGCTGGAAAGGAAGGCTGAAAGGGGCACAACTGCGACCCCTTCCCTGGGAGAGAAGAAAGCTGGGTATTCCTGCAGGTGCCCTTAGAAGAACTAGACTTCTTAGGGGATGAGGTCTTCGCCACTGCCTGGTCATTTTCTTCTGCCCAACACTTGTCTACCACAGCATCTACCTGCTCGGTCCGTTCCGCAAGGTAAGAACCGACTCAGGACCTACAGACCTGGTGATCCAAGATGGAATGGTGTCCCTTCTCTTCAGCCACCAAAAACCCACCCACAGGTTTGCATCTGATAGGCAAGGTAGGAAAATAGCCCTACCACCCGATTGGCACAGTCTCCTGAAGACTGAGTCCTCCCCAAGAACAATGCTCCCTGAGGAAGCAGCAATCCTAGATACTGTGAATAACGAAAGATCTAGCCAGGAGACTGCCTGGAGAGCTACCATTGCAGTAGCTTCCAGGTTTGCTGCTTCCTGCTGCGAAAGAGAGATACTATCTACAGTGAAATGCTGCAGCAAAAGACCTGGACCTAGTCAAACTAAGACTGGGTCAACCTGCTTAGTTGAAGCAACCTCTCCAAGGGTGTGAATTAATTACTTTGGCGAGGCAGAGGAGGAAGCCTCTTGTCTGAATGATTTGACTGAAATGAATTCTCTTGTCCTGAGAGATTATTCACCTGGTCCAATACACCATCAGCAAGACATGACCATGGCAGCCTCGTCGAAACCTTAGGTTCCTTCTTAGGACCCCAAAAGGATTTGAGGCATGAAGGCCACTCAACAGAACAGGCCATGGTCACTTCCCCAGGATCATTGTTCAAGTCCTTCACGAGTGTGGTCCTCCTGATCAACCCTCCCCGCAGGAGGACGAACCTCGCCAGACCCCTTAGACCCATCCTGAACAGCTTGGGCGTACATCTGGTGGGGTACTAAGACCGTGCCAGGAACATAGGCCCTTGCTGCCGAACTCTGAGGAGAACCCTCTTCAGATTTCCCCATTTGCCTCGGCCCTCCCGGTAAAACCCCAGAAAGCTGAGGGAACAGGAGAGGAGGATCAGATGCTCTCCCTCACTATGCAGAGCCAGCAGGAGGAGCGGGTTACACAAGATCATCAACCCGTGGTGATGATGGTGACAAGAGTCTAGGAGAGCGCTTTTGCCTCGAAGAAACACTTTCCTAAGGAGAGTGCACAGTTTCTCGTTTCCCAGCTGGAACACTCGCCTCCACCAAACGAATGCAAGTGAGAGTCAGTTGGAGTAGAGTGAGCAACTGGTTGGTGAGAACTTGCACTGTCTTCACAATGCATCCCAGTCTTCTTCAAGGCCAAAATCTCGTGCAAAGAAGACTGCACAGGGGACTTCCTCCTAGCCTTTCTAGATCTCTTGTCTTGCAAGACAGCAACATCCTTCCTGGTACCTTTGAAAGTACAAGGCCTAGTACTCACAGGCAGGGGTGAGTCACCTGCATGACTTGACCCCTTCTCTACCCTGTACCAGAATTGGAATGGTGAGATGCTCTCTGGCACACTTGGGGAATCTTGCAAACAAGCTCCCAATGCAGTTCCAGTTCTAGGAGCAGAACCCCTAGAACCAGAGACCGGATTGCAAACCGAAGTCTGCGCTCCTGTGGCTCCCTCAACGCTAGACCCTGGGGTAATTGTTATGATTCCTGTTCCTGAAGGAACAGCTGAGCTGACAAGAGAACCATCTGCCTCCTCAGTGGGAAGAGGCAGACCCTTTGAAGTCCCATGATGGGACTTCTAAGGGGGCAGATGTGGAGGATTGAATTTTCTGTATTGCCAAATTCTTCAGTGAGAGAGAGAGAGAGAGAGAGAGAGAGAGCAGAGAGAAGAGAGAGAGAGAGAGACGAGAGAGAGAGTAGTAGGGAGAGATAGAGATGAGAAAGCGGTGGTTGGTGGAACAGTAGTTTGTGATAGAAACAACTGTGAGTGTAATTGAGGTATTTGTTTATTTTTTGTTTGTTTTTGTAGTTTAGTACGATAGCGAGTGTTTCGAGTGAGTGCTTTTTTTTATTCTGGCTGCAGCAGAGGTGAATGTATTTTTGGCTGCCTGGACTATTAATATGTTTTGGATTATCTGTCTTGATTTTGACAGTAAGTACTTTTGTTTTTTAGTGTGGATGTGAGTGATAGGATTGGGTTATAATTGTTTGTTTATTTAGTTAGTTAGCTTTGAATGAAAATGATGATTGATGCTTCTTTCCAGACTGCAGTTCCTCCTTAACCTTCCTTCATAATACAGTACTCGTCACGTAAGCTGTGGGTTAGGAGTTATTGTCCTCTTATCTCCCGGTATTGCACTGGATTGCAGACTTTTGCAGGAAATTGGATTACGGATTGCATTGTTCTTGGAAGATTGATATTGTTGACGACCCGGAACGAACCTTGATTGTGGAAGATTGTGACCAAGGATATAAGATTGATATTGATAATGACAACTATGGCTGGACCTTGGAATTAATAGTGGAATCATTCTTGGAGGATTGATATTCCTGAAGTTGATGACTGGAACGAATTTGGATTGAGAGATTGACTGCGGATCATACTGATTGACCTAAAAGTACCGTTGGTCACGGTACTGTGGCTCAAGTGCCACTAGTGTGGAGTGCTGCAGGCACTGTTCGCCTATAAGGCCAATATATATCATATAATCTTAGTCAGGTCGTTTATGTTAGGTTGTGGGTTTATTTTTGTTACTGATTAAGTGTTAAGTAAGTTAGGAAATATAGTGTTAAGGTATTAGAGTGGTTTAAATATCCTTTTATCTAAGAGTCTGGTTACAGATAACATAAGTAGAAAGTTGTGTAGTGAGGAGACTATTGTCTGTAAGGGGGATCAAGGGTGTGGGGGTTACTTTAGTGCATCCCGCCACATTATTTTGGCGCCCAAACAGGGACAGTCAAGGTGGGACAGGGAACCGGACTCTTGGACAGAAGGCAGTGGTAGATTAGAAGTTAGGATTAGGTTTGAGATAAGGGGGAAATGGAGGAACAGTTACAGAGATACGAGAAGGAATTGTGGTTCTACTGGGAACGGGAAGTGCAGTTAGTGAGAGAGAATGAGAAGTTGAAAAGTGAGAATGAGGAGATGCGAAAGGAGTTGAGGGAGTTAAAGGGAGTTGTGGAGAAAGTGGAAGAGAATGTTGAGTTGAAAATGAGAGAGAATGAAGAACGAATGGAGGAGCGAATGGGAGAGCAAATGGGTAAGCAAATGGAGGTTATGATGGAACAGGTAAGAGAAAGGATGAAGGTGTGTGTAGGTGAAGGTGCTGTTGGAGGAGGTCCTTCTGCTTCAAGTAAAGTGGTCGCACTGAAAGAAAAGACTAAGGTAAGTGATTTTGAAGTTGTTGGTAGTATTGGTAAAGGTGGTAGTGGTGGTAATGAGGAAAGGAGAGGTGAAAGGAAGGATGAAAGGAAGAGTAAAAGTGATGTGAAGAGTGAAAAGACAAAGGTTCAGGATGAGAGTGAGAGTGATCAAGAGTGGGTGAAAGTGAGTAAGAAAAAAAATAAGAAGAGTTTGATCAAGGATAAGAATATAAGTGCAGAACTAGATTCTTTGTATTCTAATGAGGAAGAGGTAGCTAAGAAGGAGTTAAGTAGTGAAGATGATAGTGAGAGTGGAATTGAGGAAGTGTATAAGATCGTGTATATGAGAGAGGTACCCAGTGTGAAAAGTATGATGAGTATGGTAGGAGGGAAATATGTGAATTTTTCAGAGAATATGTCTAATCACTACGGTGCTTAACGACCCTATCCATGCATCTGTATAAATACAGACGTCCACTGCGTAAACGCATATTCACTGTTTAATATGATTTGTTACGTAAGGGATTAATAATCACCCAAAATGATAAAATTAACATAGTATATGATTATGATATTTCAGTAGAACTTCTGGAAACAGACACTCAAAGATAAAAAAACTCGCAGTAGTGAAATCTCAATGATGTAGATAATTTCTGTAAAAAAGTAAGATTAAGAATGTCTCGTAACTTCAGCCACAGGAATAACGAAATTCGACCTACAAAGGAAACACTCAAAGTTATTCCAAATGAATAAAAAATTGTATTTAGCTTGCTTTTGTGGGAAGTCACGGTGTTCCGATAACGACACACGGCCTTGGTCCTCCTTCTCTATTTAGCGGATGACCTGGTTTGGCTTCAGTTTCCCCCGTGCGCGTTGTTTCGATGATTCGAGCCCTTTAAGATCCGATGCTGCAGACGCGTTCAGTTTGTTTCTTGAAGTGCCAGAAACGCTCACTAACGATGTTTTCTTGAATGATTCTAATGAGAGACGAAGCTTGCGTTGCCGTAGGAAAAGGACACGTCGGTTTTGTTTCTTGAAGTTATTCACTAAACGATGATACTAAGTTGCTTGAAGAATCTCTTGCTTTTCGTCGTCGGTGAAGAGTTCTTGTTGTTTTCTGAAGTCGCTCACTAAACGATGATATTAGGTTGCTTGAAGAATCTGCTGCTTTCGTCGTCGTTGACTTCATGATTTATTATTCTGGTTTTTCTTCGGAGAAGTTGTAGAGTTCTTCTGGTACGCTGCCATCACTTTTAGGCGCGTACAGTCGCTGCCACCACTTTTAGGGCTTTTACCTTGTATAATAAGGCGCCCTATGAGGTAATGTTAGACTTGCGATAATCTTACGCTAAGTCGGTTGGTATTGCACTTCCATATTCAATGGAGTGTCTTGGGGTTTGTAGATCACTTACGAAGTCGGTATTATCTTCTTGGTTATGACGACGATGTGTTAAACTCATGATGATTCGGTGAGGATCTAGTAGAAACCACGAAGTACAAAAATACTTATATTCTCTGAATTTACATGGTGAAGATCAGGTATGATTGTACAAGTCTTCTAATGACGATAGCTTGATCGCTTCTGCCAATGATGATGGCTAATTCTATTCTCTCTACATGATAAAGCTTAGGTAAAGAGGTACAGGTCTTCTAATGACAATAGCTAACTCTATTCTCCCCTACTACCATCTCGGTTACCAGTCATAAAGGAACAGACAGTAGCTCGAACATATGAACATACAATCAGATGACATAGTTACATACGAACACACAATCAGATGACAGTTACTAATCACGTAGGCCGCTTGAGCTATAGTTCACGGTGTTTGTCTCAAGCAGAAAGCTTGGACTAAAGTTTATAAACAATTGAATGACTACAGGTGACGGCATGTCAACTTAGCCTACATACTTATTGTATACGTCATCTTTAGCGTCTCTAGTCTGATCACATTCCTGCAAGCAATCTGGTTGACCTCTTTAGTTTTAGTCTTTTATATATATGGACTAACATTCCATATTTTTATTATGTAAACACTTACATATGAGAGGTATTGTCAGGCTAAGTATGGGGATAGTAAGAGAGTGTGGGCTAGAGAGTTGGGGGAATGTTTGACAGAATTTTGTTGAGTATGTATGGGGTGATTATGAGTGTGGGGGATGTCGTTTATGAAAATGGGAAAGGTAGAATAATTGAACAGGCTAAGCGTATGAAAGGAAGTGTTAGATATCAGTGCAAAAATGAATTTGATGAAGCAGTAATGAATGTGGGGGTCTGTATCTATGTATGTCTGAAATATGGGGATGAAGGGATAAGTGAGAATAAGAAGTTGATGAAGAAGTTTTTGGCTAAGGTCCCAAAGAATGTGTATGAGTGTGAATTTGAAAAGGAAGGAAAAAATGAGGTGGACGAGTGAGAGATTGACGTGGAATGACATGTTATGAGTTGGATAGGGTTACAAAAGAGAGTAGAAGTGCGAGTATAAGAACTGGAATGGATGAAAGGGTGCCAGAGTTCGGAAGTTTTAGGGACGCAATTTTGAGGGGCCCAATGAGGATGGCCGATAGTGTGGTAGATAGGAGTGTCAGAGCGAATAATGAGGGAATGGCAGTGAGGGCGAATGGGGAATCTGGACGGGAAAAGCAGTTTTGGAGGGATCGAAGCAGTAGCGCACAACGAGGTAGATCGGCTAGTGGTAGTCGTGAGATGTGTTTCAGGTGTGGAAAGGTTGGGCATAAGAAAAATGAATGTAGGTGGGCGCTAAGTGCATATTTTGGGTGTAGTGAAATAGGACATCTTGTAAATGAGTTTAAGAAAGGAAAGGGGATTAAGTGTTATCGGTGTGGTATGATTGGGCATGTAGCCAGTGGATGTCGGGGAAGTCATGCAAATGTGATTTGTGGGAATTGTGATAAGGATGGGCATTATGCTAGGATGTGTAGCGAGCAACGTGCCAAATGAACTGAATGTGGTGTAGATGGACATGTAGCAAGGGTGGGCAGGAAAAAGGAATTGAGTAAGCCAGGGTGCTCAGGAAACTAGGTATTAAAGAGATTCAGTTGGGTGGGTCCTGGTATGTAACTATGTGTTCGAAAGAATGGGGTGTGTAAGTGGTTGAAAATGAATGTGTGTGAGCCTAGCATGTATGAGAAGCTGGGATTTGAAGATAACCAGTTGGTGTTAGTTGAGTGTGGAAGGAAGAAAAAGCAAGTGAAAAA
The DNA here is from genome assembly GCF_015104395.2 of Macrobrachium nipponense. Lineage (NCBI taxonomy): Eukaryota > Metazoa > Arthropoda > Malacostraca > Decapoda > Palaemonidae > Macrobrachium > Macrobrachium nipponense. Next base: position 32,999,750 of record NC_061104.1, read on the forward strand.
GCCTGGTAGGCTTGACAAGGGGGTGAGCATGCGAGTGGGTGTGGATGATAAGTGTGTGAATACGGATGAAAGTTGGTTGAATAGTAGTGATACTTATAGCATCTGTGGGTTCTCGTTGGAGGAGGTAAGGGAGAATATGGAGACGGTGAGGCAAAAAGATCGGAAAATAGTGAGTAATATGAATGATTCTTTCGTTATAGAGGGTGGATTGAATGAGATGGATGAGTTGCTTGCAGACATAACTGCAATTTTGGGGCAGGATGATAACGGGGTAGAAGAGGTGGTGCATGGCCTGCTGAATGACGTGAGCATGGATGGTAGCCGTGGTAGTGCAGTAGGTGATGGTGATGTGGAGGAGATAGTTCCGAAAATATATGAAGGCCCCGTTACTCGAAGCAGAGGTTCTGTTCCTGAAGAGGACTGGGTGATGAAAAAGGCCAGGAAAGTGGTCGTAAGTTGGTGTTTTTCTTTGAAGTATTTGGCAAATAAAGGGGGGAAGATTGTGGAGGATTGAATTTTCTGTATTGCCAAATTCTTCAGAGAGAGAGAGAGAGAGAGAGAGAGAGAGAGAGAGAGAGAGAAAGAGAGAGAGAAAGCGGTGGTTGGTGGAACTGTAGTTTGTGATAAAATCTAACTGAGTGTAATTGAGGTAGTTGTTTATTTTTTGTTTGTTTTTGTAGTTTAGTACGATAGCGTTTCGAGTGAGGTGAATTTTTTTTCGGCTGCCTGGACTATTTAAATTTTTTAGATTATCTGTCTTGATTTTGACAGTAAGTACTTTTGTTTTTTTAGTGTGGATGTGAGTGATAAGATTGGGTTATAACTGTTTGTTTATTTATTTAGTTAGCTTTGAGTGATAGTGATGACTGATGTTTCTTTCCAGACTGCAGTTCCTCCTTAACCTTCCTTCATAATACAGTGCTCGTCACATAAGCTGTGGGTTAGGAGTTATTGTCCTCTTATCTCCCGGTATTGCATTGGATTGCAGACTTTTGCGGGAAATTGGATTACGGATTGCATTGTTCTTGGAAGATTGATATTGTTGATGACCCGGAACGAACCTTGATTGTGGAAGATTGTGACCAAGGATATAAGATTGATATTGATGACGACAACTATGGCTGGACCTTGGAATTGATAGTGGAATCGTTCTTGGTGGATTGATATTCCTGAAGTTGACGACTGGAACGAATTTGGATTGAGAGATTGACTGTGGATCATACTGATTGACCTAAAAGTACCGTTGGTCACAGTACTGTGGCTCAAGTGCCACTAGTGTGGAGTGCTACAGGCACTATTTGCCTATAAGGCCAATATATATCATATAATCTTAGTTGGGTCGTTTATGTTAGGTTGTGGGTTTATTTTTGTTATTGGTTAAGTGTTAAGTAATTTAGGAGATATAGTGTTAAGGTATTTGAGTGGTTTAAATATCCTTTTATCTAAGAGTCTGGTTACAGATAATGTAAGTAGAAAGTTGTGTAGTGAGGAGACTATTGTCTGTGAGGGGGATCAAGGGTGTGGGGGTTGCTTTAGTGCATCCCGCCACACAGAGAAGATACCTATTTCTCCTTAGACCATGAAGTCTTTGAAGAGGGAGGTGAGGAGGCAGCAGAAGATGATGACAACAAAGACGAAGACAACAACACCTAATGAGAATTCTTCTTTGTCAGCTTACGCAGGATGGTGGTCAGGTCCCCCATCCAAGGGGTAACGGACGACTGGGCAGGAGGAGTAACAGGTTCAAGGACAACAGAAGTTGTCAAAGGAAGCAAAACCTCCGACACTACCAATGGGGATAGTGTTATAGCAGGAGCAGGCGGAGGTGGCACAGACGTAACAAGGGCTGGCAGATGGGGGTGAGTGCCTATCACCACTGAAGAAGTCACAATGGTGGGGTGATGGGCAAATACCATTGTTGGCACTATGGAAAACCTGTGTTGAGCCACAATGCCTGTACTAATGGTGGTCACCACAGAGTGAGTCACTGCGGAGGAACTGTTGAGGTGGGCCAACAACCCACTCACCAAAAGAGGCCCTGTTAGCCCTAAGGAAGTCCACGCCTGCTTCAGCCTTCACTCAACAAATGCAGAAACAACAGTTGGGTTAAGGGGTTCCCCTTGGAGCGAGAGGAGGCCCCCAGAGGAGTATTGTCCTGGCCATCTACGCACCCCATTCTTCCTACTCCAATGAGTCAGAAGAGGAAAGTGAAGGTGAGATTTCCCCTGAAGGAGAAACAGAAAGATCAGGATGCTTACCGGGAGGACGACGACAAAGGTTCTGCAAACAATGGCGTCATTGGGGCATGTTCTCTTATCATCAAATGAAGCCTTGGAAGCCTTCCTCTGGTATCACTTCCTCCCATCAAACCTTCCCCACTGCTCAAGTATTATCTCTGCACAAGTATTATCTCAAGCGCACTCACGGCCCCGACAATGAGTGAAAAGGGCGTAAGGGTCTCCAGCGATAAGGGAACGAAGTTACTACACTTCTTACCGCCAACTCCAGGGCACACTCCCCAGGAGAAGGAGGCCTTCTTGGGCTTATTTGATTTGTGGGTTTGCATAATAGTATATCAATATAATCAAACACACAATTAATCACCATACAACACAAACGAAACAGAAAGATCCCACTGTAAAGGTAGAACAAGAAAGCACAGTGAAAACAGTCGGGCAGAGAGCGGTGAAAGCAAGTCTTCTCTAGACAACAGCCAAAAGGAAATTGGTATGTTTACGTCTGGTTCGGAGGGGATCATGACTACTGGACCAGTAGTCAACTACTGAACCACCTTGCTTGAAAGTTCAGCAGCTGTGTCCAGGCTTCGCCGTAAGTAATTCCTGTTGTAAAGGACCGAGAGTTTGTATATCGTGTAGGAACAAATTATTTTAACTGCCACTGCTATAAACAAAAAAGTGTTTCATAGGAACCGATACCAGAGGCTCAAAAGGATCTGCTGATAAAATTTTAGAACTGTCTCAATTCAAGAGGGAGCTGATACTGAGTTCAAGGGGCTTCAATCTCAACACCCCCTTAAGTTGCTGATCATTAGACATATCCAACTCCCCATAACACAATACTGAGGAAAGCATGTTTTTATAACCTTGAAGAGCAGACAGCAAAACAATTCTAACTGAAAATTCCTCTAGAATGGAACCCATAGCAATACACATCCCATTAGTTCTGATACAAGGTCAAGGTTGTCTCTCTACTTAAGGTTACAATTAGAGATACCTTGGAAAACTCCTCTATTGGGTGGAGATGGTAGGGACATATCTTAAGCAGTTAACTGTGAGATACAGAGGTTTATTTAGTAGAAATGCAAGCTACAGTCCAAAAATCATTCGCTATCATACCAATAAGTGCTACAGGAGTCATTGTGCAATTTTTTTGTCCTCAAAATTCATCCAAGACTTTCTTTATAACTGCTAAAGGTGGAGGGCATATAAACCTGAATTGGGCTAAACTTGAATAAACGTATGCACTGCTGAAGCCTAAGGGCCTTGAAAGTAATAGTAGACTGGTTCTTCTTGTTCATCCACACGCTAATAAGTCCACATTTTGAGTACTCCCCCAATGCCACAGTGACTGGCACTCACAGATGTAATGACCACTGCATAGGCAGAACTTGTCCTTCCTGAACTATCGATTACCAAAACATTTTCCTTCCAGGAATGAACTGGGAAACCAATACCATATTACTCATTTGTTCCGGTACGTATACAAACCATCGGTCCTTTTACAATAGGAAGGTAACTAGCGGCAGCTGGAACGGCTGTAAGCTTCGAACAAGGGAGTTCGGTAGTTAACTGCTTGTCCGACAGTGCGTGCACAGCGCGACTGGGAGCTGAAGAATCACTTTTGCTTTCGGCCGTGTGAGTGGAGGACTTGTTCAACCATCACTCTCTGCCCGCTTCATCGTCGTACGCTTTGCTTTGTGTGAATTTTTCTCCAACTTGGTTTGTTTGTAGTGAAAGTGAAATTGTAAGTACTTACTGTTTTCATTTTTCATTATTGAATTAATTATGGATCAACCTTCAATGGAGCTATCCCCGCGCCCCCCCATCATCCGTAGTGTGTGCCCAGGAGTGGAGGGCCGCAAGTGTGGGGTGTTCCGCTCATTTCCTGAGATTGATCCGCATATTCTGTGTGCTTGGTGCCGAGGGCGTGAGTGCTCTCGGGCCGAGCCGTGCAATATTTCTCAACATTAGTTGGAGGTGCAGTGGGTGCTGTACGAGAGTAGGAAGAAGCGAAGGCCTGCCAAGGAGTCGTCGGAAAGCTCTCCCGTGACTCCCTTGATAACCGATACTTCGTCTTCTTTCCTGGCCCCGGCTCAGCTCCCACGTATGGCGCCTTCCCTTTGGGGGGGGGGGGGGGGGTTTCGAGGTCCTTCTCTTCGCCCGATCTGTCGAGCGTAGAGGAGGGCGCTTGTTACCCCGACGTACAACTGTATTCGGGGTCTTCCGTTCGCTCAGGGTGGGGTTCGCCTCCCCCCCACGCGAGGGGGAACCCCTCCTGTGTACCTGACTCTTGCTTCCTCAGGTGCTTCGGCTGAGGGGGACGACCTTGGTCAGGTGTGGGCGTCGTTGGGACTGCAGGGCGCGCCAAGTATCCAGGGAGCGGTGACCACCACTACCACCACGATCTCGACTTCAGGGTACGCCGCCCCTCCTCACCTGGTTTATAACCCCCCGCGATGTCGGTGACACCTACGGCCGCCGTGCAGGGGCCGATTGCTGCCGTACCAAGGAGGGGCGTGCCACCGCTGCCCGGGTTCTTCGTGCTGCCAACCCCGGACTTCCGCTGCCCAAAGAGCTCGCCCCTGGACCTGCCGCCGGTACCCAGGATGTCGCTGGCTCCTGCCCTGTCTTCTGGAGTGCCTACACTGCTCTTCCTGCTCTTCCTGCACCTGCCGTCGCCGTCCCAGCCCGTGGTGTTGCTGCCCCAGTCGCTGGTCCATCCAGACAGGTGCAGCCGGGCCCAGTTGCTTTGGCAACAGCAGCCCCGGCACCATCCTGGATGGTGGACTTGACGTCTGTCCTGAGGGAGCTGACAAAGAAGAAGAGCAAGGTGTCGTCGTCGTCTTTGTCTCCTGCTGCCGCCTCTTCCCCTTCGACTTCCAAGGCTTCCAAGCCGAGGAAGAAGTAGGCTGCCTCCTCCCCCCCTAAGAAGGCTCCCTCGGGAACTTCTAAGGGCCTGTCCCACTCCGGTGGGACAGGGGTCCTTCCGCTGGTCCTCCTGCTCCTTCGGGAACAGGACCTGTCTCTCCTTCCGCAAGGAAGAAGAAGACGGGGACCAGAGGAGTACCGGCTAACACCGGTACTTCCTCGCCTGGTGCTAGGGGCGCTGCCGCTACACCAGGTTCCGGTTCAGCCTCTCATTCGCGAGAGGTACCGAGTGTATTGTCGCCCACGGGCAACCGTGCAGCCAAGGCCCAGACGTCCGAGCTCGCTCGGTGCCAGGACCAAGGCACGGAGCGGAAGGCTGGTGTGAGCCGCTCAGGTGACTCTCGCCAGGCCAGCAGCCGCTCTTGCAGCGGCCTGCCGGAAGCCAGGGTTGACGTGACGGTCCCAGACCGGCCACGGGCCAAGGCTGGGAAGAGGTCCCCCCAATCGCAGGAACCATCTTCGGCTGGTCCCAGTGGTTCGACGCACTGCGAGGACACGCACCAGTTTCACTGCGACAGTGGTCTCTGCAGGTCTGCTGACCGCCGCTCCCACCGGGACCGGACAGATAGGGGGACCAGCAGCAGCTCCTCTGACGCACAAGACCGGGGCCGCTGTTCTTGTTCCAGCCGCTCACCCCAGGTAAGCGGCGCAACCAAGTCTGCAGCTCGATCAACACCGCGGGTTGGCGATCGCCTGCCGCCCCCAAAGCCCACCGGTTCTGCCGGTGAGCGAGGGGGGGAGCGCCAGGTCTTCCTCTCCTGTACCTTCAACTTCCTTGAGTTACACGGGGAAGAGCGGGGCAACAAGGAGTGATCCTGCCTCGACGCCCTACGTGCCAGGCACGGTCTTAGGATCGATCAGTCCTTACCCGAGTATCCAGGGCGGCCGGGTATGAGGCGGCTCTCGGACTTCGCAATGGACCTGTACGGAGTTCCTCCTCTCTCTTCCCATGAGAGATGTTGGATGCTGCGGTGGAAAGGCGGCGCACTGATGACAGTGACCGCCTGGCACACCAGGCAGTTTCGAAGGCTTCTGGGCAGCCTCGAACTGTGGCCAAACCTAAGAGTTTGGCTAGCGCTTCCTCGGCTGCTAAGACGGTTGCCCCGTCTAAGCCCCGAGGAAAGACTCTGCCTTCGACTTCTGCCAAGGGAGGTCGTCACCAGCCCCCCCTCCCAGCCCTCCTTTCCACGAGGAGGGGCAGGGAAGAAGTCGAAGAGAGGCGGGAAACGCTAGGGACGGCGTTCCCCCTCACCTGCTGCCGGAAGTGGGGGGGTGCCTGGCGAGCCATTGGGCAACATGGCAGCGCTACGGTGCCGAGACCTGGATAGTAGACGTCCTTCGGGACGGATATCTACTACCATTCGAATCTCGGCCACCCCTTACCTCCAACCCGGTCCATCTTCAAACCTACGTTCCGGGAACATCAAAGGACGTAGCTCTTCGACAGGAGACCAAGACCATGCTGAGCAAAGGAGCTGTAGAGATCGTCAGGGACCAATCACCGGGCTTCTACAGCCGCCTTTTCCTGGTGGAGAAGTCTTCAGGGGGGCTGGCGCCCGGTGACAGATCTCTCTCCTCTGAACCGATTTGTTCGCCAGACTTGGTTCACGATGGAGACGGCACGTTCCGTGCTCGACTTCATCAGGGAGAATGATTTCATGCTTTCAGTGGATTTGAAGGACGAGTATTTCCAGATACCCCTCCATCAATCCTCCAGGAAGTACCTTCGCTTCATCCTCGACGGGACGGTGTACCAATTCAGGGCACTTTGCTTCGGTCTATCAACCACCCCAAAAGGTGTTCACGCGAGTGTTCACTCTGGTGTCTGCTTGGGCCCATTCGTCTGGGATACGTCTCTTGAGGTATCTCGACGACTGGTTAGTCCTGGCGAGCTCCTGCTCGCAGTTGCTACGAGACAGGGATCGACTCCTGGAGTTCTGCCATGATCTGGGGATTGTGGTGAACTTCGAGAAGTTCGATCTCGAACCCAAGCAGAGGATGAAGTACCTGGGTATGCTGATCGATACGGTAGCAGGGCAAGTCTTCTCCGCAGACTTGCGGATCAGCAGATTCAGGGAGGCAGCCGACCGGTTCCTGTCTCGGCAGGAACAGCCAGCTCAGCAATGGCAAGTCGTGATCGGCCACCTGTCGTCACTCGAGAAGTTAGTCCCTCACGGGCGTCTTCACCTGCAGTCTCTTCAGTGGAGATTAAAGGAGAGTTGGTCACAGGCAGAGGACCCACCGTACTTCCCTGTGTTCCTCACGGAGGAGGTGAGGCAGGACCTAGCCTGGTGCCTGGACGACAGGAACCTCTCAAGAGGAGTGCCTCTCCTCACTCCCCCCCTGGAGATGCTGCTGGGCACATACCTGGAGGAGTTGCTGACTGCAGGAATGTGGGACCATCACGACAAGCACCTTCACATCAATGCCCTGGAACTCAAGGGAGCATTCCTCGCTCTCCAAGAGTTCCGGGACCGCTTGATGGGACACTCGGTGGTGTTGATGTGCGACAACACCACGGTAGTGGCATACGTCAACAAACAGGGGGCCTAGTGTCCCTCCCGTTGCATCAGTTGACACTGCAGGTGCACGAGTGGGCCGTGGCTCACTCGGTAGAGCTGTCAGCCCGCTACATTCCAGGCAAGAGGAATGTAGTAGCAGACAAGCTCAGCCGTCGGGATCAGGTGATAGGGACCGAATGGTCCTTACACCAGGACGTGGCGAAAAGGCTCTTCATCCAGTGGGGGCATCCAGTAGTGGATCTGTTCGCCACCCAGCGCAACAGAAAACTTCAGGTTTTCTTATCAACCGTGCCGGACCCATGGGCAGCTGCAGAGGACGCTCTTCAACACCCGTGGGACAACCTCTTCGCCTATGCCTTTCCCCCGTTCAGACTGATTCGCAAGGTGATCAACCAAGTGCTGGCCACCCTGAATCTCAGGATGATCCTGGTGGCTCCCAAATGGCCCCAGGCCATTTGGTATCTGGACCTGCTGGCTCTGCTTGCAGAAGCACCGAGAGAGATTCCCCTTTGGCACAAACTTCTCACCCAGCCACACATAGAACGGTACCACCGAGCAGTCCAGTCTCTACATCTTCACGGCTGGATGTTATCCACCATCTCTTGTGAGCGAGAGGCTTTTCTCGCAGCGCAGCAACAGAGATGGCTGGACACGTCAGACAGTCCTCTGCAGCTGTGTACCAGGGAAAGTGGACCATCTTATGTGGTTGGTGTCGTAGACGGGGTCTATCTCCTCTCAGAGCCACTCTTCAGCAGGTAGCGGATTTCCTCATATTTCTTCGCCGAGAAAAGCTCCTCTCTGTCCCAACAGTCAAAGGATATAGAGCCGCCCTGGCCCTGGTCCTGAAACTAAGGGGAATGGATATCTCAGACTCGTTCGAGATCTCCTTGCTAATGAGGAGCTTTGAAAGGTCTTGCCCACCCAGGGAACTCAGGCCCCTGGGGTGGGAAGTGACTCTCGTCCTTAGGAGTTTGACTCAAAGACCCTTCGAGCCACTCCGAGAGTCGTCAGACAGGGATCTGACCCTCAAGACCCTCTTCTTGCTGGCCCTGGCATTGGCGAAGAGAGTAGGGGAACTTAATGGTCTGTCCTTTGACGTTAAACATACCAGGGGATGGGGATCTGTGACGCTCGATTTCGTCCCGAACTTCGTAGCCAAGACTCAGAATCTGTCGATCCCTGATGACAGGTTCGAGTCTTTCACAATCCCCTCCCTATAGGATTTCCCCAACAATGATTCAGATGAGATGCTGCTATGTCCTGTGAGGGCCCTACGACGCTATCTGAAGAGAACTCGGCACCTTAGGCCTGAGTGTCGACGCCTCTTTGTTAGCACCGGGGTGACCAAGAAAGAAGTATCCAAGAACACACTTTCTCTCTGGCTGTGTTAGGTGATCGGGAGGGCATACGAAGCTGATGGTAGTGACGACATCCGTACGCTTCATCCGAGAGCCCACGAAGTCAGAAGCATTGGTCCTTCCCTTGCGTTCCGCAAGAACTTCTCCGTGGTGCAGGCTCTGAAGGCAGGGGTCTGGGCCAACCAGACCACCTTCACCTCCTTCTACCTTCGGGATATTGCCCACAGGTCCTTGGATACTTTTTCCTTGGGACCCGTGGTGGCTGCTCAACACGTTATGTAGCTAACCCAGCCCCTAGCAGGCAGAACAGCATCGAATCCTGGTGTGACTGTAGAATGGATGAGTGAATGAGAGTGTGACTGGCTCCTCTTCCCCATCTTTTTCTCCCCTCTACCTGTGGGCAGAGGGACACGGTCGTCACCCTGCTGGAAAGGATAAGATGCAGGTAAGCTACTCGACAGAGCCCCATCCTATCCCTTTCATTAGGGATATGAGTGAATATCCACCAATTCCCCCAACAAGGGGGGGAAGTGGAAGCCATCAAGAGACAAACCCATAACTTTATGTTGCCTCTTGCAACAGGAACAAGTTCTTGCTTGCTAGTTTTAAGAGGTACGCTTGGCTCCCTCTTATTACTTGGGTCCAGAGGTCTAACCATTGATCCTGCGGTACATACCCCGATCAGTTGGGCAGAGGCTAGGATACCTCCCTCGCTCTTACGACCAGGGAGGCAATCCAAGGTTGGGCGAACACTAGTCTGTTCTTAAGACTCAGATTCCTCCCACCAAGAAGTGAGTCTTCCTATTGTAAAAGGACCGATGGTTTGTATACGTACCGGAACAAATGGCAATTTGTCAAAAATTGCATTTTTCCTAACTATACAAACCTGAGGTCCTTTACATATAGTCCCACCTCATGCCACCCCTCACTCTGCATTTTTTCCTGGGCCTAAAGCAAAAGTGATTCTTCACCTCCCAGTCGCACTGTGCGCGCACTGTCGGACAAGCAGTTAACTACCGAACTCCCTTGTTCGAAGCTTACGACCGTTCCAGCTACCGCTAGTTACCTTCCTATTGTAAAAGGACCTCAGGTTTGTATAGTTAGGAAAAATACAATTTTCGACAAATTGCCATTTTTACCCAAAAAAACAGTCTTTCTGCAATGACTTAGTTTCTGACATAGTGGTTTGCACTGCAGAATCTATTCCATTCAAATGCAACTCTTTTTACTGACCACCACATCCTTGACCTCTCTAGGGTGCCCATACCTTATTGATGCATCTAAAAACAAGGCAAGTTCTAGTTCATTACTCTTAGGGATAAACCTACCAGGAATCTTCCACCATCCTATTATCCACCTAAGGTTTACCGGGTGTAGTGTTAACCACTCTACGGTGCATTGTAAGTCAGTGCCACAGCAATTATTATTACTCTTTGTATTGTGTTATGAGAAAAGGAAAAAACAACAAAACCTGAAATTATTTTAAAAATGAATTGTTAACTTTACTCATAGTTTTGGAGTTCCTCCTACAAAAACTGGCGATGAGGATGGTCCTAAACTTTCTTAAATTATTAATGAACACATGCTGTAAGTTTTCAATTCTGTTATGACATACCTGCACTGTAATTGTCCCTGATCATTCTAACAAATTCTCGTGTGGTCATGTGTCCACATAAAGAAAACCATTACCTTGCAAGAAGCAAAAAAGCAAGAAATGTCTATATGTCTTTCAACAGAAAGGCATGCAAACTGCATGAGGCTACCCTCATCTTTCGACAGAGAATCAACTGAGGAGGAACTAGGGATGGCTACTGACAATCTTAATGCACAGAGACTGAGTTAGACAAAGTAGTGGATCCTTTAAAAAAAGTTGGGCAACATGAACCAGTCAACTCAGTAGAAAAAGGATTCTTGCTCCTAAAATGAGGACAACATTCTTGTGGGCAACAAATTCCTTGTGAATACTAAGGCACTGTACATGAGCTGAAACAAAGCACCTCTGAACAGGAATACCTTCCCTGCAAATATGCACTGAAGGAATTTGCGTGACTGAGGATCTATTGGTATGTGTCTAAATCCATCTACCATGTCCACTGAATCATCCAATCATTCTTTTGGAAAGTTACTAAAGCACTGCTGGATGATTCCATGGAGAATGGTGATAAATTATGTTGTTCAGCCTCAATAAATCTAACACTGGGTGCCAACATCTGGTTTCTTATGACACTAGAAAATAGTCAGTAGTAAAACCCTGGTGAATCACTGACACCTGCTCCATTCTTCTCTAATTACAACCTATAAGAATGAGATACTTCTCCTGCTGGAGAAAATATGTAGGAAAGGCTATTGGAGATGATGCCAGTGGAGGGGAAACCTAAAAGGAGTCACCAACTCTTGTTCAGTGCCTTTACCATCAACACCCAAGATTCTGCTCCTAAGTCTCTCCAAACATCCCAGAAGGGAGGCAAGTAGGCCTCCTACTGGAACTTGAGGGTTGACTGGATCCTCACAAGGTATCAGCAGCTGAAAAAAAGACCTGTGAGAAAGTGGCACAAACTTTTACCTGGAGGGCTTGAAGGTAGATAAGAGACAGGCCTTGTCACCCCTAACCGAGATATTATCTAAGAAATTCTTTTAATATAGTGTACTAACATATCCTCCCTTATTGTCCTAAAGAGAGTCAAGGCTTACAGGGTGACCCAAAGGAGAAACCATCCCCTGTGCAGGTGAAACCTTTGATGAAAGACAGGAGCATAATTATCCTCACTTCTTCAAAACCTGCAACATCTGAAATGAGAGTGACCATGCAATTCAAAACTAATGACTTCCCACACTAAATTTCAGCTGGTGTCACACACCCTCTTAGTTGACACTGAGAAGAGATCATACTGAGCAAAAGTTCAGCAAAATAAAAACTGATTCTAAACAGAGATCTGGACAAAATTTCCATCTCAACATGTTTAAAGAACTTTGTCAGTCTCAAGAATGCATCTCTTCAAAGAAATGAGACAGGCAAAGTAACTTTCTGACCATTTAAGCACCAGGCATCAGAAGAGGCAGCTCTCCATGACTCCAAAAAAACAAGAGCTGGCAGATTTAAAACAAGCTCTGTGCCAGAGCATGAGAAATCTCATAGAAACACACTCTAATTAAAGGAAAATGTTTGGATTTCTTTAAAAATTTAATTTGAGCTGAAATACTCGAAAATAACAGAGACCTATTCTCTGCAGGACCTCTTTCTTCTTCTAGATGAGGATGAAGTGAAGCACAATACTCCAGCAAATGTCAAAAAACTGAGAGACTCCACCAATTCAAACTCCTCTTCTGCTAGAGAAGTTGGGGAGACAGCAGCCAGTTCCTTGCAATGCCTCTCCAGCTCTATTGTAAGAGAGACAAGGAAATGCAGTCTAAAGTGATTCACCTGAGTCAACAAAAGTAGGCTAAGAAAAATAGGACAACCTGCCACCAGCCACCAAGAAAATGGGGGTAAGAGGAGCAACAGCAAAGTAAGACATCCTCTTTCAAAAGTGACTCAACAGAATTAAGAGCAATCCCAGATGACACATACTTAGAAAGCAATGCCATTAAAATAGCATCTAGCTGGGAAAAAGTCAGAAATTTAAAAAGAAATTTGTATTTTTCCCAACTATACAAATTTGAGGTCCTTTACAATAGGAATTACTTCAGTGCAGCTAGAAAACAACCTTTACACTTTAAACGTAAGGGTGGGAGTCCGACCCACCCAGTCAGTATGCACCCACTTTACCTTTTGGCCCAGGAAGCAGAATGAGGGGTGGCTGAGGCGGACATAAGGTTGTAAAGGACCTCAGGTTTATATAGCTAGGAAAAATACAAATTACTTTCAAAATTTGTGAATTATTCCTACATTATATACAAACCACTCGTCCTTTACTTCTTGGGGGGAGGATTCTGAGTAAGCTTCTGAACTAACTGGAGTTTGCCTCACCTGGGACTCCTTCCTGGTCAAGTAAGAGCAAAGGAATGAGACCAGCCTCTGATGTGTTAAACAGAAATGTGAATGACTGTGTTCAATTGCCAGACTTCTGGACCTTTTGAATTAACGTGGGTTTTTAGCAACATTTTTTCAAAAAAGGCTTGGATGAACCCCGTCAGAGACAATAAAACTAAGATAACCAATGGGTTTGTTTTATCGTTAGCCTCCCTTTATGCTTGGTAAAGAGAGGAGGGCTTGCATCTATTAATCTAACTAAGATTATAGACAGGGTGCTCAGTTATGTAGGCTCACCTGCATGACTCACCCAACCAGCAAGTGACAGATGGCAACTCAGCTCTCTCTGCAAGAGAGGAGAGAAAAAAAAGAGAAGGAAGGGAGCCAGTCCCCCAACACATTCGCTTTTTGCCACTAAACACGTTAGGCAAGATGTAAACTGTCCACAATGGGATCTGGGCGAGCTACACAACTTGTTGGGCAGCTGCCAAAGAGCTCAGGAAAAGGCAATGTCCTGAAGGTAGAAAGATATGAGTGGACAACCAATGCCTATTTCTGTTTAAATACTGGTAAAAGTGACAGGTTCTTCTGGAGTGAGACTGAGACGGACAGACCAGGGTCCCAATCCTCGTGGGGTAATTGGAAAGAACTCCTAGCCACATGTTGGCCGTTGAGAAAGGTCATTCAATAGCCTCACAAGGCTAGAAAGGAAACATGTTTGAACTCCTTTCTTAGTCGAAAAAGTACTGAAGACATGTCATCAACACTCAGGCTTGAGATGTCGAGTCCTCTTGAAGATAGTACTGAGGCAATCTAACTGAAAACAGTAGTATCTTGTACAATTACTACTGACTAATTCAAAATGGGATGAATGTGACTCAAAAGCCCTGCTATGAGTTTTGGGACAAACTCAAGTGTGACAGAACCTCATTTCCTCAAGTGCCATATTCTGAATGGAGGCCTAGACCTCTACAGACAAGAAGATTAAACAGGAGACCTCCTTCCCAGGAGAGTACCTATTGGGACCCCTGGTGCCATTCTCATACAAGAACATGCCGGGGGTGAGGCTGTGCTTGAGCGTTGGACCCTCATTCCCTCTCGTAGGTTGGGCCCAAGTCTGTAGACTGGGGACCTTACTGGTGTCACAGGAGTCACAGGGACCCTGTACAGTGGCAGAAGAATCTTCACCCAAGAAAATGATCCCGAGGACGAAATTGGTGACACGGGGCTCCTATCGGAACCCCATGTACCTTTGGCAACAGGTATCCCGGAGAACCATGCATCTCTGGTGACATGTATCCACAGAATCTTTGCACCTGGAAATCCAGTGGCATGGGGTTCTGTGAAATCCCGTACAACTGTTGCTACCAATACACAAGGATCTGAGGGCCCCCCTTAGCTAGTGGAGGGTTCCTCATTACATCTCTGAGTGCTCAAACTCTTTGAGACAAAAGTAATGTCCAGGATGATCCATGGGAGCTTTCTCTACCCGATTGTTGGACAAGAACCCTGTGAGAAGAGGCAGGCACAGCACCAGGCCTCACAATACCTCGATGAGGTATGTGCTATGGCAACCCAAATTCGGAGTCTGGGGTGAGCTAACGAAAGATCCCTCTGACTCCCCTGGACGAGCCCTCGAAGAAGAATGTGAAGAGGCGGCAGCAAATGAAGAACAATGATGATGATTGTAACTTCCTCTTCCTAGATATCTCAAAGATGGCAGTCCCCTACAGGCCTGCAGATTTGCCATCTGGTGCCAGGTAGGAAAAGGCCTAACCTCCAGACTGGCACAGTCTCCTGAACATGGAGTCCTCTCCATGTATGATCGCACCCAAAGTGGCAGCAACCTTGGATATTGTAAAAGACCATAGATCCACCCAGGAGACTGCCAGGAGAGCTGCCATTGCAGTGTCCTCCAGGTTCGCTGCCTCTTGCTGTGAGAGGGAAACCCCTTCCATAGCAAGCTGCTGCAGCAAGAGACTGGAGCCTAGACGAACCAGGTCTGGGTCAACAAGGCATGTAGAAGCACTTCTGTCGAGGCACAGGTGGGGAAAGAAACTTCTCCAAGTGGTTTGATCAAAGTGAATTTTCCTGCCCAGAGACCAAGTTACTCACCTGATCGAGTACCCCTTCGGCAAGCGCAAACCATGGCAGCCCATCGAAGCTTTGGTTTCTTTTTTGGACCATAGGCAGTCCCCGGGTTACGACGGGGGTTCCGTTCTTGAGACACGTCGTAAGCCGAAAATCGTCGTAAGCCAGAACATCGTCAAAAAGCCTAAGACAACCTTACTTTTAATGCTTAGGGTGCATTAAAAACTATGTAAACTGCATTCTTATGGCATTTTTCATAAAAAAAACCTTCAAATATTGATTATTTTGCATTTTTGGTGTCATATTTCATCTGCCAGATGAGCATTGTAGGCGTCGTAACCCTGGAAATAATGTCTGATGAATATGATTGAAAAGCGTCGTAACCTCGGAACGTTGTACGCCGAGACCTTTGTAACCCGGGGACTGCCTGTATAAGGATTCAAGGCATGAAGGACAATTCATAGAAAAGGTCAAGATCCCTTCCCCCAGCTGGAGACGTAAGCCATGGCCGGTCACCAACCTGAGGTGGTGATGGTGGAACTGGTCTAGAAGAGCGGAAAGGTGGTTCACTAGAATGCATCCAAGCAATCCCCTACAGCAAGCGAAGTCAATCGAGTGAACGTGATCATGGACTGGCCAGAGTCAAGTGCTCAGGATCTACCTGGTGTGAACTGGAACCATCCTTACAACGTGCTCCAGTCTTCTTTATGAACGAAACCTCAGAAGACTGAACATGGGACCTCTTCTCTGGTCTCCAAGTGCTCAGACCCTCAGGTCTGAGACACCAGATTGGGAACCTGGCTGAGCACATGAAATGGTGCTCGCAAGAAGTGTAAAAGTACCTATAAGTTTCAGCATTTTCTTCCGTCCTGTGCCTAAAGCAGACCAGAACGCAGACTCACCAGAGCTGGTTTGGTATGCTTGACATTTCGCAGAATCCAAAACACTCGGCGTGACTTGACTCTGCCGAGCAACCGACACTCCCAAATCTCGTACTGAACGAATAACGGGAGTGGTCTCCTCCCAAGTGTCCCAAGAAACTCGGGAAGAGACCGGCACAGAACCAGTATTAGAAGCAGACTTCTTCTAACTGGTTTCAAGTGCTCTAGCCTTGGAAGGCTGTGCACTGGAGGCTCCTGAGACGCAAGACTCTGGTGGGGTATGCGAATTGGGGCGGAAGGCAGGCCCTCAGAAATCCTGTGCGTGTCTTCTTAGGGAAAGGAAAGGCAGCCTACTTCTTCTTTGGCTGGCGGCACTCGGAAGGAGAAGGGGAGGAGGCAGCAGACGACGAAATCAATGACAAAGAAGACTACGATGGATGACATCTTGTGACCCCTTCTTCGACATCTTCAGGACTGCTGATTCATTCCTATCTGACAGGCCATAGAAACATATCCTCTTACGAAAATGTTGCAAGAGGTCTCTTGAGCCATATCTGCAAACACTTTGGGATCGCAAATGAGATACAGTCTCTGTTTGACAGATATCTACCACATTCCTTAAAAGAGAGTGAACAAGTTTTGCTCGGGGCTTAAGATTATCCTTTCGTCATTGCTGGTAGTGAGCAACGGGCAAAACAGAGGTGCAAAACTTTGCTACAGAATGGAATATTCAAAGAAGACTAGGCAAAATTTTTGATGAGGGAATGGCAGAAACACCACTATGGAGCTATCACATGGGGGCAACTGTATAAGACTAATCTTCTATCAGTCAGATAACAAAATGGCAGTAGACGTACTAGACTTCTGCCAAGGACATAATGAAGAAGTAGTCCACCATCAATCAAACTTGCATCAATAGGAGGCAGATTTTCTATCCCATCTTGCGTTGTTTCCAGCTTACTCAAGAGCAGATTCTGGTAGGTTCCTTGTCGTGAGCCATCATGATGTCAAATGGACTAGGGAACATCTGTGATTGGGAAGCTGCAGGTATACTTCAGGTCAAAGTTTGTGCTCTGCAAAATTACCAATAGCATACAAATAAACTTATCCCACTGACTCGTCACTACATGATCACCAGTTGACCGTGCTAACTTGACTTTTGTGTTCTCATTGGCAATGTTGCTGACCTTCCTTCTTTTAATTAGCTTCAACAACCTGGAGCTGTACTGGGTACATTCTTCTCTAAACTTCAGCTGAAGTTCATGTCCGATTTGAATGGTTTCCATGAGGTATTCTTTTGTTGTCAATATTGCTCCTTTTCCTATTGCAATATTTAGCAGACAGGATGATATAAAGGTAAAGGCTGGCTCTGAGAATAGAGCACAGGACTCAGTCATTGCCTTTAACAGATCCTGGATGTGATGGTTATCTTTTTTAATCCTGGAGGCTTGGAGCTGTGACCTTGGCTGCTCTTCTGGTAGCAGTTCTGTCATACGGCGCAGTTCTCTCACAGACTTTCCTCTCTGCGTCAACGTTATGCACCAGCAATGGAAAAATCAGAAATTTTAATGGTCTAAACAGTCACTGGGTAAGGAAGCTTAAGTTCAGACTATCTAGGAACATCTTGTCAGCATGTAAACCTGGTGTTCTGGTGGAGGGGGTGTCTAGTATGGAAAGTACAGTATGCAGCAAAAGCCAAGCGACCTTTTCATAAATTCTTTGAATACTGAGTGAGCGATAAAGTGAATACGCTACTGCGCAAACATAGCTTTGACTGTTTTCATATCTTGAATGAAAACAGAAGAGAACGGGTCACATGACTTTTGCTGCATACTGTACAATGGGGCAAAAGTTGGTCACTGGTTTTGTAAAACTTCTTAGGATATGTGTTTTCTTGTAAAACAAGTTTCAGTTGGTGTACCTTGGTAATCTATGGTAGGCTATATGTCAGGGTTTTCATATTTAGTGAATCCATGTTTTTTTAAGATGATTCTCTTAAGGTGGGCCAAATGAGATAAACAAACATATATTTGATAAACAACGTTTCACTACGAGTATAAATATCAAGTAATTACGAAGTAGCAGTAATGCATTGACAATTACTACTTCACCAAAAAATAACAATAACAAAATCAGTCACACCATAACTTTATTTTGTACATAAACACTTGGTTAACAATAATCAAGATGAATTTTTCCAAGGTAATCGCAAATAAACTTTCATAACTCTAATAATTCACTTCACTTTTCAACACAAGTCACTTCCACATGAGACTTATCAGTGGAGAGAGGTGTGTCACCTGCAGCGAGAGAATTTACAGTGCTGCCTGCGTGGTGGAGTGTGGACCAGACAACATTTCTCATACATTCGAAAATCGGGTTCCAACGCTGCTTCAGACATGAGATCGTTCAAACTTAAGTTTCGGATCAGTTATATCTAGAATGGCAACTCTATTCCCTAACACTGTACTTATATTGCACCTAATTAGAGGGTTCTGGCAAGGCCAATGCAATAAGAAACAATTCTGTAATTTGCCCAATTGTATTCCAAAACAGTTGATAAGTCACGTAAAGTTCATTTCAGCTGTTATCTACAGGATTTAGGCTAGCCTAGTTGTACCATAGGGTTTAGGGGTACATAACTTGGGAGGTCTGGCATTGCATATACAACGGACAAAATTTCTGATACCACCAGTTTTGTGTTCCTAAGTATGAATCTGATTGTTTGTTTGTTTGTATGATGATTTTACGTTGCATGGAACCAGTGGTTATTCAGCAACGGGACCAACGGCTTTACATGACTTCTGAACCACGTAGAGAGTGAACTTCTATCACCAGAAATACATATCTCTCACACCTCAATGACAGGCGCACTCGTAGCCACCGAGGTGGCACACGAGCACTATATCAACGATGCCACTGAGGCGCATCTGATTGTTTGGAACCAATTTTGCATGGTACCAATCTCATCTACCCTAACCATAAATTTTAGTCCTTTTAGAGGGGTCTGACAGGCCTATAGCAATGGCAAAAAGTCAGCATTTTGTATTTTTTATACAAATTTGGTTGCAAATACATTGTTGTATCAAAAGTATTTGGTATCTTATTCATCTATTTCAGACCCATCTTCAGGTCTGTCCATGGGGGGCCGGTTAAAACACGCAACGGGGGTATCTGACAGACTACCATTTCTGTTGGTTCTAGGTGATCCTCCATATGCCATATTGTGAAATTATTAGTACTAGTACTTGTTTCATCTACTCTTAAGCCTCTGGGTTGAAGGACTACATGTCAACCCTGGGTACCAAGTGATCACAAGAGCGATCACTCCTTTCTTCCACTCCTTGCCCGAGTCATGATGGTGAGTGGAATCAGCATCACCGACCCTAGATGCATGTGAATCCGTAGATTTATGTGCACTCAGGGAATCTCGCGAACAAGCGCCCAGCATGGACCTAGTCTTAAGAGCAGAACCTCTAGGACTATCAGCAGAAGTGCAAACCGAAGTTTGAGCTTCTATGGCTCCCGACAAGCTAGATCCTGGAGACATGACGGTTCCTGTTCTCGAAGGAACAGGCGAGCCAATAGCAGACAGAACTGCCTCCTCAGTTCGAGGAGGCAGTCCCTTAGAAGTCCCATGATGACTTCTGGGGGGGGGAGACTTCTCCTTCTTCAGCAGAGCGCCTTTAAAGTCAAAGGGGATGAGGTTGAAGAAAAATATGATGATTACAAAGATGATGACACTTGACGAGCTCTCTTCCTATTCAACTTCTCCAAATTCTGCAAGACTACCTCTTTTACAGGATGAGGCACATTTACAAGCAGAAGTAGAATTACTAATCACAGGGGAGCCCTGAAGGCATTGTCCAGTGACAAAACTCCAGGGTAACAGTGGCACATTAATATGATTTTCAGCAGGGGAACAGTACACACACTTGAGGACCAATATCACAGTGTGCTACTAGTTACAGGTTCAATTCTAAGGTTAGCATAGCCAACAGACTGCTGTAATCAACTAACACCACTGTCAGCCTGTAAGAGAAAGAAAATATGATTAAGAAAATAAGGATATTCCTCCCGCATCCAAGGGCACCGCCCTCCAAAATGAGAGAAGACCCCTCAAACACCAATATCACACGCCTCCCCTCTCTCTTCATCCTATAAGCTAGAGAAAGGATGAAAGAGAAGAGGAAATACCAGAAGAAAAACAAAGGACAAAGCTCCGCAGTTCCACACGGTAATTTCCAAAGCATAAGCGTAAATTTCAAATGAATACACTGACTCACCCTGACATTATAAGGCAAAAATATGTAATAAGGGTGTAGGCACACCTGCCAACCCTTAACACAAAGTAGAAAGGCAGCTAGCAACGCTACCAAAAAAAAAGGGGTTTATATATTAATTATTAAAGTCAATTAATTACTAACATCAAACACAATATATGTATATAGTACATATTCAAAGTAATAAAAGGAAGATCCCACTGGGAAAATCGTGATTAATAGCTAGTCGGCAAGAGCTCGCAAACATACACCTCCATTGGAAGACAGCCGAAAGCAAAGTGGGCCTACCTACCTACCAGACGGTAGTTACTACCTAACCACCTTGTTTAAGAATTTAACGGCCATATTCCAGCCTATGCTGAAAGCAATTCCTAATGTTAAGGACCGAGGGTTTGTATATCATATTTGAAAAAATGACAATTTGTCGAAAATTGCATTTTTCCTAACTATACAAACCTGAGGTCCTTTAACAATAGGAAGGTAACTAGCGGCAGCTGGGACGGTCGTAAGCTTCGAACAAGGGGGAGACGGTAGTTAACTGCTTGTCCGATCGTGCGCGCGGGGGCGGGGCGCGCCCGAGAGGTGAAGAATCACTTTTGCTTTAGGCCCATGCAAAAAGTTGCAGAGTGAGGGGTGGCATGAGGTGGGACTATATGTAAAGGACCTCAGGTTTGTATAGTTAGGAAAAATGCAATTTTCGACAAATTGTCATTTGTTCCGATACGTAATACAAACCCTCGGTCCTTTAACAATAGGAAGACTCACTTCTTGGTGGGAGGAATCTGAGTCTTTTTGGTGAACAGACTGGTGTTCGTCCAACCCTGGAGTGCCTCCCTGGTCGTAAGAGCAAGGGAGGGATCCAAACCTCTGTCCGATTGATCGGGGTGTGCACCGACAGGAGGGTCAAGGATCAATGGTCAGACCTCTGGGCCAAGTACTAAGAGAGAGGCAAGCGTATCTCTTCGTACCAGCAAGCAAGAACTTGTTCCTGTTTGAAAGAGACAATCATAAAATGATGGGTTGTCTCAAATTGGCATCCACTTCCTCCCCCTTGTTGGAGGAAGTGGTGGATATTTACTCCTATCCCTACTGAAAGGGATAGGATGGTGCTCTATTGAGTAGCTCACCTGCATCTCGTCCTTACCCAGCAGGGTGACGACCGTGTCCCTCTACCCAGGAGGTAGAGGGAATAGAAAAAGATGGGAAAGAGGAGCCAGTCACACTCTCATTCCTCATCCATTCTTACGGTCACACCAGGACTCGATGCTGTTCAGCCTGCGAGGGTCTGGGTGGGTTAACTACACAACGTGTTGAGCAACCACCACGGTTCCCAAAGGAAAAAAGATCCAAGGAACTGTGGGCAATATCCTGAAGGTAGAAGGAGGTGCATGCAGTCCGGTGGACCAGGCGCCTGCCTTCATTACCTGCGCCACGGAGAAGTTCTTGCGGAACGCGAGAGAATGATGAAGAGGCGTCCACACTCATCCTGGGTGTCGAGTTTCTTCAGACAGCTCCGTCGCGCCTTCACAGGACAAAGCAGCATAGCCTTCGTATCGGAGGCGGTGAAGTCCATTAGGGAGGGTATTGTGAAGGACTCGAACCAATCGTCAGTTACCGAAGGTTCAGAGTCTTAGCTACGAAGATCGGTACGAAATCGAGCGTCACAAATCCCCATCCCTTTGTGCTTGACTTCTCAAGAGAAGTCATGCAGTTACCTAAGACGAAAGAAGGGCATAGTCGTATGACCTATCCCTCTTCTCGACTTTGGTTATGTACAGTACTCATACTGACAAGCTATTAAGACGAAGTAATGATTGCTCTGGAACAACCGAACTAAGTCCACAGCATAGTTCGTAACTGACTTCGGGCGCTCTGACAGCTGCCGACTGACTGGTTCGGAATCAGTAGAGGCAAGTTGTCCAAGCATCCGGGTAAGTCACGTGACCTTCGCCCTTTAAAGAGTTATGCTGAGAGACCAAACAAATAAAATATTTGTTAGTCACCGATGCCAGACGGCGCGGCGATGATTCTCTTAATGCATAAGCTCAAAAGGCGAAAGTCAATTGCCTTCAAAAGACCGAGGTCCCTGATGGCAAGAAAATCTCATAGACGTTGAATCTCAGCTTAAGGAGAAACAACACTATGTGACGTTGAAGACGAAGGTAGGCAATGAATGCAACCTACGTCTTCCAGCTGAATCGAGAGAAGGAATCTCAAGATTCCTAAACCTGTGCTTACAAATGACTGAAAACGCTAACCGCCATTTCATTGCTGTCCGTTGTGCAATGAAGCCGGGGCGTTCTTCTAGTAAGAAACACAGGGGACGCCGCTTGAAGAACTGCTTCTCATGGCTGAACGTTTGGAAGTAGAGCTGGCAGGTGTGGGAGTAGGCGATGTCTTTCAATACATCTGCTAATCCGTGAACAATGAACAATTGCACACCTCCGAATACAGGATATTTTGAGGACAAACTCAGATTCCGCAAAAATCATTCGCATTATCGA
Source organism: Macrobrachium nipponense (assembly GCF_015104395.2). NCBI lineage: Eukaryota > Metazoa > Arthropoda > Malacostraca > Decapoda > Palaemonidae > Macrobrachium > Macrobrachium nipponense. The sequence continues at coordinate 33,022,527 of NC_061104.1, forward strand.
GATACGATGCAGCAAGAGACTATTACAGAATTCTGTTACCGTGCGGTAAACAGAAAGATGAGAGTCGAATAGATATCTCTGTTTAAAATTCTCGCAATACGAAGACGATGAATACTAGCGTCACAGCAGTAGATGGTCATTCATGTATGCGAGAATCCCGTTAATCAGACTTAAGTCCGTGATTGTTGGGCAGAGATACGGTTGGTATTCAATCAAAGCAGGTGAGAAAGACATAACCAACCGTCCATCTCAAAGCGGCAGCTGGTACTGAAATGCCTCGGGCAATTCAATACGCAGTAGCTGTCGCTGACTCGTCATCCTGAGTTGCCAAGTAATCCTTTCCACGAAGGAATGCGTTCGGCTAGAACTACCGAGCATAAAAAGATATGCTCGAGCAATTATATTTATGCGAAACGAATTTCGGTAAATATAAAAGCTTAAATGGTGTTGTTGTGACAACACCATAAGTATATAAATGAAACTGAAAACTCCTGGGAGGTTGCAGGCAACCCCGAGTTGCAGTTCAATTAGAATACTTTTTCGTCTAAGTCGCAATCCGTAGAATAACCAGGATATGCGCCATACCCCCTCCCCGGACCATTCAACTGCTTAGCAGAATCATGTCGCGAGGTTAATATACGTAGTATATTTGTAGGATTCTGAACAACGATCTCCATCCTAAATTCTTTCCTTCAAGAAAACAAAATAAGGATTGGAGATCGACCACCTTCGGTCTCTATCAAAGAGAGTGAAGAAGTCTTCCTCGAAGGAAAGCTTCAATGGTGAACAGAATACTAAGACGATAGTTCAAGCCAAACTGGATATTCCCGTCCGTTCTTCTCTATTCCAGGTTGGTCGCCTATTGTGAGATAGTCTTCTTTCAGCAGCAGTCTTCTTCCTAATGCTAGAAATTCCAGGAATTCGAGCATAGGCGAGGTTCCCGATTATCGTGTAAACATATCGGGATTCTCGTCTCGCTCACTTTGGTGACCGTGGTCTCGCCTAAGTGTTTGGAGATCGTAAGAAACTCTAACACTCTGAATGCGCTAGAAATTCCGTTAGAAATCTAAGCAGTCTTGCGAAACCCCCACCGAATTCGTCAAACCGATATCGGCTGGTGGTCCTCTCGAGGGGGTTCCCGTAGAAAATCGAGAATGGGGCAGGATCCCTCCTCAACGACCGGGGCTTACGTCAGGTAGGACCCGAAGGTCCCCCCGGTAGTGCAGTCCCCAGCGTGGAATCCTACAGAGAAATCTCTGTAGGATCCCTCCCCTTTCCCTCGTAGCCGTAAGGAGAGAGGGAATGGGGGAGGAATTGGATACTCGCTCGCCTTCCCAGTGGAATTAGCAGTTGGAGAAGAAAAGGAGCAGCCATCGCCTTGCGGCGATGGCCTCTCAAGAGTCTGGGAAAACGTATCGTCAGGAGAAAACAAAACGTTTTCCCGAGGAGGGTTACGAACTCTCACTGTAGGTAAGGGTCTGCCGCCACTGTGAACGTCGTCTGGGTGGGGCTGATCGACACCTGACAGGAGAGAGCCGATACCGTCCTCCGACTCATTCCAGTCCTCGTCGAGGTCGAAACCTCTCAGGAGGACCGAAGGAGTATTTAAATACGGTGTCCAAAGACACGTAGAAACGCCGCTGTCGCAGTAGAGGAGGTGGAAGTAGCTTGATCGACCGGCCAGAACTGAGAGAGCCTTCTTGTCCGGAGACGAGAGACTCTGGTTCAAGACAGAATCAGCAAGCTCCGATCGCGGCAAACCCCACCGTCGGTTTGGTTCCCTCTCGGGCCCCAAAACGACTCGAGCAGAGACATGGGCTCTGCTGGTGGGAGCGGCGATCCTTCCCCCAGGTCGTTGTGCTGACGAATCAGTGCAATAACCTGGGCAAAGTTACTCTGAATCTCGGAAGTTACAGCGTCTTGAGGAGTAGGACCATCCAGTCCCTCCAACAAGAGCAGCTCCCAAGACCCCCTCCTTCAGAAGAAGGACCAGCAACAGATCCCTGACGGTTGCCTCCAATCACTTGCGCGTACGTCCTGGCTGGTCCTAAGACCATACCTGGCACGTGCGGCGTCGTGACGGGATCGTGAGCGGCGCATCTCTCACGATCACTCCTATATACCTCGCTCTTCCTGGCGTATGCCGAGGAAGTTGAAGGTATCGGAGAGACAGAATAGACGCTACCCCCTCCCCCCCTGACGGTCGCCTCCAATCACTTGCGCGTACGTCCTGGTTGGTCCTAAGACCATACGTGGCACGTGCGGCGTCGTGACGGGAGCGTGAGCGGCGCACCTCTCACGATCACTCCTAGCTACCTCGCTCTTCCCGGTGTAGCCCGAGGAAGTTGAAGGTAGTGGAGAGACAGACCTGACGCTTCCCCCCCCCCCCCCCCCCCCCGCTCGCTGGCAGGACCAGCGTACGTGGGGGGCTGCAGCCGATCACCAACCCGCGGTGGGGATCGATCTGCAGGCCTGGCCGTGCCGCTCACACCTGTGGCGAGCGGCTAGACTGAGCACGCGACCCCGGTCCCGTGCGTCAGACGAGCTGCTGCTGGTCATCGTATCCGCCCGGTCCCTGTGGGAGCGGCGGTCAGGTGACCTGCAGAGCTCACTTTCGCGGTGAGACCGGTGAGCGTCCTCGCGGCACGTCAAACGCTGGTACCAGCCGAGGCTGGTACCGTCGGTCGAGGGGACATGGGGGACCTCTTCCCAGCCTCAACCCGTGGCCGGTCAGAGACCGTCACGTCCACCCGAATGTACCGGCTGGTCGCTGCCGAGAAGGCGGGCCGTGGCCTGGCGGAGTAGTCACCTGAGCGGCTCTCGACAGTCTTCTGCTCCGTGCCTCGGTCATGACCGCTGAGCGAACTCAGGCGTCTTAACTTTGGCTGCACGGTCACCCGAAGGAGACCGTACACTCGGAACTTCTCGCGGACGAGAAACCGAGCCGGTACCTGGCTTAGCAGCAGAGCTGCCAAGACCAGGCGAGGGTGTGTACCAGCGGTAGCCAGCATACCCTGGTCCCCGTCTTCTTCTTCTTCTCAGAAGGGGAGACGGGCCCGTTCCCGAAGGAACAGGAGGACCAGCAGAAGAACCCCCCCGTCACACCGGAGTGTGACGAGCCCTTCGAAGTTCCCGAAGGAGTCTTCTTAGGGGGAAAACCCGGTTACCATCTGATCGCTGCGAGAGCGGCCGCTGGCCTGGCGAGAGTCACCTGAGCGGTTCTCGCCAGCCCATTCTGCTCCGTGCCGTGGTCTTGGCGCGAGCGAACTCTGGCGCCGAAACTTTGGCTGCACGGTCTCCCGGGGAGAGAGCGTACACTCGGGATCTCCCGCGAACGAGAGACCGAGCCGGAACCTGGCGTAGCGGCATCGCCGCTAGCACCAGGCGAGGAAGTACCAGAGCTAACCTATACTCCTCTGGTCCCCGTCTATCTCTTCCTTACGGAAGGGGGAGACGGGCCCCGCTCCGAAGGAGCAGGAGGACCAGCAGAAGGACCCCCGTCCCACCGAGGTGGGACGGGCCCTTAGAAGTTCCCGAAGGAGACTCTTAGGGGGAAGAGGCAGCCTTCTTCTTCTTCGGCTTATGGGGGGCCTTAGAAGTTCGAAGGGGAAGAGGCAGCAGCAGACGAAGACGAAGATGACACCTTCCTCTTCTTCGTCAGCTCACGCAGGACAGTCGTCAGGTCCTCCATCCAGGCCGGAGTCGGGCCTATTGCCGAAGCAACACGGCCCGACTGCACCTGTCCGGAAGGACCTGGGACTGGGAGGACACACCATGGGCAGGACCAGCATGGACAGGCGCAGGAACCAGGAGCGGACAGGAAACAGAACCAGCTCAGGATCGCGGCAGGAACAGCGGCAGCGGTAAACACAGAAGGGGACAGCCAAGCCAGTAGCGGGAACCACATCAGCGACAGGTACGGCAGGCCCAGCCATCGCCTCGTAGAATCATCGCAGCCAGCGGGAACCTGGTACTGGCGGCCGGTCTAGGGGCGAGCTGCTGGAACAGCGGAAGCTTGGGGCGGGCAGGCAACACACGAAGAAAAGACACAGGCGGCGGCGGCATATCCCTCCTCGGTACGGCGGCGACGGCCCTCGAAGCGGCAGACGGCGTCACCGACACAGCATGGGGAGTGTAGACCAGCGGGGGGAAGCAGCATAAGCGGCCGTGAAGGTTGTAGTGGAGACCACTCCAAGGTCACCGCCCCAGACCTCGCTAGACGCTGCAGCAGATCGTGGATGCTAGGCACGCCCTGCAGCCGCAGTGGAGTCCATAACCTTGTCCAAGGTCGTCCTCCGTCTCCCCGGATGTAGCACCTGCGGTAGCACAGACAGATAGTAAAGAGGGGTTCCCTCACGCACGGGGGGGGTGGGAGACATGCCCCACCGCCGAACGCAAGGAAGACCCCAAATACAAAATACAACGAAGAAGCTGAGCGGGGGCAGGAAGGAAGACGAAGAATCGGATACTAGGGAGTCGCGGGAGAGCTTTCCGACGACTTCCTGGCAGACCTTCGCTTCCCTACCCCCGCACAGCAGTGAAAAGTAATATGAAAATGAAACAGAATACTGCCCTTGCGATTCACTTCATAGAACTTAAAGGGGAAAAGATCAAATCCCGGGTAAGAACGGAAACTTGATCCAAATAATATGATGCTATCATAAAATATATATGAAAAATGAAACAGAATACTGCACTTGCGATTTCACTTTCACAGAAAATAATCGTAAGGATCAATTCCCGGGTAAGAGCGAAATTGATCCAAATTAAATTATGCAAATAAATAAATGAAATGAAAAAGAATACTGCATTGCGAATCCACTTTCATTGCATTTTATCATACAAAATAAAAGGTTCGTGCCAAGCGCAATCACGCTCTCGGTACGAACGCACAGGGCAAAAATATAATGAAAAAGTACTTACATTTTTCAATTACACACTTTCGCCCAAATACATGACTCGGCGCGAGCGTCGGCACCGAGACATAATTCAAGGGTTCAATTCATGAAAAGAGAGGAAATCGCCGCATCTACGGCGATAGCTCCATGTTGGTTCATAATTAAGTAATGAAAATGAAAACAGTGTACTTACAGTTTCATTTTCAAGTCAAACAAACCATTAGTAGAAAACACAATATAAACAAAGCATACGACGATGAAGCGGGCAGAGAGCGATGACGAACACGTCCTTCACACCCGCGGCCGAAAGCAAAAGTGATTCTTCACCTCTCGGGCGCGCGGGCGCGCGCACGATCGGACAAGCAGTTAACTACCGTTCTCCCCTTGTTCGAAGCTTACGACCGTCCCAGCTGCCGCTAGTTACCTTCCTATTGTTAAAGGACCGAGGGTTTGTATTACGTATCGGAACAAATTAAGGTTAACGAGAAGGGCCAATTGTGATGAAAAATCAATAAAGTTAACTTCAACTAAAAGAATTAACAAAAACCACACAAAATTAATATTTCACCAAAAAATACTGGAAAACAATTCAAAAGATGATGAAGAGGACTGCCCAAAATGAATTGAAGCTCTCTGCTGAGCTGAAGTAGTGTCACCGACGGTAGTGTCACCACAAAATCTGAATTTTGGACTGTTGTGGTAAGAAACTTTCAGCTAAGCAATTCCTTGGTAAGTCACTTATATAAAATCTAAAAGTAATTTGTATTTTTCCTAATAACCACCTTAAGTTTTTAAGAGCAAAGAAAAGTTTTCTGCATCTCTAGCATACAAATACCCATGTGGGATGCAAAGTTGCTAGACTTCTGGACTATCAAGCATCATGGATTTGTAAGCAATTAGTACTGGATAAGGCTGGAAAATCTTAGGTAATCAAGTCAGAGAACATAAAACTAGCTAATGCCAATCAACAGGTCAGTCCCTTGTCTATCCCTCTCCCCACTTGCAAAGAGAGAAGGTGGGAGTTGCATCTTACGCACTACACTACATGGCTGGTCCATTAAGCTCATACCCGGCCGAGCCTCATCTATGAACACCTTAGATGAGGTGCTACCTGTCCTATTAGGAGAACTAGGCTAGCTACAAAAGTTGTTGAGCAGCTACCACAGAAGCCAAGGAAAATGTGTCCAAGGAGTTGTGGGCAATGTCCCACAGGTAAAAGGAGGTGAATGTAGTCTATTGCAACCAAACCCTCACATGTAACACCTATGGTACTGACTGGTTTTTCTGGAATAACAAGGACAGGACGATGCCCCTGACCTCATGAACCTTCACCTGGACTGTACACTTGCTCTCCTAACTGGACAAGTCATACACCCGCTTGAGCGCCTCATGGAGCCAGAAAGAGACCAAGTTCTTGAAAATCTCTCTCTTGGCCCTGCCAGTACTAATGAAAGTCTTATGTCGAGTCCTCTGTAGGACACAGTAGCATCTTTTCTAAATCACCAACTAACAAGTTCTCTAGGGAAGGGATTAAAAAAAAAGAAAGAAAAAGACTTGAATCTGACATCATTGACCAACAGGTTCTGAGTCTTCTACTATATGAAATCTGGAACAAACTCAAGCGATACAGATCCCCATCCCCTTGAGTGTTAATGTCAAAAGAGGACATGAAGCTCACCTACCCAGTTTGCCAATACCAGTGCAAGAAGCAAAACAGTCTTTAAGGTCAGATCCCTATCTGTTGAATCTCTAAGCAGCTCATATAGGTGACAAGTGAGGATCCTCATACTGACAGTCACATTCCTTTCATGAAGCCTGAATTCCCTAGGTCAGGACTGTTTGAAGCCTCTCAGGAGTATGGAGATCTCCCATAAGGAAGAGACCAACTCCTTTCAGTCTCAGAACTTGGCCTATCTATAGCAGACCTATGGCCTCTAATGCCAAGACAGAGAGAAAATTCTCTTGGCTAAGGAAAAAAGGAAATCCACTCCCTGCTAAAACATGGGTTTGAATGGAGAGAGACTTTCATTTACGACACTAACCACAGAAGACAGCCAATTTCCACAGGTATACAGTCTATGAGGAATTGCGTAACTATCCAGATACCTCCTTTACTCTTCAGTACAAAAAAAACTTCCTTGAAAGAGATGCTGGATAGTCTCCAGGTGTGAAGGGCCAGTAACTCCTCAGCCTGGTGATAGCTTTCCAAATATGGCTGGCAAAACAGGCTGTGCCATAGGGGCAGCTCTCTCAGGATCTCAGCATGAGGCCATTTCATTACCACCAGTGTTAGCCTGAGATTCAGTTACCAACATTCTATTGAACACCTTCTGAATCAGGCAAACAGTGGAAAAGTGAACACGAGGTTGTCACAAGAATGTCCATGGTACCTTCCTCCAAGCCCCTTTGCTGTCTGATCAGCTTAATGACCTGCTATAACCAACTCTGTAGTTCAGGAGTATCCGAGTCCTGGGGTTACAGGCCCTCCAGATCCCAGATCTCCAGAACTACTCCCTCTGTAGGGAAGAGAAACACACCAGGGATCCATGGGCATATGATCTGTCCAGTCTTAGGACTGCACCTGGCTCATAAACCTTCGTCGATGGATTGGGCTGGGAGAGCAAACCGTCCCTGTCACTGTCTGTGAACCTGTCCATCCCTTGGGAACACCCAAAGAGGTAGAAGGGACAGGTCAACAGTCCATGGTACCCCCACAGATACGGACTCGCCATAGATAGCCATACGAGACTTTCTGTGGGGAGATACAGCAGCCTTACTTCCTCTTCCTCTTACCAGTAGTATAAGTTAAGTGCTCTCACCCCCTCCACTCCGTTTCAAGGCTGATGATAAGGATTGCATGAGTACTGCCCCCGGCTCCTGGGAACATATCCATGAATGGGCATGAAGAGTTATGGTGTGTGTAGAAGCAGTAAGCAAGCCAGTTGATACAGTGACTATTGAACTCATCACTGTCACCATGGTCATAGCCACAGGTGTCATGTGAGTACCAAAGAAGTGATTCAGCAAAACCATAATATTGGGGTCCCCCAAAATACCCCAGGATAGCCATAACTCCAAGAGTTCCTCAGCCTCCTCCAAATATCGGAACATGAAACATATGGAGGAGTTATGGGAGTTCCATTTGACAATGCCCTTGAGAGAGAGAGAGAGAGAGAGAGAGAGAGAGAGAGAGAGAGAGAGAGAGAGTTTCGTGGTTTGTGTTGCTGTTGAGATCGTGTAGTATGTATTTGTGTTTTTGGTTTTCCGTAAGAGAGAGAGAGAGAGAGAGAGAGAGAGAGAGAGAGAGAGAGAGAGAGAGAGAGAGAGAGAGAGGGTAATTGGTGGTCACTAGCACTTGGTTGGCGTCTCACAGTCATGCGACATCAACCAAGCCTGGTCCCAAGACACGGAGAGCTACTCGAAGGTGATTGACTCTTAAGATTAAGACTTTCTTCAGGAGAACAAGGAGTCCCTTTGCAGGCCAAGGAAGCTTCATGTTCCTGACCATCAACCAGTCTTGTCGAGTGATGAATCTTGGACCACTCCCGTCTCTACAATTTTCAACCTTTTAATTGGCACCTTATCGTCCTTATGCCAACGAACTGGAATCGGAGCAACCGAGGAAGAAGTATTTCCAGAAACATCAGCACGTACGTGCGAGCCTGGAACACGTCCGCATATGGAAGATGAAGACTCGACACTAATACTGTCACGAACACGTCCACGAGGAGTGACGCGGCCGTGAAGAGAAGATGTCGATGCATTACCAGCATGCACTGGGGAGACACGACCATGTGATGGAGCAGCTGGTGAAGCACTCCTCTCACTTACACAAACATGGACGTGCATGGGGGAGACACGGTCGT
>NC_061104.1:33035400-33060005 GCF_015104395.2 Macrobrachium nipponense
CTCGCTCTCACGGCGACCAGCTGGCTACCCCCGGGGTGACGTGACGGTCTCTGACCGGCCACGTACCGAGGCTGGGAAGAGGTCCCCCCGATCGCTGGCGGTGTGACGCGCTGTGAGGACTAGCACCGGTCTCACCGTGACAGTGGTCTCTGCAGGTCGCCCGACCGTCACTCCCACAGGGAGCGTGCGGGTACGGCAACCAGCAGCAGTTCCCCTGACACACGAGATCAGGGCCACTGTTCTCGGTCCAGCCGTTTTCCCCAGGGAAACGACTCGACTAGGCCTGCAGCTCGATCCCCACCACGGGTTGGCGATCGCCTGCAGCCCTCCAAGCCCGCTCTTTCAGCCAGCGAGCGAAGGGGAGCATTAGGTCTTCCTCTCCCGTGCCTTCAACTTCCTTGATTTATACTGGGAAGAGCGAGGCACAGCGCGGTGATCGTGAGGGGCGCGCCCCGCACGATCCTGTCACAACGCCGTATGTACCAGGCACGATCTTCGGACCGACCAGGACGTACGCGCAAGTGGCAGGAGAAGACCGGGAGGGCTATCGCTGTTCCCCCTCCTGAAGGGGGGGGGTTCTCGGAAAATGTTCTTGTTCGAGGGGCTTGACGGTCCTACTCTGCAAGATGCTGTGACTTCCGAGATCCAGAGGTACTTTGCCGAGGTTATGGCGCTGATTCGTCAGCACAACGACCTCGGGGAAGGATCGCCGCTCCCACCAGCAGAGCCCACGTCTCGGCTCGAGTCGTTTTGGGGCCCGAGAGGGAACCCAAACCGACGGTGGGTCTGCTGCGATCGGAGCTTGCCGATTCTGTCTTGAACCAGGTAGAGTCTCTCGTCTCCGGACAAGAAGGCTCTCTCAGATCTGGCCGGTCGAACAAGCTACTTCCACCTCCTCTACTGCGACAGCGGCGTTTCTACGTGTCTTCGGACACCGTATTTGAATACCCCTTCGGTCCTCCTGAGAGGTTTCGACCTCGACAAGGACTGGAATGAGTCGGAGGACGGTATCAGCTCTCTCCTGTCAGGTGTCAATCAGCCCCACCCAGACGACGTTCACAGTGGCGGCAGACCCTTACCTACAGTGCGAGTTCGAAACCCTCCTCGGGAAAACGTTTTCTCCTGACGATACGTTTTCCCAGACTCTGAGAGGCCATCGCCGCAAGGCGATGGCTGCTCCTACTCTTCTCCAACTGCTAGTTCCACTGGGAAGGCGAGCGAGTATCCAATTCCTCCCCCATTCCCTCTCTCCTTACGGCTACGAGGGAAAGGGGAGGGGGATCCTACAGAGATTTCTCTGTAGGATCCCACGTTGGGGACTGCGCTACCGGGGGGACCTTCGGGTCCTACCTGACGTAAGCCCCGGTCGTTGAGGAGGGATCCCTGCCCCATCCTTGATTTCTACGGGAATCGAGAGGACCACCAGCCGATATCGTTTGACGAATTCGGTGGGGGGTTTCGCAGAGTGCTTAGAATTCTACGGAATTTGTAGCACTCTCAGAGTGTTCGAGTTTTTTACGATCTCCAAACACTTAGGCGAGACCACGGTCCAAAGTGAGCGAGACGAGAATCCCCGATAATTGTTACACGATAATCGGGAACCTCGCCTATGCTCGAATTCCTGGAATTTCTAGCATTTGGAAGAAGACTGCTGCTGAAAGAAGAGTATCTCACAGTAGGCGACCAACCTGGAATAGAGAAGAACAGACGGGAACATCCAGTTTGGCTTGAACTATCGTCTTCGGTATTCTGTTCACCATTGAAGCTTTCCTTCGGGGAAGACTTCTCTTTCACTCTCTTGACTAGAGAACGAAGGCGGTCGATCTCCAATCCTCATTCTCATTCCTCGAGGGGAAAAGAATTTAGGATGGAGGTCGTTGTACAGAACATACAAATATACTACGTATATTACCCTCGCGACATGATTCTGTTAAGCAGTTGAATTGTCCGGGGGGTAGGCGCATACCGTAGTTAACTCTACGGATTGTGACCGAGACGAATTGTATCTTAATTGAACTGCAACTCGGGGCTGCCTGCAACCTCCCAGCAGTTACCAGTTTCGATTTTAGATACTTGGTATTGTCACGACAACACCAAATCAGCTTTTGTATTTACCGAAATTCGTTTCGTTTAAATATAATTGCTCGAGCATTTTCATACAATCAACTTACCTGTCAGATATATACATAGCTAAGACTCCGTCGTCCCCGACAGAAATTCAAATTTCGCGCCACTCGCTACAGGTAGGTCAGGTGATCTACCGGCCTGCCCTGGGTGGCAGGACTAGGAACCATTCCCGTTTTCTATCATATTTTTTCTGTCGCCGATGGTATCAACATCGTTGCTACTACCTCCTGACTGGAATTCGCTTTTCAAGACAATTGATCATCTTTTTTGGACTTTTTGGTGACGTACCTGGATCGTTGTTTTGGCATTCGCTACCGTGGACTGGATTTGGACTTGCTTTTGATTTTTCTTCAAGAATGTCTGATTCAAGTGGTTGTGTGAGAGTGTGTGTGAATGTAGGCTGCAAGGTGAGGATACCGAAGGCTTCGGTTGATCCTCACACTGTATGCCGCAAATGTAGAGGTTTTGACTGTTCTATTTCTAACACCTGTCATGAATGTGAGAGGTTGAATGTTGAGGAATGGAAGACTTTAACTTCTTACTTGAAGAAGTTAGAGAGGGATAGAGTCAGAAGGGCTGCATCTAAGGGTGCGGGTAGTACAAGGCCTATTGAGCCTTTTAATGATTCTAACTCTTCACTAAACTATGCATTTGATTCTAATTCTATATCAGGGCCCTCACTTGCTTTACATTCAGATTCGGCCTCGGAAATCGCTGATCTGAAAGCTACACTTCATAGGATGAAATCCAAAATGGCTGCCATGAAAGGTAAGGATTGTGAAAGTGATTATTTTAGTGAAGTGAGTGCCCCCAGGCCTAGACCTCTTTCAAGCTCCCAAGCCCAGAGGAGAAAGAAAAGTCGAAAGCCGTACGGAGGTTGTGGAGAATTTCCCCCGGTCAGGTGCGTCCTTCAGCAGCTCTGTAGTTAGACAGACTGCTCAAGACCGCTATAGGAAAAGCGTCCTCAGAGAGTGCTTCTCTTCGTCCGCCTCTCCCTCTCCTAAACGAGGGTGGAAGGATTCGGACCTTTCCAGGCCCCTGAAAAGGCACTGGAAAGAACCTGCGTTGGACTCAAGCCCCGAACGTTTTTCTGAAGAAGCGCCTCCCTCGATCAAGAAGGCTAAGAGAGTTTTGAAGTCCCCTGGCTTTGACAAAACTCCTTCGAGGTCTCCCTCTCCAGTTGAAGAAGACACTGGAGAAGCTTCCAAGAGGATTATTTTGGCTGTACAAGAAACAGTTATTCCGCCTGGTAGGAGTCCTTTCGAAAGATCCTCCTCGTAGAAAAGACGTGAGGCTTCCTGTCAAGAAGTCTCGTCTTCCTTCTCCCGCCAGGAGTGAGGCTCCTGTGGGACGTGAGGTGTATTATAGGCGCGAGATGTCTTCCGATAGGGAGTCATACGCCGAATATGAAGCGCCAGACAAGCGCGAAGCGCCAGCCAAGCGCGAGTTTTCTACCAGACGAGAAGCGTCTTATAGGATTGAAGCGCCAGATAAGTGCGAGCAACTTTACAGGTGCGAGGATTTAGCCAGACATGATACGTCTGCCAAGCCAGCAGCGTCAGCCAAGCGCGAGGCACCAGCCAAGCGCGAGAATGCAGCCAGGCGCGAGGATTCAGCCAGGCGCGAGGCGCCAGAAAAGCGTCATCCAAACAAGGATATAGCGCCAGAGAAGCGCGAGGCGCCAGCCAGGCGCGAGGCGTCAACCAGGCGCGAGGCACCAGCCAGGCGCGAGGAGCCAGCCAGGCGCGAAGCGTCAGTCAAGCGCGAGGCGCCAGCCAGGCGCGAGGCGCCAACCAAGTGCGAGGAGTCTTACAGGCGCGAGACGTCTGCTTTTATTCATAAGGACGCCGTACACGCTCTTAGCCCCTCTCCTATTAGGAGTTTGTCTCCCGCAGAGAGAGAAATTGGGCAGGAAGACCCAGATCTGAAATTGAATTCTCCTTCTGATCCTTTCTTGGAAGAGGACTCAGAAGACGAGACTCACGGCAGAGAAGGGCTGTCTAACTATAAAGTTTTGACAGCTCTCCTTCTTCAGGAATACGGAGATGCCTTGACCCCTGCCGCTCCTCCTTCTCCTCGCTCACTTTTTTCATGCTCCAAGACGCCAAAGTCGTCGGCTTTTCTGAAGATGAGGCCGACGATTTCTATGAAGAGAGCTCTTCAGTCTCTGGATAGCTGGATGCTAACCAAAAAGGAGTTAGTTAGAACGGTGTTCTGCATGCCTCCCGCTAGACTTACGGGCAAGAGAGGTATTTGGTACCAGACTGGGGAGAATATGGGGCTCACTCTCCCAGCTTCGGCTGAAGCTGACTTCCAGTCTGGTAGACGCATCCAGGAGACATAGCCTTCATAATGCAAAAATAACTTGGGGTCTTTCGGAGTTGGATCATCTCCTCAAGGGACTCTTTCATATTTTGGAAGTCTTCAACTTCCTGGATTGGTCCCTTGGGGTGATGGCCAAGAAGGCCCATGCCTCGGAAGGACTCGATCCTGACGTACTCCTTTCGATCTTGTCGTGCATTGACAAGGCGGTACAGGACGGCTCAGGGGAAGTCTCTTCTTTATTGGAGCCGGTCTCTTGAAGAAGAGATCTGTTTTCAGCGCTTTTCTGACGAAAGCAGTTTCTCATTCGCAAAGGGCAGCATTGTTATTCGCTCCCAGGTCTGACTTTCTGTTCCCTTCACAGTTGGTGAGGGATATTTCCCGTTCGCTGACGGAGAAAGCGACACAGGATCTTCTCCTTCAATCGTCTAGGAAAAAGAGACCAGTGACTGTGGGAGAGAAGAAAGGTGTTAACACGCTCTGCAGCTTTCGAGAGGTCCTCCCTCTCTAGAGCTCCCTCTAAAAGGAAAGCGACTGAGAAGAGAGGTAGAGCTTCTTTCCGACCCTTTAAAAGGGGAAATGAGCTGCGCGTTCCTCCAAACACCAGTAGGTGCCAGGCTCCGGGGAGTTTGCGGAAGCCTGGACTCTCATAGATACAGACGCTTGGTCAATGTCTGTTCTACAGAAAGGATACCTCATTCCTTTCCTGGACAATCCCCCCCTGACGTCAACTCCGCGGGAATTGTCCGCTAATTACAAGGACCCTGTGTTGAAAGATACTCTTCAACGAATGGTGATCAATGTGGGACAAGAGAGCAATAGAGCTAGTGCTGGATCAAAGCTCCCCAGGGTTTTACAATCGCCTTTTCTTGTTGCGAAAGCCTCGGGGGGCTGGAGACCAGTTCTAGATGTCAGCGCTCTGAACAAGTTTGTTCAGAAACAGAAGTTCTCCATGGAGACTTCTGCATCAGTCCTTGCGGCTCTTCGCCAAGGAGATTGGATGGTGTCTCTGGATCTCCAAGATGCCTATTTTCACGTCCGATTCATCCTTTGTCGAAGAAGTACCTCCGTTTCATGACGGGGGGAAGGATCTTCCAATTCAGAGCCTTGTGTTTCGGCCTTTCCACGGCTCCTCAGGTCTTCACGAGCCTGATGAAAAATGTGGCGAGATGGCTTCACCTGAAAGGTATCAGTATCTCTTTGTACCTGGACGACTGGCTCATCAGAGCAAAGTCAGAGAGACAGTGTTTGGAGGACCTTGCTTTGACACTAAAAACCGATAAAGACCTTAGGATTGCTCGTGAACCTCGACAAGTCCCATCTGATCCCCAGCCAGAACCTGGTCTATCTGGGGATTCGGATGGATTCTCGGGGTTTTCGAGTATTTCCTTCTCAAGAGAGACTAACGAGAGGCTTAGAGTTCTTTCCTCTAGGAAGACTTCATCTCCGTCCTCTTCAGTTCTTCCTCAGAAGATTGTGGAACATGAAGACAGGACTTCTTTCGGACATTTTCCCATTCCAGTTTGGATGAAACGCCACTTGGAATGGTGGTTGCCCCCACTGAAGGAAAACAAGGGTACTTCCCTAGAGACTCAGAACCCGAACCTTGTATTGTTTTTCCGACGCGTCGGAAAAAAGGTTTGGGGAGCAACCTTGGGAAAGAGAGAGGTGTCAGGCACCTGGAATGCTCTTCAAGTGTCCTGGCACATAAACTGCAAAGAGCTGTTTGCCGTACACCTTGCCCTAAAGAGCTTCGAGCCTTTAGTGAGGAACAAGATAGTCCAAGTGAATGCGGACAACACAACCGCCCTTGCCTACATTCGAAAGCAAGGAGGGACACACTCGTATGCCCTATACGAGCTCGCAAGAGACCTTCTTTTGTGGACATCCCAGAGGAACATCTCCCTGTTGACAAGGTTTGTTCAAGGAGTAAGGAACGTGAGAGCAGACAGGCTGAGCAGGAGGAACCAGGTCCTTCACACCGAATGGACCCTCCACTCAGAAGTTTGTCGGAGTCTCTGGTCTCTTTGGGGGACTCCTCATGTCGACCTCTTTGCCACGTTCCTCTCAAAAAGACTGGAAGTCTTTTGCTCAGTAGTAGAAGACCCCAGAGCTCTAACAGTAGACGCCTTCCTTCTAGATTGGTCTCATGTAGACGTTTATGCATTTCCCCCATTCAAGATTCTGGGGCAAGTGCTCAGGAAGTTTGTGACATCAAAGGGGACGAAAATGACCCTGATAGCCCCCTTTTGGCCAGCTCAAGAGTGGTTCACGGAGGTGCTGGAGTGGATGGTAGACTTCCCCAGATCCCTCCCACAAAGGATGGATCTTCTCAGACAACCACACTTCGAGAGGTTTCATCAAAACCGCTCGCTCTCGCTCTGACTGCCTTTCGACTATCAAAAAGACTTGTCAGAGCGAGAGCTTTTCTCGCAAGGCGGCAAGCTCGATCGCTAGAGCCCGGAGAACTTCCACTATGCGAGTTTACCAGTCGAAGTGGGAAGTATTTAGAAGGTGGTGCAAGTCGAAGAAGTTGTCCTCCTCCAGTACCTCTGTAACAGAAATCACTGATTTTCTGTTATATTTGAGAGAGGAATCTTGTCTCTCCGTAGCCACTATAAAGGGCTATAGGAGTATGCTTTCGGCTGTCTTTAGAAATAGAGGCCTAGATCTGGCAAATAATAGAGATCTACACGATCCTGATTAGATCTTTTGAGACCATTAAGTCTAAGATTACATCTCCCCCTAACTGGAATCTCGACGTGGTCCTGAAGTTCTTGTCCTCGGCAAGATTTGAACCTCTGCATTTGGCCTCGTTTCGTGACCTAACGAGAAAATGTTTGTTTCTTTTGTCACTGGCGACGGCTAAGAGAGTTAGTGAACTGCATGCCCTTAGTGATAAAGTGGGATTCAAACTAGATTCAGCCATTTGTTCATTCAAAGATTTATTTTTGGCGAAGAATGAAAATTCCTTCGAATCCTGGCGAGAAACTTCGAAGTTAAAGGCTTATCGGGTCTCGTCGGCAGGGAAACTGAGAGGTCTCTTTGCCAGTAAGGGCTCTAAAGTTTTTACATGCAGAGAAAGAAACAGTTGGGAGGTTCTAGACAAGGTCTCTGGTGCTCGGTGAAGGATCCATCAAGACCTATGTCTAAGAATGCTTTAGCCTTTTTTGTCAGGAACGTCATTACCGACGCTCATAAGGCTTGCACGGATGACTCTTTGAAACTCCTGAGAGTGAGAGCTCATGAGGTGAGAGCAGTAGCTACGTCTCTCTCTTTTCAGAGAAATATGTCACTAAAGAATATCTTGGAAGCGACCATATTGCGAGGTGTAATTCAGTGTTTGCTTCTCACTATTTAAAGGATGTTCGTGTGACCTACGAAAAATGTTTTTTTCTTTAGGTCCTTTCGTGTCTGCGGGCACAATCCTGGGTACAGGAGCTAACACCAATCCTTTAAATGATGCATAAGTCTAATAGATATGTTCTAGACTTTCTGCTGAGCAGGTGCAGGTGCCGCACAGGCGGCCAGTCACTTTCGTTCAGTAAGGAACTCTTGTGATATCTTTTATTAGATGAGTATCATAAATTTTTTTTTTGGAAAAGTAATGTGTGCGTGTGCAATTTGGATTAGAGTTATGGTTGTTGTGAAGAGTTTGAGGATAACTCGGAGCAATTTTTAATACTAACATGATGGTTAGGATCAGGTGGTCGGGATTGGTTGTGTGCTCCTTCATAAGGTGTGTTGTCATATAAGTGGATCAGCACCCATTGACAAAGTCCTTTCAGGCTCTGCCGAGTAAGTGGATAAGACCCCTTCGGCACAAAAAGACCCACAAGAACTCACCCTTGGCCATAGATCACATATCTCACTAAAGTTTCTTGAGGTGATGCAGACTCCTGGGCTACAGCCACAAAGTCTACCACCTATCAGGTAGGAACCAAGGTTTTTTATACCTACAACATATGTTGTTTACCTGTCTATTCCAGAAGTAGCTGTCTCTTACCCTCCACCGAAGGGTGCCAATCAGCTATGTATATATCTGACAGGTAAGTTGATTGTATGAAAATGATATTGTTATAATACAATAAAGTTTCATACATACTTACCTGGCAGATATATACGATTAGGGCCCACCCAGCCTCCCCGCAAGGAGACAGGTGGAAGAGAAAAAATATGATAGAAAACGGGAATGGTTCCTAGTCCTGCCACCCAGGGCAGGCCGGTAGATCACCTGACCTACCTGTAGCGAGTGGCGCGAAATTTGAATTTCTGTCGGGGACGACGGAGTCTTAGCTATGTATATATCTGCCAGGTAAGTATGTATGAAACTTTATTGTATTATAACAATATCATATTTTTTATGCTCGATGGTTCTAGCCGAACGCATTCCTTCGTGGAATGGATTACCTGGCAACTCAGGGTGACGAGTCAGCGAGAGCTACTGCGTATTGAACTGCCTGATAGCAGCTCAGTATCAGCTGGGTCTCCGAGATGCACGGTCTGTCATATGTCTCTCTCGCCTGCTTTGATTGACTACCGAACCGTATCTCTGCCCAACAATCATGGACTTAGGTCTCTGATTAACGGGGGATTCTCGCAAACATGAAGGACCATCTACTGCTGTGACGCTCAATTTTATACATTCAACTTCCCTGTCAGATATATACTTAGCTATAGACTCTGTCGTCCCCGATAGAAATTCGAATTTCGCGGCACACTCTACAGGTAGGTCAGGTGATCTACCGCCCCGCCGCTGGATGGCGGGAATAGGAACCATTCCCGTTTTCTAAGTCAGATTTTCTCTATCGGCCGGGACATCAACATTGTTGTTGTTCCTCCTGATTTGATTTTCGTGTTTATTCATCGCTATTGATCTTCTAAGCCGGTCTTTTTGGTGACGTATTGGATCTTTGGTTGGGCATACTCTTTCGTGGAATGTTATTTGGACTTGATTTTGGATTTTTCTCATAATGTCAGACTCTAGCTTTTCGGTTAGAAGACAGTGTGTGAATGAGGGATGTATGGTGAGGCTACCGAAAGCTTCGGTAGACCCTCACACAGTTTGTAAGGGGTGTAGACAGAATGAATGCTCTGTATCTAACACCTGTAATGAATGTGTAGGTTTGAATGAGGAAGAGTGGAAGAATTTGAATTCCTATTTAAGAAAATTGGAAATGGATAGTGTTAGGAAGGCTTCCTCCAGAAGCGTAAGTAGGTCTCGTTCTAGTGAGCCAATTAATATAACACCTAACCCTAAACCTATATTTACTTCCTCTGCTACGACTAAGACTGCAAACCCAGCAACAGAAATTGCAGGTCTTAAGGCTGCACTTAAAAGGATGGAACGTCAGATGCAAACTTTAAAAGGTAAGCGCAGCGATAGTGACGTAAGTGTACCCAGTGCAGTGGAGGGTGCGTCTGATCGGCTTCATGAAGGAGGGGCACAGCATTTCTCGCCCTACCATTGCTAAGGTGGCAGATTTTGTCTTGTTCCTCAGGAAATCCAAGAAGTTGTACTACTTGACAATTGCTGGGTACAGGTCCATGCTTAGCAGCACTTTTAGGGTCCACCTTCTGGAATTGTCAAATGACAGAATATTGCACGATCTTCTAAGGTCTTTGAGGATTGAACGCCCGTTTATTCTGCCTCAGGTACCTTTTTGGGATTTAGCGGCGGTCTTAAGTTTTTTAAGCTCTTTGAGTTTGAAGCCATTGGAGGATTTATCTTTAAGAGATCTGACCAAAAAGGTATTGTTCTTGGTCTCGCTTGCCACAGCAAAGAGAGTAGGAGAGATTCAGGCAGTGTCCAGGGTAGTATCATTCTCAGGTTAAGATATTTAATCCTCTGCCGAGAGCTTTTAAGGTTTCCTCTCTAGAGGATTTTGTTGGAGGTGATGACTTGGAAATGTGCCTATGTCCGGTTTGAGCTCTAAAAGTATATTTGTCCCGCACAGCTAGGCTCTTGCCGCATCCACGGACCTTGTTCATTTCTCCGAAAATTTCTTCCAAGACTATTTCAAAGAACGCCATTAGCTTCTTATTGTAGGGAGTTATTTCCCAGGCTACCCTTAACTCATCTTACGGTTGGGCAGTGGGGAGACACGCCCAAGAGGAATTTCTCTGTATCAGCTATTTTGGAAGCGGCAACCTAGAAGTTGGTGTTGGTATTTATGTCTTTCTATCTGAAAGACATTCAATTTTCCTCGGTGGAGGGTTACACGCTAGACCCTTTTGTTACGGCCAATACGGTGGTGTGGTAATTTTCTCGCATTTAAGGTTAGGTGTTCAGGTGGTGGGTTTTTATTTTAGATCTAGTTTTTTCTTTGAGTAAGTTTTCCCCCTAAGTGTCTTTTATGTTTACAAGATAGGTAGGCATATTGCATGGCTTGACAGGTGTGTTGATTCCTCGTGTGCACTCTTCATTTGCAGTGATCAGCGGAGAACCCAAAGGACCTGCTCATGCAGCTCCTCCTGCATACATGAGGGGCTAGACAGCCACATGGGAGGCTTCAATTCCCCTCTATACATGCGAGGTATTGAATTCCACATTGGAGGTCAGCTTGACAGAGACGAGACCTGACTACAAGACTGATGTGAGGTACTCTCTCCGGTTGCAATATCATCTAACGAATTGAACAAATAGGTGAGTTTACTTTATATATTGTGGGTGGAACTTAGTTACCTGCATATGTTCTGTGGAGGGGTTCGGACTGGATAAGATTGATCCCACCTCCAATTAAATGTTAATCAGGCTATTCAGGTGTTCAAGGAGTGTATTGCAATATGAAGTTTTCATAATAAAACTAATATTGTAATACTTACCTGAACACTTGAATGATTCCCCCCTCCTCCCCTCTTCAATGAATAGTGATTGTTGCAATTGGATGGGGAGTGCTCTACCTGCCGGTTCTGGCAGCAGTTGCCAACGGTGGTATAGGTAACACAGTAGACAGTGTTTACCTGCAGTTAAAATTTACCCAATTATGGGTAAGCCTGTGGGGATATAGTTCGGGCTGGTCAGTGACCAGGGCTAATTCAGGTGTTCAGGTAAGTATTGCAATATTAGTTTTATTATAAAAATGATATTGTTAAGATACATTGAAGTTTTATACATACTTACCTGGCAGATATATACTTAGCTATAGACTCTGTCGTCCCGACAGAATTCAAAACTCGCGGCACACGCTACAGGTAGGTCAGGTGATCTACCATTCCCGCCGCTGGGTGGCGGAATCCAGACCATTCCCGTTTTCTGAGCCAGATTTTCTCTTCCACCTGTCTCCTGAGGGGAGGCTGGGTGGGCCCTTAATCGTATATATCTGCCAGGTAAGTATGTATAAAACTTCATTGTATCTTAACAATATCATTTTTATACATGCAACTTACCCGGCAGATATATACTTAGCTGATTGACACCCTTGGTGGAGGGTAAGAGACAGCTATATACATACAAAAATAAAAAATTTTAATAACGGGAAACAACAATTGTAGGATATCAATCCTTGGTTCTTACCTGTTTGGGCAGAAGACTTCATGATTACTGTCATTTAGTCTGCATGCCTCAAGAGCTTCAGCGAGGTAAACAACCTATGACCGAACAGCCCTTCTGGATCATGTCAATGGGTGCTAGCCCGCTTACGCGACAGAACCTGCATGGATCGTACCAATGGGGCTTACCCACTTACATGGCAGAGCCTGACCTGTATCTTATCAATGGGGGCTAGCCCCACTCGTTACATGACAGAGCTTTAGGATTTACATTAATGCACAACGAGGAGACCAAAAGGTTAATCCAGACCACCACCTGACCTTCCTAAACCATGTTAAATCTTAGGAACTGAAAGGTTGTTATTACCTATACCCTCTTCCAGTCAACCATAAAAACAAACACCATAATGTTAAAATTACATAAACTAAACTAATTAGGATTAACCTCAGCTCCTCCTCCCAGCACTAAATCTGCGGAAACATACGCTCCCAGTGAAAAGCACTTCTCATAAGTAACTCTCACATCCCTTAGATAATGAGAGGACGAACCACAGTTACACTTCCAATACGTGGACTCTATTTAGGGCTTGAAGGGACCACGTTTTATGAAAAGCCATTGAGGTTGCTATGGCCCTCACTTCGTGTGCTTTCACTCTGAGGAGCTTAACTTGTTCTTCACCACATTAAGATGCGCTTCCTTAATAATGTCTTTAATGAAAACGTAAGGGCGTTTTTTGAAATCGGTCTTGTCGGATCCTTGACCGAACACCAAAGACTTTCTTGCGTACCTCCCAAAAGAGACTTTCTTTGTAAATAAAATTTTAGCGCTCTTACTGGACAAAGGGTCTTCTCCTGTTCTTCCCCCGTAAGAGAAGAGAGTGCTTTCACTTCGAAGCTTCTAGGCCACGTTTTGATGGGTTTTCGTTTTTGGCTAAGAAGAGAGGTTTAAGAGCAAATTTGCAGGCCTCCTTCTTAAAACCCACTCTGCCTCCTAACGCTTGAAGCTCACTCACCCTTTTTGCCGTGGCTAAGGCGAACAGGAATAGAGACTTCCTTGTCTAATCTCTAAAAGAAGAATTATTGGCAGGTACGAATTTTTCAGACATAAGATAATGAAGCACTATATCCAAGTTTCCAAACTGGGATTCTTATATTCTGACTTTTTTGAGTCTCGAAAGACCTAATAAGATCATGTAGGTCCTTATTGTCCGACACATCCAGACCCCTATGCCTAAAAACCGAGGCCAGCATACTTCTATACCCCTTGATCGTAGATACAGCTAGGCCACACTTTCTTCTAAGGTAAAGAAGAAAATTCGCAATGTCGGTTATAGAGGTACTGGAAGAGGATACCTTATGCGTCCTGCACCATCTTCTAAACACCTCCCACTTCGACTGGTACACCCGTAATGTGGATGGTCTCCTGGCTCTTGCGATTGCTTTTGAAGCTTCTCGAGAAAACCCCCTCGCTCTAATGAGTCCTTCGATAGTCTGAAGGCAGTCAGACTTAGAGCGGGGAGGTTTTATTTTGTGATACCTGTCGAAGTGGGGTTGTTTGAGAAGATCGTTCCTTAGTGGGAGCGATCTGGGAAGATCCACCATCCACTCCAGCAACTCTGTCACCCAATCTAGGGCTGGCCAAAAGGGGGCGATCAAAGTCAATTTTGTTCCCTCTGAGGAGGCGAACTTCCTTATCACTTCCCCTACTAGTTTGAAGGGGGGAAAAGCGTACCCGTCTATTCCCTTCCAATCCATGAGGAGGCCGTCTATCGCTATTGCTCTTGGATCTGCGATCGGGGAGCAATAATTCTCCAACCTCTTGTTCCAGTTGGTTGCGAACAAGTCTATGTTTCGGCCTTCCCCATCCCCCCCCCATAACCCCCATAACTGATCGCAAACTTGAGGGTTGAGAGTCCATTCGGTGGGAAGTACTTGGTTTCTTCTGCTTAGCAGATCCGCTCGAACATTTCTCTCTCCCTGAATAAATCTCGTTAGCAGAGAGATCTGTTTCTCTTGCGCCCAAAGCAACAACTCCCTCGCTGTCTCGTAAAGGGAGAATGAATGGGTTCCCCCTTGCTTCCTGATATACGCTAGGGCTGTCGTGTTGTCGGAATTGACCTGAATGATCGATCCTGAGATCTGTTTTTGAAAGTGCACGAGAGCTAAGTGAATGGCTTTCAACTCTTTTTTGTTTATGTGCCAGGACACCTGAGCTCCTTCCCAGGTTCCTGACACTTCTTCCGAACCCAACGTTGCTCCCCACCCTATGTCCGACGCGTCTGCAAACAACGCTCGGAGAGGGCTCTTTATGTGTAAGGATATTCCTTGACCGAGTTTCTTCGGGTCTAACCACCACCGAAGATTTTGCTTGATCTTGTCCGTGATCCTGAATGATTCTTCGAGGTCCTGGGAACTCTGATCCCAGTTCTCCTTCAGATAATACTGAAGGGGTCTTAGGTGCAGTCTCCCTAGGGAAACGAACTGCTCCAACGAGGATATGGTTCCCAGCAAACTCATCCATTCCCTCGCGGAGCAATGCTCTTTCCCTAGAAACACTGACACCTTTGTAAGGCAGCGTTCTATTCTCTCTGTTGATGGAGACGCTAGAAAACCCAGAGAATCCATCTGAATCCCCAGATAAACTATGTTCTGCTGGGGATCCAGCTGGGACTTCTCGAGGTTGACTAGGAGTCCCAGTGACTGCGTCATCTTTAATGTTACCGAAAGGTCCTCCAGACACTGATCCTTCGACTTTGCTCGTATTAGCCAGTCGTCCAAATACATCGAGATCCTGATTCCTTCTAAATGTAGCCAATGCGCCACATTCCTTAGGACACCCGTGAAGACTTGAGGGGCCGTCGCCAGTCCGAAGCAAAGCGCTCGAAATTGAAAAACTCTTCCCTGTGACATGAATCTGAGGTATTTCCTTGATGCCGGATGAATTGGCACATGGAAATATGCATCTTGAAGGTCCAGGGATACCATCCAGTCCCCTGGACGAAGAGCAGAAAGTACAGAGGAAGAAGTCTCCATCGAGAACTTCTTCTTGATCACAAAGACGTTCAGCGCACTTACGTCCAAAACCGGCCTCCACCCGCCCGAGGCTTTTGGTACCAGGAATAGACGGTTGTAGAAACCTGGTGAATGGAGATCTTGAACCGGTTCTATTGCCCTCTTCTGCAACATAAGTTCTACTGCCTGCAGGAGAGCTTGACTCTTGACAGGATCTTTGTATCTCGCTGTTAACTCCCTTGGAGTTCTTGTTAAGGGAGGATATTCCCTGAAGGGGATGAGGTATCCTCTCTCGAGGATAGAGAGGGTCCAGCTGTCCGCCCCTCTCTTCGCCCAGACTCTGGCAAAGTTCGAAAGTCTGGCGCCTACCGCTATCTGGAGGACTTCTTCTTCATTTTGCCTTCCCGGCTGGTCTCCTGGAAGGTCTTCCTCTGGTGTCCGGTCTTCTACCTCTAAAAGGGGTTCTTGAGGAGGAAGAGGCTCCTCGAAAGGGCTGCTGAAAAGGTGTTTTATCCTTCTTTTGAAAAGGAACAGCAGGCTTGAACCTCTTTGCTGACTGTGTCAGTAGATCCTGTGTAGCTTTACCAGCTAAGGATTTTGCTATATCCCTCACCGTGTCCTGTGGGAAAAGGTGGTTAGAAAGTGGCGAATATAGTAAGGTCGACCTCTGTAGAGGAGATACTGACTTGGACAGGAAAGAACCGTACACTGCTCTCTTTTTCAAAACTCCCGATCCAAAAAGGGCAGCCACTTCCACCGAACCGTCCATCACCGCTCTGTCCAGACAAGATAATAACTTAATTAATCCCTCCATAGTGACAAATTCGGGATCTTGGGCTCTCTTCGCAAGGGCTCCCAAAGCCCAGTCCATAAAATTGAATACCTCGAGTGTCCTGAAGAGTCCCTTTAGGAGATGGTCCAGTTCACACATCCCCCATGTAGCTTTTGCTGATAGTAGAGCGCGCCTCCTTGACGAATCTACTAAGGAAGCGTAATCTGCGTCTGCAGATGAAGGCAGTCCTAAGCCCATAGGTTCCTGGGTATCGTACCATCTTCCAGGTTTGCCCGTCAACTTTGAAGGATTGC
Source organism: Macrobrachium nipponense (assembly GCF_015104395.2). NCBI lineage: Eukaryota > Metazoa > Arthropoda > Malacostraca > Decapoda > Palaemonidae > Macrobrachium > Macrobrachium nipponense. The sequence continues at coordinate 33,051,439 of NC_061104.1, forward strand.
ATGAAAAAACAGTCTTGCCAACCTCTTTTTTATTCTTAAGCCATTCTCCAAAGCCTTTGAATGCTTTTTTCATACTAAGGGCTGGACGCATTTTTACAAATGAGGATGCTTTTGGAGACTTCGTGCTGGATAATTTCAGATCCTGGAGAGGGCGGATCCGCTGGTTGAAGCTTATCTCCGAACTCCTGCAACAACAACAAAGACAATCTCTTATAATCAGAGACTACTACATCCACTGGTAATTCTTCATCCGAGACTTCTTCTAAGTCTCCGGCTGTAGGAGATCCTTTCGGAGAAGAGCGGTTCTTAGTAGTCGAGGGACTTCTGTCAAAAGAAGAAGAACGTCGCCCATGCGACAAATTCTTGCTACTACAAGGCGCAATAGAGCTCGTAAACGCATGAGATCTCCTCTCAGGAACCTGTTTCCTACCAGGTGAAGGGCTCCTACTCTCAGAAGAACTCATAAAGTGCGAAGGGGTCTTACTCCGACCTAAGCTCCTACAAGGTTCCTGGCGCCTGCTCGACTCCTGACGCCTGCTCGACTCCTGGCGCCTGCTCGACTCCTGGCGTCTGCTAGACTCCTGGCGCCTACTTGACTCCTGACGCCTGCTCGACTCCTGAAACCTGCTTGATTCCTGGCGCCTGCTTGACTCCTGGCGCTTGTCGTGACTCCTGGTAGGCTCTTGACGCCTCTCACTAGACTCCTGGCGTCTGGTAGGCTCTATACGCCTGCTATATTCTTGGCGCCTACTAGGCTCTGTCAACTCCTGGCGTTTGAAAAACTCCTGCTTCTTAGGCTCTTGACGCCTATCCTGATCCTCAGTAGAGGAGTCCGACTCCTGACCTCTCCGAAAAGACGTAGCTGATCGTTTACTCTGCGAGCGGCTACCGCTGGGAACTTTCTTCCTATACAAAGGAGAGGATCGCTTAAAGGGAGAACGAGAGAGTCTCTCAGGTGACGAGCGCCTGCTAGAGTGAGAAACCTCTCTTCTACCAGGAGAAGAAAACTTCGATCTCTTCACTGAAAGGGAGGAGTCTTTCCTTCGAGACGAATCCGTATGTAGAGCGCCTACCAGGGAGGAAATTTGTTCCTGTAGATTAAGCAGGAAAAGTTTAGTCGGGTCTTGAGGCGCTGGAGACGGTCTTCTCGCCTTCTTACTACTCGAAGGAAAATTCTCTGGAAAGCGCTCAGGGCTCGAATCAAAAGCGTCTCCTTTCGGCGCAACCCACGATCTCTTCAGCGGACGAGACTTCGAAGCAGAGCTCCATCCACGCCTAGACGAGGAGGAGTCCGACGCAGAAAAACACTCTTCCAGGATACCTTTTCTACGGCTATCAAGGCAGCCTGGGTCGTTACTTCAGGATCTGCCGAAGGGGACGCCTGATCGTGGGGATGCTCCACATCCTCCCTGCGGCTTTTGACATTCCTCCTCCCCTGGTCCTGGGAGTTTGGAAGCGGTCTAGGCCTAGGAGCAATGCGGAGCCGATCAGACGCCCCCTCCACTGCACTGGGGTCACTGTATTCACTGACACTCTTACCTTGTGTTTCCATAGCTTTAAGCTGATCCTGAAGCTCCCTGATCGAGGATCTCATTCTTTCCATTTCTGAAAATGAATCCTTAGATTCAACGCAGGGAGAAGGGGCTGAGGTTATGGGAGAAACATCATCTAGCTTGTTAGTTTCTAATTCAGGCTCAAAAGAACAGGATCTACTCGAGCTTCTAGCTGAAGCTTTCCTAGCTCTATCCTTCTCTCTTTTCTTAATATAAGAAGCTAAATCCTTCCATCCTTGTTCCGTAAGCCCTTCACATTCAGCACAAGTTCTATCAAATGCACATTCAGAACCTCTACATTTAATACAAAGTGTATGAGGATCTACCTCTGCTTTAAACAACCTAGTTCTGCATTCGTCCCTTGCACACACCCTAAACTTAGGTGTTACCTTAACTTCAGCCATATTAATAGAAAAAACCAAATCCAAGTCCTAATCCAGTCCAAAATAAGCGTATACTAATCCCGAGAACAAACAAGAGTACTTCACCAAATGAGTCCAACCAATTCTTGGAAAATGAGCAGAATTCCAGTCAGGAGAGACCAAACAACAGTTGTTGCCGGCCTCAGCGACAGAGAAAATCTGACTCAGAAAACGGGAATGGTCTGGATTCCGCCACCCAACGGCGGGAATGGTAGATCACCTGACGTACCTGTAGCGTGTGCCGCGAGTTTTGAATTCTGTCGGGACGACGGAGTCTATAGCTAAGTATATATCTGCCGGGTAAGTTGCATGTATAAAAACTTCATTTTCACTTATCATGGAATAAGTATTAAGGATTTTTTATTTTGGTGTGGATGTTTTTTTAGAAATAATTCAAATCTGTGCATGTTGTTAACTTCATTCAAATTTAAAAAAAATTTTCAAAGCAGTGAATGCTTCCTCTTGAGAAATTTGTCCTACAAACATTGATTGCTTTAATCAGTGGTAGATCACATTAGACTAATAGAGTAATGCTCCAGTACTATTAATACAGTAATACAGTGTATATACAGTTTCAGGATGACTACCAAGAAGAGGGAGAATAAAAACTACAGAGCTTTGAAGAATTATTAAGGCCAACTCTAGATTGATTCTTGACATCACCACACCAAACATTAGAGAATTTTGGCTGATTATCTTCCACCATAGTTGGAGTCTTAATGTTAGTGTAATTTACTGAGAAACTTGAGATGATGCGCGTATGTCCTTTTACAACTGTGATCAAGGATTTAGAAGTTTTGCCAGACTTTTCTGTAACTGTGTGCTTGAAAATAAATATAGTAATCAAGTTTGAAAATGAATTCTAAAATCAATTCTGCTGCAAACAAAAAAAGTGATTATCCATTGTTATGTTTACCAAATATCAAACAAGAAAAAGATGTAGATCATAATAATCAAAACAGTGACATTTTTTACCATTTTGTACCAGTTAAGGATGAGACAGAACTATCTGGACATGTTCTAACAGATGTAGAAAAGGTGAAAATAGAGATAGAAGACCATGATGACTTTGTGTTAGACACATGGGAAGTGTGTGCTAAGAAAATAAATGAAAAACAACTTGATATAAGTTCAAGAGAAAGACTAAACACATGCAAGGACTGTGGGAAATCTTTTCAACGGAAAGACGGGCTAAAAAATCACGTAAGAACTCACACAGAAGAGACACCATTTGTATGCAGGCATTGCAATAAGACATTTACTTTACGTTCATCTCTCAGTCGTCACATGATGATTCATACAAGAGAGAAATCATTCCTTTGCGAAAATTGTGGGAAAACATTTCATACCAGAGAAAGATTAAATGCTCATGTGCAAACTCACAGTGGAGAAAAACCATACGTTTGTGAGAAATGTGGCAGGACATTTCGCCAAAATGGCCATCTCATGAGTCACCTAAGAACTCACACAGGAGAGAAACCCTATAAGTGTAAGTTATGTGGAATGGCATTTAACCATACAAGAATGCTTAGGACTCATATGAGTTATCATACAGGTGTGCGACCTTTCATTTGTGAAGAATGTGGGAAAGCATTTTCTGAAAACCGTAACCTGAAAATTCACATGAGGATTCACACAGGAGAGAGACCATATGTATGCATCCAGTGCAGGCAGGCATTTTCTCACAGTGCCTCTCTTGCTCTTCACATGAGGAGCCACACAGGAGAGAGACCGTATGTGTGTAAATATTGTGGAAAGGCATTCATTGAAAATGGTACCCTGAGAGATCACATACGTACTCACACAGGAGAGAAGCCTTTCATATGTGGAGACTGTGGGAAGGCTTGTACACAGAAAAGTAATTTGAAGGTTCACATGCGAATTCATACAGGGGAACGACCATTTGTGTGCAGTGTTTGCAGTGAAAAATTTATGTACAGTGCAGCCCTTAAACTTCACTTGAGAGTTCACACTGGAGGGAAGGAATTCCCTTGCAAAGAGTGACGAATAACTTTCATCAAAAGGGCAGCTTTGAAAGATCATAAAAGAAGTCACTTGAGAGAAACAACATAGATTTTGTAAAGTATTGTATGATACTAGTTATCAGGTTAACACCATTATCTTCATAATAAATGTTTTTACTTTGGCTTTCATTTAATTGGCTTTAAGTTGAAATGAATTTTCTCCTCCTTTGCCTATCTGGTACCCATTCTGCCTCTCCTCTTTTGCCTGTGTGGTACCCATTCTGCCTATACTCCCACCAGGTTTAGGTCCTCACTCTATACAGGCAGTCCCCGGTTATCGGTGGACTCGGTTAATGGCGATCCGGTTTTATGGCACTTGTCTAGTGTAACGAAATCAGCTATTTATGGTGCCATAACGGGCCGAGTTTTGGTTATCTGCGCCATAAGGTGCCAATAATAGAGCTGTGGCACCGTAATATATCTAAGAGGTGCCATTAGCTGAAACTCAGCGCCATAAATCACTGAGTTTCAGTTATTGGTGGTTTTCGCTTATCAGCACCCCGCCAAGAACTGAACCCCCGCCGATAACTGGGGACTGCTTGTGCCTGTTTTCCACAATTTCCCTTTAGCCTTCTAATAGGTCTTTGCCCTGCTACTTCTGTACCTACTAATTTTATGACCAACTGTGCCTTGTTCTTTCTTATCACATACCCTAACCATCTCAGTCTTGGAGATCTCAATCTACTTTCCATCCTTTGCTGACTATATTTCTCCTCTGTGCCCGTATGAATGATACAGTATGACATTTCCATTACACTCTGGCCAATAATATTAACTTTTTATGGTCACAACATTTCAGAATTTCTTTTCTATGTAAGTGCCTATATTCCCAATTCATATAGTAGTACGGGCTTGTATAGGCAACATAAGTCTTTTCCCACTCTACCAATGGAATAATCTTATTTACTAGTAGCCTACTTATCTTTTTCATTTCTATTAAGGCTTTAGCTTCTTTTTCTTACTGGCATCTTAATTCATGCTCCCCAGACTAACAGAATGCTTTACTTCTAGACCTGCTCATATACTAGAACATAGTTCTCCACTTCCCTGTCTTCCCATTTGCTCTTCTTATATACTATCTGGATCTTTTACTCCTTGTATGTAGCTTTTACAATCCTGAGCACCAGTAATCGTGACTCTGGTTACTATATTTTGTTTGTTACACAGTACTGAAATCACCTTCAAACTTTCCCTCAGCAGCCACATGGGCACTTTCCTGATTGTATGTTTTAATTCATATCTTTACTAGTTACTTGTGGCTTTGTTTTGCTTGGGCTAATTTTCAGTCATTTCCTCTCCATTCCCCTCTTTGACCTTCTAAACATTTCCACAACCTCTTTTTAAGATTTGGCTGTTTCAAATAGTTGTTCATATGTGGAACAAACCTTCAGTCTTAACAATAGGATTACTTTCCAAGCACCAGCTGGTAACTGGTTAAAACAGTCAAAGATTGTAAAGCAAGGAATCTATGAGATCTGGTAACACCTGCGCATACGAGGTGAAAGCTGGTCAGAGACCACACATTTGACCTTGTGATGCTTCAGTCTTTCCTAAACCGCCTAGGGGAGTACATAGTCGCTTACGCTTTGCTCTCCTTCCAAGCTGGTTGTTTGTGCCCGTGTTCTGTCTATCAGTGTGTTTTGTGTGTGTTTTTGTTATTATGGCTTCCTCTGAGTCTTCATGGCCTTGTCAATGCATGTACCTGGGCATTCAGGGTTTTCTGTGCTCAAGGTTTTTGGTGTCTGTGGCTACGGATCCGTATACGACTTGCAGTAGGTGCCGAGTGAATTTTTGTACAGTGACTAATCCCTGCCTGGAATGTCGTGTCTGGCCAAAGTCACAGTGGAGGGTGTTTTATAGGAAGAGGAAAGATCGCAGAGTTTTGAATCTTCCTTCTTGGGAGGGGTTTTCTTCACCTCGTCTGGACGATTTGGCTGCTCCCTCTTCCTCAATTGCTCTTCATGATGCTAATTCTGGTGTTCCTGTGACTCCTTCCTTTACTTCCATTGATTTGTTGATGAAAGTATTAGGAGTGCCACTGGGTGATGTTATGTTTATTGTAGCCCCCTCTCCCTCGGGTTCCAATTAAGGGATTTTGACGAAGGAAAAATCTATTTCGGGGCAAGGGCCCGTGTCGCCCAGTGAAATGTCCCTTTAGCACATTTCTAAGGTAAATTAATGCTAACATACCAGAGAAAAAAGCTAAAATGGAAATGCCAGAATATTCTGGCTCGCTCACCTTATATAAAGGTGTCGGTATGGTTTCTTGGGTGAGTGAAACCACTACCAGGGGTCTTTTTCCATTTAGATTCATCCTTCTTCAAAATCCCTCCACCAGAGAGGAGCCGATCCAAGGCCCATTCCCCGCTACCGTTATTACTAGCGCCTCTGACGGCATCCTTGGAGTTAGCACCCAAGCTTGGGCCAAAGAAGGGGGGGTTACAAGAGAAGGGTGGGATTTCACTGGGCGACACGGGCCCTTGCCCAGAAATAGATTTTTCTTTCGTCAAAATCCCTTTTCTGGGCTCAGCCCATGTCGCTACATGAAATAGTACCAGAGAAATGGCCACAAAGCTTGGAACAATGGAGTACAAAAGAATATTGTAGGAAAAATGAAAAACAATTAAGGTTAATTAGTATAATCTAAAAATAAATTACAAACTAGTAACAAGTGTACTGAAAACTTAAGAGTAAATACTGTAACTTATGATTAACCTTAAAATTAGATACAATATAACTGAAAGTGGGATTAATCCTAAAGTTAAATACAAGGAAACATCACAACTATGTACAACATGTGGCATCCAAGGTACGACAAAGGCTACATGGTGGCAGAGCCATGGCAAGAATGTCAGTGAGGTAGGTAGAAAGGAGAGTTGTTCCGACACGGCATACAAACCTTCGGTCCTTTTGCAATAGGAAGGTTACTAGCGGCAGCTGGATAGGTCGTAAGCTTTCGAACAAGGGGTTCGGTAGTTAACTGCTTGTCCGACAGGCGCGCGCGTGCGCGACTGGAAGGTAAACAATCACTTTTGCTTTCGGCCTGCTGGTGTGTAGACGTGTATCATCGCTCTCTGCCCGCTTCATCGTCGTTGCTTTCGCATGGTTGTGTTTTTCTTTTTCTATTTATCTAGTGAAACTGAATTGTAAGTACAATCATTTCATCTTTATTTCCATTGAATTCAATTGTGAATTAAAGGATCTTGGTTTCTCCACGCCCTCCGATTACCCGAGTGCCGGGACTGAAGGGCGTAAGTGTGGGAATTCATTTTTCCCAGAAATGATCCTCGTATTGTGTATGCTCGGTGCCGAGGGCGGGAGAGCGCTCGCTCCGAGCTTATATTTTGGTTGGAAATGTGTAGATGAAAATCGTAAGTAAGTGCCCTTTTCATTTATATTTTTTTGACCTGTATGCTCGTTGCCGAGCGAATGCGCTCGGCACGAAAACTTATTCTGTATGGAAGTGGAATCGCAAGTACAGTATTCTTTTTCATTTTCATATATTTATTTTGATTGTAGCAATACTCATTTTGGATCAGTTTCCGCTCTTACCCGGAAATTGATCCTTTCCCCTTTTTATTTGAATGAAGTGAAATCGCAAGTGCAGTTCTTTTTCATTTTCATATTTTATTGAGATTGCATTATTTACTTGGATCAATGTTTCCGCTCTTACCCGGGAATTGATCCTTCCCCTTTTTATTTTGTATGAAGTGAAATCGCAAGCGCAGTATTCTTTTTCATTTTCATATATATTTTGATTGCATCAATTCATTATGGATCAAGGTTTCCATTCATAATTGGGAATGGATCCTTTTACCCTTGCGCTCGGTACCGAGGGCGCAAATGCGCTCGCTCCGAGCCCTTATTCATTGTGAAGTGAATCGTAATGCAAGATTCTTTTTCATTTTATTCATTTTATTATTGATTGCATCAATATTTATTTTGGTTCAAGTTCCGCTCAGTCAGGGAATTGATCCTTATGCCCTTGCATTCGGTGCCGAGGGCACGATTGCTTTCGGGCTCTTATTATTATTGTTGGGTACATGGGTGCTGTGCGGGGGTGGGGAACGAGAATCCCCCCCCCCCCGCTCAGCTCCCACAGATGGCCCTTCTTCTTCGGGGGGGGAGGTTATCTGGGTTCTTCTCCTCGCCCGATCCGTCGAGCGCGGGGGAGGGCGCTCGGTCCCGATGTACAATTGTATTCGGGGTCTTCCGCTCGTTCGGTGTGGGGCTCACGCGCGAGGGGAGGGGACTTCCCCCCCCACTAATCACTACTACTGTTATTTCCGCAGGTGCTACTGCCACGAGGGTGGACCTTGGTGAGGTATGGGCGTCCTTCGATTTGCAGGGCGTGCCTAGTGTCCAGGGGTGGCGGTTCTATGTCTGGGCCTGCTGCGGTCACCCATGGAGTGGTGACCACGACAACGATATCGACTCCAGGTGACGACGTCCCTCCTCACCTGGTGTACTCGCCTCACGTGGTAACAGTCTTGCCTACAGCCGCTGTGAAAGTGCCGTTCGCCGTACTGAGAGGGGGGCGTGCCGCCGCTGCTCGTGGTTGCTGCGCT
>NC_061104.1:33060505-33092013 GCF_015104395.2 Macrobrachium nipponense
TCCCTACACCGTTGGGAACCAAATGTTCATTTAGTTTTACAAATAATCAATGAGTATATCGTTCAAGCTTTACTTAACTATTGGAAAAAAAATCACTCCCTTTTTATTTACGATGCAAATGTCAAAATTTTACATTTGGTCGACAATCATGAATTGAAACTTTTAAAGGGTAAATAATAGAAGCTGCTCAATAAGTAATGAAGGTTATAGTACAGATAAACAGAAATTTTTATACATGCAACTTACCCGGCAGATATATACTTAGCTATAGACTCCGTCGTCCCGACAGAACTCAAAACTCGCGGCACACGCTACAGGTAGGTCAGGTGATCTACCATTCCTGCCGCTGGGTGGCGGAATCCAGACCATTCCCGTTTTCTGAGCCAGATTTTCTCTGTCGCTGAGGCCGGCAACAACTGTTGTTTGGTCTCTCCTGATTGGAATTCTGCTCATTTGCCGAGAATTGGTTGGACTCATTTGGTGAAGTACTCTTGTTTGTTCTCGGGATTGGTATACGCTTATTTTGGACTGGATTAGGACTTGGATTTGGTTTTTTCTATTAATATGGCTGAAGTTAAGGTAACACCTAAGTTTAGGGTGTGTGCAAGGGACGAATGCAGAACTAGGTTGTTTAAAGCAGAGGTAGATCCTCATACACTTTGTATTAAATGTAGAGGTTCTGAATGTGCATTTGATAGAACTTGTTCTGAATGTGAAGGGCTTACGGAGCAAGGATGGAAGGATTTAGCTTCTTATATTAAGAAAAGAGAGAAGGATAGAGCTAGGAAAGCTTCAGCTAGAAGCTCGAGTAGATCATGTTCTTTTGAGCCTGAATTAGAAACTAACAAGCTAGATGATGTTTCTCCCATAACCTCAGCCCCTTCTCCCTGCGTTGAATCTAAGGATTCATTTTCAGAAATGGAAAGAATGAGATCCCTGATCAGGAGCTTCAGGATCAGCTTAAAGCTATGGAAACACAAGGTAAGAGTGTCAGTGAATACAGTGACCCCAGTGCAGTGGAGGGGGCGTCTGATCGGCTCCGCATTGCTCCTAGGCCTAGACCGCTTCCAAACTCCCAGGACCAGGGGAGGAGGAATGTCAAAAGCCGCAGGGAGGATGTGGAGCATCCCCAACGATCAGGCATCCCTTCGGCAGATCTGAAGTAACGACCCAGGCTGCCTTGGATAGCCGTAGAAAAGGCATCCTGGAAGAGGTGTTTTTTTCTGCGTCGGACTCCTCCTCGTCTAGGCGTGGATGGAGCTCTGCTTCGAAGTCTCGTCCGCTGAAGAGATCGTGGGTTGCGCCGAAAGGAGACGCTTTTGATTCGAGCCCTGAGCGCTTTCCAGAGAATTTTCCTTCGAGTAGTAAGAAGGCGAGAAGACCGTCTCCAGCGCCTCAAGACCCGACTAAACTTTTCCTGCATAATCTACAGGAACAAATATCCTCCCTGGTAGGCGCTCTACATACGGATTCGTCTCGAAGGAAAGACTCCTCCCTTCCAGTGAAGAGATCGAAGTTTTCTTCTCCTGGTAGAAGAGAGGTTTCTCACTCTAGCAGGCCGCTCGTCACCTGAAGAGACTCTCTCGTCTCCCAAGTTTTCTTTCCTTAAAGCGATTTCCTCTCCTTTGTATGGGAAGAAAGTTCCCGTCCCCAGCGGTAGTTCCGCTCGCAGAGCAAACGATCAGCTACGTCTTTTCGGAGAGGTCAGGAGTCGGACTCCTCTACTGAGGATCAGGATAGGCGTCAAGAGCCTAAGAAGCAGGATATTTTCAAACGCCAGGAGTTGACAGAGCCTAGTAGGCGCCAAGAATATAGCAGGCGTATAGAGCCTAACAGACGCCAGGAGTCTAGTGAGAGGCGTCAAGAGCCTACCAGGAGTCACGACAAGCGCCAGGAGTCAAGCAGGCGCCAGGAATCAAGCAGGCTTCAGGAGTCGAGCAGGCGTCAGGAGTCAAGTAGGCGCCAGGAGTCTAGCAGTCGCCAGGAGTCGAGCAGGCGTCAGGAGTCGAGCAGGCGCCAGGAACCTTGTAGGAGCTTAGGTCGGAGTAAGACCCCTTCGCACTTTATGAGTTCTTCTGAGAGTAGGAGCCCTTCACTTGGTAGGAAACAGGTTCCTGAGAGGAGATCTCATGCGTTTACGAGCTCTATTGCGCCTTGTAGTAGCAAGAATTTGTCGCATGGGCGACGTTCTTCTTTTGACAGAAGTCCCTCGACTACTAAGAACCGCTTTTCTCCGAAAGGATCTCCTACAGCCGGAGACTTAAAAGAAGTCTCGGATGAAGAATTACCAGTGGATGTAGTAGTCTCTGATTATAAGAGATTGTCTTTGTTGTTGTTGCAGGAGTTCGGAGATAAGCTTCAACCAGCGGATCCGCCCTCTCCAGGATCTTTGTTATCCAGCACGAAGTCTCCAAAAGCATCCTCATTTGTAAAAATGTGTCCAGCCCTTAGTATGAAAAAAGCATTCAAAGGCTTTGGAGAATGGCTTAAGAATAAAAGAGAGGCGGGCAAGACTGTTTTTTCATGCCCTCCTTCAAAGTTGACGGGTAAACCTGGAAGATGGTACGATACCCAGGAACCTATGGGCTTAGGACTGCCTTCATCTGCAGACGCAGATTACGCTTCCTTAGTAGATTCTTCAAGGAGGCGCGCTCTACTATCAGCAAAAGCTACGTGGGGGATGTGTGAACTGGACCATCTCTTAAAGGGACTCTTCAGGACACTCGATGTACAAGACATTTCATATTCTCACATGGCGACAGGAAAGACTAGTAATTATTAAGAACTTGGTATTTCAATTGCCCTACTCTTGGTACCATCAAACTGTCTTTCCTGCCGTCCAGTCTTTAAAGATGGGTAGTTTGCTAACTCCTCCTCCTTCCATATGCTTTACTCGAGCGAAAACGGCGACGAGGAGCCAGGCAGCCCGGCCGTCAGGCAGACTCAGAGAGCGACTCGTAGAGAGAGACACAGAGAGAAGAGAGCAGAGACCTCACTCACCTGGGAAGGTTCCTACAATTTTGATTCGTCCGACATGCCTGTCTTAGGCTAAAGGCTTTTATTGGGATCCCTGGTCTACGTCACCCTCTTGTGAACATCTGCCAAAAGCCATCTGCAACGCCTTTGTGCATGGTTCGACAATGGTGAGTACCAAGAATATATAGGGCTTATTTTTAAGGTTATCATTGCGAAACTCTATTGCCTTGTGTTGCCTATTCAAGTTTTCCTGTCTGTCATTTTTTCTTATGAAGATTCGTTATAGTTGTTTGTGGTCAATATGTTTAATACATCGTATTCTCTTGTCCTTTCAGGTGATTTAGCTCTCGGACTAGTAACTCTAGCTTAGTCATAAATTCACCTTGTTAACGCTTGGGTAAGAGAATCGTCTAATACATTAATGTTTCGAGTGGATATATTTTTGACGGATTGTCTCCCATATTACGACCGAGCAAATTTATATTAGGTTTACCGTTCATTTCAGGATGGTGTTTGGTTTCGGTGTATCGGCCCTTTTATTTGCCTTCCTGATACTAATGTAAACTCAGTTGCTCAATTGTAAGGTAATTTTAAGTGGGTTATTATTCCTATGGGTATATTTTTCTACATAAATGACCATTACTTTTAGATACTAATCTTCCTGAATATTTCTTTACAGACAGCGAGCGAAGCAGAACGAAGGAAACGCCCTACGATCTACGTGAATTGCCTTGTTCTCCTACCAGTTGTTTATAACTACGGTACTACGTTATTTTAAAGGCTTATTTATGTAATAAATATCATATTCAATTACATTTTTCCTTCCAACCTTTATTTCAAACCACAGATTTTTATAGTGTTCTGCTTGTGGCGCCCAACGTGGGGCAACACGAAGAAAGGTGCTTAATGATGGTGCAGATGATCCAGTAGAGAATTGACCACGACTGGGGCTCCCAATAGTCTCTCATATTTCTATTTGTAGGACATTGACATTTTCCTTTCCAGGATATTAACATTTTATTGAAATAAATATAATTTTCCTTTTCAGAAAATTAACATTTTATTGGTTTGCATTTGTTATACTTTTGTTATAATGGCTAACTTAAAGGTAATGATCGGACAACGAAAAGTCATTCGGAGAAAAGTCACCGAACAATTCAATAGGTCTGACACCTATTCTGCCCTTACACAAGAAGAAAAGTTAGCTATTAAAAGGTCTTCTTTGTTAATTATAGAAACAAGTTGTCAGAGCTAGATGATCAAATCCTCTTGAAGAAATTTCCTGACATATGTGATGAAGCAGAGTTAGAGCCAGAATTAACAAGTTGCCAGGATTATCTAGACAAAATTGAGCATTGTCTACCATTACTTGAGATTTCAAGGAGTAAGAATGATTCTAATAATATTCCCGACGTGGCCCGCAGTTTACTGAAACAGCCAACAGCCCCTCTTCCTAAGTTTACAAGCAAAGAAGGAGAAGATTTCTTGAAATTTATAGCAGAGTTTGAGGCTACAACTAATGCATTTCAGTATCCAGACAGAGATTTACTTTTATTGCTGAAGCAACAGGTAGACGGTCGAGCAAAGACTTTATTAAGTTCTCTGGAAGCTGATAAACAGCGTTATGTAGATGCCAAAGAACTATTGATTTCCGCCTTTGCTTCTAAGGAGGTTTGTAAAAACAATGCAATTAGGAAAATTACGGAGTTAAGTCTAAGAGAGGGTGATGATCCCTTCACATTTATTTCCATCCTCCGATCAGTATGCGAAGCAGTCAAGACTTTTAACATTGAAGCGGATGAATTTGTCAGATATTTGCTTGGCACGGCTTAAATGGTCGCTTTTCAGCTTCATCTTATTAATATTGCAGGAAAGACTCATCCTTCCTTAAATGACATTATTTCACATTTCTTTGCAGCTTGCGAAAGGTACGAAAGTGACGGGAAAGGTGTTGAAAGCATGAAATGTAAAGCTTCACCTGTCACGACATTAACACTCCCTCTTCGTAAAGAGAGAGCTACCAGCATGGCTGCGGAAGCCGTAACCTATGATAAAGACAGGTCTTCGCCTCTATGTTCCTTGTGTTCTGTGGTTGGAAATACTGATAAATTTCACTTTATTCATAAGTGCCCTAATTTTCTTTCTCCTACAGATAAAGTGCATATTTTGAAATCTAGAAATGGATGTGTAAAATGCGGCCAGTTTAATCATGTTTCCGGTAAGTGCCGTTTTAAATTCAAGAGACGCTGTTCAAATTGTAACAGCTGGCATATGACTTACCTGTGTGATAGGAGTCCGTCACCAGGCAGAAACTCTAACAATATTAATGACTGCAAATCCAAGGTGGAAACTTCTCCTCAAATAAGCAGCGGTGTTGCCGTCCTTCCTACTTGTCATGGTGATTCCATTTTACCCACCTTTCATTTAAAGTTGGGGGGACTGTTTACAGAGGACTGAAGGACAGTGGTTCGAGAGCACGTTTGTCACTAAGAAATTGGCGGAGGAGAATAATCTTAAAATCATTAAACTCTAACAAAGTAAAGCTAACAGTTAATGGGTTTAATGGCAACAAGGAGTTATTTTACTGAAATTGTTGAAGTTCCTGTTAGCGATCGAGATAAATCCTTTATATTTATTGCTTGGTTGTACCAAACATTAATGTAGCATTGAAATTACCTCTGCTTGGTAGATTAGTTGATAAATTTCAGGCACAAGGTGTTAAACTAGCTGATCAATTCCTTCATAAATTTTCTCATGAAATTGATAATGTTCAGCTCATTTTAGGTACAGACTTCGCTTATTGTATTGCAGGTACAGATACAGTTTTTGGAGGAATAAATTCATCGATGTATACTGAGTGTCATGCAGGTATTTTGCTGTCTGGTAGCATTGATTTAATGATTAAGAATATTGATAATTTAGCTGATACGAGAGTGCAAACCTCGGCTGTTAGTAACCCATTTGAGTGTAGTTCTGCTATTCATATCCAGAGTAGTTCCTTTTTGTTGAACTCTAAAGTTGATATTTTGCCGATGAGACATTAATACTAACTTGAGGTAAACTGTTCATTTTCTGTAATAAATGAAAAAGGTATGCTTATGGAGAAACCACTGCAACAGGCCACTGATCAACTTTTAGAGTCTGAATGTAATTATTACTTAAATTACGATCAGAATTTCTACAATGATGAAAGTATTGAACTTAACAACCAGTGGTCGAATTTACCATCAAAACCCTTCGTCGTAGGGAGTCTGATGGACGTATTATCGTTCCTTGTTGTGGAATGGGAAAGTTTCTCATTTACTTTCAAAGAATGAAATCTATCTAAGTTGATATTAAGGTCTAATCTCAAGAGACTTAAACGACATCCAGAACGTTTGCAGCTCGTTGACCAAACAATTAAGGAGCAATTGAAGGCAGGCATAATTGAACCCATTTATTTATGATTTAGAGGTGTTTAAAAGTGAGAACCCTCAACATTCTTTTTTACCACACATGCCTATCTTTAAACTGGATAAGGATAGTACCAAATGTAGGATTGTATTTTTGTCCAACCTTAGGGGTTCTTCTAATAGTATATCTTTGTCACATAACCAGTGCATGTATTCAGGGCCTACGTTAAACCAAAAATTGTCCTCTTCCTTTTTACAGCTTAGATTTGACCAAAAGTTACTCTATTTGACCTTAGAAAGCCTTTAATATGTTATCCTTAACAGAAACTGATCAGTCTAAGTTGTTATTTTTTTGGTACAAAAATGTGAGTCAAGGTGATTTTTCCTTATTGGCTTTTAAGAATGTAAGATTACCTTTTGGCCTTAGATGTAGTCCCTTTTTATTAATGATTTCATTATATTACATACTTGTGTTACAACCTTCAGAGGATTCTCGAATAGCAGATTTAAAGAAATCTATCTATTCCATGATTTATATGGACAATGGGGCTATTACTGCCAATACTTCAGAGGAGTTAGAGTGGTCGTATAAACAGCTTTCGAATATATTCAATCCCTATAAATTTGACGTTCAGCAGATTGTAACTAATGACTCAATTTTACAGGATGAAGTGGACCGCGAAGCCGAGGCAAGCTACGCCTTACGTAACAAGTTGTTTGGTTTTAACTGGGACCGATGTTCCGACGAAATTTTCACTAAACCAATTTTTCTTGATCCCAATGCTAATACTAAAAGGTCTCTTTTACAAACAATTGCTTCACAGTTTGACCTGTTTGGTTTTAATATGCCATTGTTTAACCGCTGTAGATTGTTCATGCATCAATTACAGCGTCAAAAGAATTTACATTGGGATCAACCATTAACGCAAGAATTGCAGGGAGAATGGATTAATATTTGCAGGCAAACCAACAGAGCTCCTCCTTTAAAAATTGCTAGATGTGTTGGTCCACGAGATGGCAGTTATGATATTTATATTTTTTCAGATGCAAGTAAGGACATATTTGGTTGTGTACTCTATTTACAGCATATTGAATCCAATCGCTTAAGCTTTATACATGCCAAAAACCGACTTGTAAATAAGCAACTCAAGAGTAAATCCATGCCCTCTCTGGAACTTAACGCAATACATTTAAGTGTTGAGTGTGCTCTTGATATTTACAAAGATTTGTCTGGATCTGCTTGCTTAAAACCCTTGCAGGTTAATAATATTTACGTATATACTGATTCTCTGTGTGCCTTACATTGGCTGAACTCTGCTGCTTTGAAATTGGACAAATTAAATAAACATTCTCCATTTGTCGTAAACAGACTTCATAATATACAAAGAATGTGTGAAACTGGTTCCTATAAAATTTGCTTTGTTTTTTTATTTCAGGAAAAAAACAATCAATCCTGCGGACATAATCACCAGATGTGTGTCATACAACCAGTTGCAAAATTCTTGCTTGTTTTTTTCAGGACCAGATTTAAGTATAAAATGAAGTTCCAGAATTGTCAACTACTATACCAGCATTTGAGATGCCCACTGAGGTTCAAGCAACTCCTTCCACAGCTCGGGTTATTGAAGTTGCTAACAATCTGATTGATATTAATAATTATTCCAATTTCAGGAAACTTGTATTGATTTTTCGCAGAATTTTCTTAGTGGTGCACAAGTGGAAGCTGAAAGCGAAAATTGCTTGCTCACCAGTCGCTAATTACTTTGCCCAGGCTATAAATTACTTGTTAAACACTGAACAAAGGAAGCATTATCCTGAGGTATATTCTTACCTACAGCATGGTCTTAATTCCAGAAAAGACATTCCTCCTATTATAACGCAACTTAATTTATTTTTAGATTCACAGGGTCTTCTGAGAGTTAAGAGTAAATTCAAAAAATGGAATTATGGCTTAAGTGGAAATTACCCTTTATTATTGCACCCAGACAGTCATTTGACCAACTAATTATTTGGGATGCACACCTCAAATTATTCCATTCAGGATGTTATTCTGTATTAACGGAGCTCAGAAAGCATTATTACATCCCTAAACATTTCTCAGTTGTGAAAAAGGCCTCTTAAACAGTGTGTTCATTGTCGTAGGTTTAATAATCGTATATAAGGTTAAATCAAACTTTTACAGATACTTCAGAGCAGATCCTCCTACGGTTCCTTTTTCTAACATATTTATGGATTATTAGGACCCTTCAATACGAAGGATGGAAAAGAGACCCGTAAGGTTTGGTTTACTATGTATCACCTGTACTTGGTCTAGGGCAGTTAACCTCAAAATTTGTAGGAGTTTGAATGTGCAGAATTTTTTAAGAGCATTTCAGCTACACTGCTTTGAGTACGGGATTCCTCAACTTTGTATTAGTGATCTTGGAACTCAGTTGGTGGCAGGAGCTAATACCATAACTTCCTTCATTAGTGACCCTCAGACGCAATTATATTTTGAGGAAAATAATGTAAAACCTCTCTCCTTTCAGCAATATTCAAAGGCTGCAGTCAATTGGGATCATTAGTAGAAGTCTGTGTAAAAATGGTAAAAAGATTAATGTTTGGAGCAATTAAGAATTTTGTATTGACGTATGTAGACTTTGAATTTCTTGTCTGTAATATTGCATCTCATTAATCGACGACCTATAGCCTTCAAAGAAGCTGTTCGTGCTGAGACTGACCACGTGCCCGAACCAATTACGCCGGAACAGCTCGTGCGAGGCTATGAATTGACTTCTCTAAAACCTTATCCCCAATCTTCAACCTCTTTCAGTTGAAGATCCAGATTGACCCTGATAATCCAGCTATTTCTCAGAATTACCTAAAGTTGTGTAAAAATTAGGCAGACATTAATAGAGACCTATCATAATGAATTTCTAGGTACTCTGATTCAAAAACAAGCAGTGACAGAAAGGGGCGGTATCGTCCCGTTACTCATAAATTACTAAAGGTTGGCGATGTTGTATTAATTAAGGAGGAACATACCAAAAGGAATAATTATCCTCTAGGCATAATTCTAGAAGTTTTTAAGAATGATTTGGGTGAAGTTACCCATGCTGTTATTAAGAAGGGTAAAAACAGGCCAGACATCAAGGTTGCATGTAAATAATATTATTCCAATACTAGACACAGGAAGTACTAATTCAGTTACTCCTGATATTTGTAATTCTGTTACTTCGTCCTTAAGGCCCAAAAGAAAGGCTGCTATATTAAGCCAAGAAAGGACAAGACAGATGCTTTAATCTTTATTCAGTATTTGTATTTTCTTGTATTTAATTTAATTATTTTTACATTTCTAAATGTATTTTTTTTCTTACATTTTCCAGTTACATATGTTTCAGGATGGAATTTTTGTTTTCATTTCTGAAAAATTCCATCTTCGCCCCTGGACTGTACAAGACATTTCATATTCTCACATGGCGACAGGAAAGACTAGTAATTATTAAGAACTTGGTATTTCAATTGCCCCTACTCTTGGTACCATCAAACTGTCTTTCCTGCCGTCCAGTCTTTAAAGATGGGTAGTTTGCTAACTCCTCCTCCTTCCATATGCTTTACTCGAGCGAAAACGGCGACGAGGAGCCAGGCAGCCCGGCCGTCAGGCAGACTCAGAGAGCGACTCGTAGAGAGAGACACAGAGAGAAGAGAGCAGAGACCTCACTCACCTGGGAAGGTTCTACAATTTTGATTCGTCCGACATGCCTGTCTTAGGCTAAAGGCTTTTATTGGGATCCCTGGTCTACGTCACCCTCTTGTGAACATCTGCCAAAAGCCATCTGCAACGCCTTTGTGCATGGTTCGACAATGGTGAGTACCAAGAATATAGGGGTAGGTTATTTTTAAGGTTATCATTGCGAACTCTCATTGCCTTGTGTTGCCTATTCAAGTTTTCCTGTCTGTCATTTTTTTTCTTTTATGAAAGATTCGTTATAGTTTGTTTGTGGTCAATATGTTTTATACATCGTATTCTTTTGTCCCTTTCAGGTGATTTAGCTCTCGGATAGAACTCTAGCTTATTCATAAATTCACCTTGTTAACGCTTGGGTAAGAGAATCGTCTAATACATTAATGTTCGAGTGGATATATTTTTGACGGATTGTCTCCCATATTACGACCGAGCAAATTTATATTAGGTTTACCGTTCATTTCAGGATGGTGTTTGGTTTCGGTGTATCGGCCCTTTTATTTCCTTCCTGATACTAATGTAAACCTCAGTTGCTCAATTGTAAGGTAATTTTAAGTGGGTTATTATTCCTATGGGTATATTTTTCTACATAAATGACCATTACTTTTAGATACTAATCTTCCTGAATATTTCTTTACAGACAGCGAGCGAAGCAGAACGAAGGAAACGCCCTACGATCTACGTGAATTGCCTTGTTCTCCTACCAGTTGTTTATAACTACGGTACTACGTTATTTTAAAGGCTTATTTATGTAATAAATATCATATTCAATTACATTTTTCCTTCCAACCTTTATTTCAAACCACAGATTTTTATAGTGTTCTGCTTACTCGAGGTATTCAATTTTATGGACTGGGCTTTGGGAGCCCTTGCGAAGAGAGCCCAAGATCCTGAATTTGTCACTATGGAGGAATTATCGAGTGTATTATCTTGTCTGGACAGAGCGGTGATGGACGGTTCGGTGGAAGTGGCTGCCCTTTTTGGATCGGGAGTTATGAAAAAGAGAGCAGTACGGTTCTTCCTGCCAAGTCAGTATCTCCTCTACAGAGGTCGGCCTTGCTATATTCGCCACTTTCTAACCACCTTTTCCCACAGGACACGGTGAGGGATATAGCAAAATCCTTAGCTGGTAAAGCTACACAGGATCTACTGACACAGTCAGCAAAGAGGTTCAAGCCTGCTGTTCCTTTTCAAAAGAAGGATAAAGCACCTCTTCAGCAGCCCTTTCGAGGAGCCTCTTCCTCCTCAAGAACCCCTTTTAGAGGTAGAAGACCGGACACCAGAGGAAGACCTTCCAGGAGACCTGCCGGGAAGGCAAAATGAAGAAGAAGTCCTCCAGATAGCGGTAGGCGCCAGACTTTCGAACTTTGCCAGAGTCTGGGCGAAGAGAGGGGAGGACAGCTGGACCCTCTTTATCCTCGAGAGAGGATACCTCATCCCCTTCAGGGAATATCCTCCCTTAACAAGAACTCCAAGGGAGTTAACAGCGAGATACAAAGATCCTGTCAAGAGTCAAGCTCTCCTGCAAGCAGTAGAACTTATGTTGCAGAAGAGGGCAATAGAACCGGTTCAAGATCTCCATTCACCAGGTTTCTACAACCGTCTATTCCTGGTACCAAAAGCCTCGGGCGGGTGGAGGCCGGTTTTGGACGTAAGTGCGCTGAACGTCTTTGTGATCAAGAAGAAGTTCTCAATGGAGACTTCTTCCTCTGTACTTTCTGCTCTTCGTCCAGGGGACTGGATGGTATCCCTGGACCTTCAAGATGCACATTTCCATGTGCCAATTCATCCGGCATCAAGGAAATACCTCAGATTCATGTCACAGGGAAGAGTTTTTCAATTTCGAGCGCTTTGCTTCGGACTGTCGACGGCCCCTCAAGTCTTCACGGGTGTCCTAAGGAATGTGGCGCATTGGCTACATTTAAAACGGAATCAAGGATCTCGATGTATTTGATGAACGACTGGCATAATGACGAGCCAAAGTTGAAAGGTGTCTTCCAGTGTCTGGAGGACCTTTCGGTAACATTAAAGATGACGCAGTCACTGGGACTCCTAGTCAACCTCGAGAAGTCCCAGCTGGATCCCCAGCAGAACATAGTTTATCTGGGGATTCAGATGGATTCTCGGGGTTTTCTAGCGTCTCCATCAACAGAGAAAATAGAACGCTGCCTTTCAAAGGTGTCAGTGTTTCTAGGGAAAGAGCATTGCTCCGCGAGGGAATGGATGAGTTTGCTGGGAACCATATCCTCGTTGGAGCAGTTCGTTTCCCTAGGAGACTGCACCTAAGACCCCTTCAGTATTATCTGAAGGAGAAACTGGGATCAGAGTTCCAGGACCTCGAAGAATCATTCAGGATCACGGACAGATCAAGCAAGATCTTCGGTGGTGGGGGTTAGACCCGAAGAAACTCGGTCAAGGAATATCCTTACACATAAAGAGCCCTCTCCGAGCGTTGTTTGCAGACGCGTCGGACGTAGGGTGGGGAGCAACGTTGGGTTCGGAAGAAGTGTCGGGAACCTGGGAAGGAGCTCAGGTGTCCTGGCACATAAACAAAAAAGAGTTGAAAGCCATTCACTTAGCTCTCTTGCTCTTTCAAAAACAGATCTCAGGATCGATCATTCAGGTCAATTCCGACAACACGACAGCCCTAGCGTATATCAGGAAGCAAGGGGGGGGAACCCATTCATTCTCCCTTACGAGACAGCGAGGGAGTTGTTGCTTGGGCGGGTGCAAGAGAAACAGATCTCTCTGCTAACGAGATTTATTCAGGGAGAGAGAAATGTTCGAGCGGATCTGCTAAGCAGAAGAAACCAAGTACTCCCCACCGAATGGACTCTCAACCCTCAAGTGTGCGATCAGTTATGGGGGTTATGGGGAAGGCCGAACATAGACTTGTTCGCAACCAACTGGAACAAGAGGTTGGAGAATTATTGCTCCCCCCCCCCCCCCCCCCCCCCTGATCGCAGATCCAAGAGCAATAGCGATAGACGGCCTCCTCATGGATTGGAAGGGAATAGACAGGTACGCTTTTCCCCCCTTCAAACTAGTGGGGGAAGTAATAAGAAAGTTCGCCTCCTCAGAGGGAACGAAATTGACTTTGATCGCCCCCTTTTGGCCAGCCCTAGATTGGGTGACAGAGTTGCTGGAGTGGATGGTGGATCTTCCCAGATTGCTCCCACTAAAGGAACGATCTCTCAAACAACCCCACCACTTCGACAGGTATCACAAAACCTCCCCGCTCTAAGTCTGACTGCCTTCAGACTATCGAAGGACTCGTTAGAGCGAGGGGGTTTTCTCGAGAAGCTTCAAAAGCAATCGCAAGAGCCAGGAGACCATCCACGCTACGGGTGTACCAGTCGAAGTGGGAGGTGTTTAGAAGATGGTGCAGGACGCATGAGGTATCCTCTTCCAGTACCTCTATAACCGACATTGCAAATTTTCTTCTTTACCTTAGAAGAAAGTGTGGCCTAGCTGTATCTACGATCAAGGGGTATAGAAGTATGCTGGCCTCGGTTTTTAGGCATAGGGGTCTGGATGTGTCGGTCAATAAGGACCTACATGATCTTATTAGGCCTTTCGAGACCTCAAAAAGTCAGAATAATAAGAATCCCAGTTGGAACTTGGATATAGTGCTTCATTATCTTATGTCTGAAAAATTCGTACCTGCCAATAATTCTTCTTTTAGAGATTTTGACAGGAAATCTCTATTCCTGTTCGCCTTAGCCGCGGCAAAAAGGGTGAGTGAGCTTCAAGCGTTAGAAGGCAGAGTGGGTTTTAAGAAGGAGGCTGCAATTTGCTCTTTTAGCTCTCTTCTTAGCCAAGAACGAAAACCCATCAAAACCGTGGCCTAGAAGCTTCGAAGTGAAAGCACTCTCTTCTCTTACGGGGGAAGAACAGGAGAAGACCCTTTGTCCAGTAAGAGCGCTAAAATTTTATTTACAAAGAAAGTCTCTTGTGGGAGGTACGCAAGAAAGTCTTTGGTGTTCGGTCAAGGATCCGACAAGACCGATTTAAAAAAACGCCCTTACGTTTTTTCATTAAAGACATTATTAATGGAAGCGCATCTTAAATGTGGTGAAGAACAATTTAAGCTCCTCAGAGTGAAAGCACACGAAGTGAGGGCCATAGCAACCTCAATGGCTTTTCATAAAACGTGGTCCCTTCAAGCCCTAATAGAGTCCACGTATTGGAAGTGTAACTCGGTGTTCGCCTCTCATTATCTAAGGGATGTGAGAGTTACTTATGAGAAGTGCTTTTCACTGGGAGCGTATGTTTCCGCGGATTTAGTGCTGGGAGGAGGAGCTGAGGTTAATCCTAATTAGTTTAGTTTATGTAATTTTAACATTATGGTGTTTGGTTTTTTATGGTTGACTGGAAGAGGGTATAGGAATAACCCCAGCCTTTCAGTTCATAGATTTAACATGGTTAGGAAGGTCAGGTGGTCGGGATTAACTTTTGGTCTCCTCGTTGTGCATTATGTAAAGCCTAAAGCTCTGTCATGTAAGAGGGTTAGCCCCCATTGATAAGATACAGGTCAGGCTCTGCCATGTAAGTGGGTAAGCCCCATTGGTACGATCCATGCAGGTTCTGTCGCGTAAGCGGGCTAGCCCCCATTGACATGATCCAGAAGGGCTGTTCGGTCATAGGTTGTTTACCTCGCTGAAGCTCTTGAGGCATGCAGACTAAATGACATTAATCATGAGTCTTCTGCCCAAACAGGTAAGAACCAAGGATTGATATCCTACAACAATTGTTGTTTCCCGTTATTAAAATTTTTTATTTTTTATTTTTGTATGTATATAGCTGTCTCTTACCCTCCACCAACGGTGTCAATCAGCTAAGTATATATCTGCCGGGTAAGTTGCATGTATAAAAATGATATTGTTAAGATACAATGAAGTTTTATACATACTTACCCGGCAGATATATACGATTAAGGGCCCACCCAGCCTCCCCTCAGGAGACAGGTGGAAGAGAAAATCTGGCTCAGAAAACGGGAATGGTCTGGATTCCGCCACCCAGCGGCGGGAATGGTAGATCACCTGACCTACCTCTGGTAGCGTTTGGTGCCGCGAGTTTTTGAATTCTGTCGGGACGACGGAGTCTATAGCTAAGTATATATCTGCCAGGTAAGTATGTATAAAACTTCATTGTATCTTAACAATATCATATTAATAATATGGGTTTCTACTAACGTTTCATTGAATAATTGTTGTTCAAGAAAATAACTATTGTAGCCAAAGAGAAAGTTAGAAAATTTAAATACCAAATAGTGATTGTATGTAAGAGAGAATTATTTCATTCGCATATAGTAGTGTAAGAGGTGGACAAAGAAGCAGGTAGAAGTTGTTACTGATTTTTATTACAGTCAAGGGAAATATAAATATACAGCATGTGGACGGAAATGTGGTTACCGACCCGCGAGAGAGTAAAAGTGGGTCGGCGAGACCCGATTTGTGTTTCTTGAGAGACATAAAATACAAAATATAAAAGTATACAAAATATGGTTATACAAGCTTTATACACTGGCGGAAAGCCCGCTGAACGCTCTCTCGGAGGGAAGTAAGAACAACGCGAATGATGAATTATATACAGAGAAAATTATGGATAAGCCTTGTCCTTACAAATACTCCCCCCCTAAGACAATAATTAGGCATAATTGTTGGCTGACTTCTTTGTACTTCGGGTTGTCACTCGCGAAAGCGAGCTGGGCGGCGGAGGCACCCTCGGGTGCGCGATATCAGTTGCTGTGGTAGATCCTCTGGAGTTTCCGGGGACGGGATGCCTCCCCTGAGGTGATCCTCGGGGGGGTTCGACCGTCTTCCGAGGGCAGCCGAGGCTACGGCCGGGAGGTTTGGCGATCGAAGGAGTCGCTTCTTTCCGAGGAAGTTTGAGGCGCCCTGTGGAATCCGTGTCTGCGAGGTCCTCGTCCATGATGAAGGCTGGTTTCAGACGATCGATTGTGACCCAGTCCTCGCGACCGTTGATGGATAAGAGATATGCCTTGTCAGTGCGTCGTAGGACGCGGAAGGGACCACGGTAGGGTCTCGTTAGAGGCGGGCGGCGGGCGTCGTCCCTGACGAAGATGTGCTGGGACGATGATAGGGCCTTCGGGAGGAAACGTTTGGTTCTGTCGGAGAAGGTTTTGGCGCAGGGCGTGAACTTCCCGGCGGATTCCCGAAGCCTGGCGATGGAGACGTCAGCGTCGTCGGCATTGGTCGGGAAGAACTCGCCAGGGACTGTTAATGGCTCCCCGTATACCTTCTCCACGGGTGATGCCTCGCCGTTCACCCGCGGGGCAGTCCTGAGGCCAAGGAGGACCCATGGTAGTTGGCTCTTCCAGTTTTCGTCGGTGCAGCGCGCCATCAGGGAAGCCTTGATCGAACGGTGGACTCTCTCCACCATGCCGTTAGCTCCTGGGTTGTAGGCAGTGGTGGCGTGTAGCGACGTCCCCATTAGGCGGGCCAGGGCAGTCCACAACTCCGACAGGAAAACTGGTCCGCGGTCTGTCGTGATTTCGTCTGGCACTCCGAATCGACTGACCCAGCTGGCAAGGAGTGCTTCGGCACATGCTTTCGAGGTTGCCTCCGACATCGGCGTCGCCTCGGGCCATCTGGTGGAGCGATCGATTACCGTCAGGAGGTATCTGGCGCCTTCCGACGGGGGCAGGGGGCCCACAACGTCTATGTGGATGTGGCCGAATCTTCGTTTCGGCTGCGGGAATTCCCCCACGCCTGATTCTGTGTGCCGACTGATTTTGCTAGTTTGGCAAGGCACGCAGGTCCTGGCCCACTCGAGGGAGTCCTTCCGAATTCCATGCCAGACGAACTTCTCCGTCAGGAGGCGCATCGTCGTCCGGCCCGAGGGGTGCGAGAGTCCGTGTATGACGTCGAACACGGCTTTCCTTCGGGAGGCTGGGATCAGTGGGCGCGGGCGGCCTGTGCTGATGTCGCAGAGGAGCGTCGTTCCTGCGGGTCCGAAGGGCACGTCTTCCCACTTGAGGGCGGCGATAGGCTGTGCGGTATGCGCGGTCCCTCCCGGTCGGCGGCCTGTTCCCGGGCGAGGTCTTCGTATTCGACCCCACCCGAGATGCACGGCGTTGATTTCTATCCTCGATAGGGCGTCTGCCACGGGGTTTCTTCTCGCCAGGCACGTACTGGATGGTGCAAAACCGAACTCCGCGATGGCTGCCAGGTGCATCTGCTGTCTCGCTGACCAAGCGTCGCCCGCCTTGGAGAAGGCGTGTACCAAAGGGAGGTGGTCTGTCCCGATCGTGAAGGGGGAAGCCCTCGGGAGGTAGCGGAAATGGGCACCTGCTTGGTACACCGCCAGGAGTTCGCGGTCGAACGTGCTGTACCTCGTCTCGGCGGCTGACAATTTTTTGCTGTAGAAGGTGAGTGGCTGGGGCTCGCCCTGGACCATCTGCTCGAGGACAGCCCCGCAGGCGACGTTGCTGGCGTTGGTGGTGAGGCGTAAAAGTGCAGTAGGGTCTTGGCGTGGCATAATGTCGCGGCTCTGGCGAGAGCCCTCTTCGTCTCGTTGAAAGCCTTCTCTTGTTCGGCCTCCCACGTTAGGGGCTTTGGTTTCCCCTTCAGGACCTGTGTTAGAGGAGACATGGTGCGGGCGGCGGCGGGGATGAACCGGCGGTAGTAGTTGACCATTCCGATGAACTCCTGCAGGACTTGACGTGTGGTTGGTGTTGGAACTTCTGCACCGCGCCCTACCTTCGAGGCCATGGGGCGCACGCCTGCCGCGGAGATCTCGTGCCCGAGGAAGTCCTCCTTCTCGGCGCGAGGTGCATTTGTCGAAACGGACGACCAGCCCAGTTTTTCCTGCAGGCGGCTTCAGGACCGCTCGGACATGATGTAGGTGCTCCTCCAAGGACCTGGAAAAAATTAAGATATCGTCGACGTAGCAGACGCAGAAGGGCAGGTCCCCCAGGATGCTGTCCATCAGGCGCTGGAAGGTTGGCCCCTGCGTTCCTCAGGCCGAAGGTTGAGTAATGGAAGACGAAGGAGCCAAAAGGCGTGATGATGGCAGTCTTAGGGACATCTTCGGGGTGCACTGGAACCTGGAAATAGGATTTTAAGAGGTCCATTTTTGTGAAGACCTTCGCCCCATGGAGGGCCCCTGTCAAATCCTGCATGTTTTTGGCAAGGGGTAATTGGTCGGGGGATTGTAGCGAGGTTGAGTCTCCTGTAGTCTCCGTCAGGCCTCCCTGTGCCGTCAGGAGTTTCTGTTACCATGTGCTGCAGGGGCGACGCCCAAGGGCTCGACGCTTTCTTGTAGATGCCCATTCGTTCCATCTCCGAGAACGCCTGCTTCGCCTCCTGGAGGCGGCCTGGAGGGAGTCGTCGGAACTTCGTGTGTGTCGGGGGGCCTGTGGTGGTTATGTGGTGGAATATTCCGCGCTTGAGCGGCGTCCCTGCCGCCTGGCGAAGTTCCGGCTTGAAGACTTCGGGGAATTCCTGCAGGAGGTTGCCATACTTGTGGGGGGCGATGGTACAAATTGTAGGGGCGCCCGGGCCTGCTGCCAGTGGAAGGGAAAGGCATGTCCCCGTGTCGAGGAGGCGTTTGCGGCCCACGTCCACCAGGAGGCCATTCTGCGCCAGGAAATCTGCCCCCAGTAGCGGGATCCTGACGTCCGCGATTGTGAATTCCAAGACGTAGTTTCGCCCCAAGATGGATATCTCGAGGGGCTTCGTGCCGTAGGAACGGATGGGGGTCCCATTTGCGGCGACGAGGACGGTTGTTTTGTCGGGCTCGCGGCTACGGTCTTTTCCTGACGGCGGGAATATCGAGTGCATCGCCCCCGTGTCCACCAACATCCTCTGCCCGGAGATCGCGTCGCGGACGTAGAACCCTACGGTGTGTGGTTCCGACGAGGCTGTTGCCACGGGCGGCCTTGGTTTTGTTTACCGTCACCGTTTTTTGACTGCTGGAAGGTGCAAGGGCTTTTGCACCTCTTGGAGAATCTCCCGAACCTCCGGTGGAAGCGGCACCAGGAGTTTTCACCTCGCTGCGTGTGGCAGAACTTCCCTTGGGATACGGCGCCGATCTCTTGCGTTGGGTCGTCGTCGTCTTCTTCCTTCTCTGCGGCCAGGCACACGGAGGATTGGGGGGCGGCGAGCTTCGCGGCATTGTTCGACAACGTCAGTTTCTTTGCCTTCTCCAGTAGTTCGTCGTCCTTTAGGGTGTACGCGTCGGTCAGCTGTTTTCGGACATCCGGCTCAAGTTGCTGCAGGAATATTTCGCGGCTCAGGCAGATCTCTTTCTTTTTTCCGTCGGGGCCTATTTCGGGCAGATGGACGAGGCCCATCACAGTGTCCCAGGCATCTTGGGGGTTGGCGCCGCGCATGGGGTTCGCGACTAGGTCGAGGGCGCGGGTGGCCTTTTCAGCGATGGGCGCGGAATAGGCTGTCACGAGCCTTTCTTTTATCCCGTCGAGCGTGACAAGTCCGGTTCGTGCTCGACCGGTCAGCCAGTTAGATATTCGGTCGAACACCTCTGTCGGGAGAGCCGCTGCAACGAGGTCAGCCTGCAGTACTTTGTTCGTGAGCCCCGCGATCCGGAATTGCCCTTCAGCTCGGAAGAACCAGGCAGTCGGGTCAGCCGTTGTGAAGGGGGGCAATTTGACAGCTTGAGCGGCCGCTGGGGCGGGGGAGGCCTGAGTTTCCTGCGTGGTACTGTCTGCACCCATTGTCCTCTCTCACAGAAACGGTCGACAGAGTCGTGAATGGCGGGCCAAACCGTTTGAGGATACGCCTGAACACACCTTGGGCAGGTATGCCATATTTAGTCCGTTAGAGGCGTTGGTTATTTCCACGGTAGGAGCTTTCAGAGATCTATACTGAGGCGCCGTGTGAGTCCGTTAAAGATCTCTGAAGGTAAGCAGCGGTAGTTAGTCCCTTAATGGCTGAGCCAAAACCGCTTGGGTCACCGTCCAAACCGGGAGGTCACCAGTTGTAAGAGGTGGACAAAGAGGCAGGTAGAAGTGTACTGATTTTTATTACAATCAAGGGAAATATAAATATACAGCATGCGGACGGAAATGTGGTTACCGACCCGCGAGAGAGTAAAAGTGGGTCGGCGTGACCCGATTTGTGTTTCTTGAGAGACATAAAATACAAAATATAAAAGTACACAAAATATGGTTATACAAGCTTTATACACTGGCGGAAAGCCCGCTGAGCACTCTTTCGGAGGGAAGTAAGAACAACGCGAATGATGAATTATATACAGAGAAAATTATGGATAAGCGTTGTCCTTACAGTAGAAAGAACCATGGTTTTTCGTGATGTAAACCTAAACAAATTGTTTTGGTTCAGCATTTTATATTAATCTTCTAACTTGTGTTTCGAGTAAGTATTATCTGATGTACACTAATTAGTGTAGACGAGAAAAATAAGTAAATTAATAACTGGCAGGCCAAAAATGATAGATTTTGGCGAGGGTTTGTTTATATTTCTTTCGTCTGGCAGCGTAGTCAGTGCTAGCAGCTCGGACCATCCTTGCTTACGTCACAAAACATCGAACAGACCCTCTATCTCGGTGGTCTTGGTTTGAGGCTGCCATTAGAACAGTGAAAGAAGAAGAGAAACTTATATAGGAGCTGATATGAATGGCAGGGTGGGGAAGAGAATAGATGGGTATGAGGAGGTACACGGAGGCCATGGGTTTGAAATAAGAAATGAAGATGGGCATTATTTACTGGAGATGGTTCAGAGTTTTGAATTGGCCTGTAGGAACACATGGTTTTAAGTTAGATAAATAAATACTTGATAAGTTATGGGAGTGGAGGAGTGCAGAGAGAAATAGATTACATCCTAGTTAGAGGAGCTGACAAAAGCATTGTGACAAACTGCAAAGGGATCTTGGGAGAAGCGTACGTAAAACAGCCCCAGGAGAGAAAGAGAAGGTCCAGAATTAAGATTTGGGACCTTAAAAGAGAAAAGGGGGGAGCAATTTGTTAGAGTAAAACTTGTGTGAATATGAATTGCTGAAGTTCCCCCACTTATTTACGTTTTATGATAAGTTTATTTTTGTTAAAATAAACACGGACTTTTGGAAGCAAGCCATCCTTCCGCCGAGACGTTAAGCAGAGTTGTGCGTCTTATTTATGCCTCCCCCCCATATTTAAACTATAACTACCACCATCATAACCACTGCAACAACAGGTTATGGGCCCAGTGCAAGTCGTCTTATATTTGATGGTGATGAAACCAAGTACGAATTGTGGCAGGTAAAATTTTTAGGCTATCTCAGACTTCGGAAGTTTGCCGACATGATCTCCGAACTTGACGATGACAAAGTATAATTGATGCGGTAA
The DNA here is from genome assembly GCF_015104395.2 of Macrobrachium nipponense. NCBI lineage: Eukaryota > Metazoa > Arthropoda > Malacostraca > Decapoda > Palaemonidae > Macrobrachium > Macrobrachium nipponense. The sequence goes on from NC_061104.1 coordinate 33,081,927, forward strand.
GAAATCAGTGTTTGAATGCAGAAAATTTTGGAGGAGCATTTTTTAGCCAAGGGGAAGCCTAGGGTTATTTCGTTGTATACTGAACTAACCTCCTTGAGGAAGACTATGGACGAGGGAGTCACAGATTATATGATAGGGGCCGAAACGGCAGCTGTGTCTTTAAAAATTGCAGAAGTAATCAGTGATAGCCTATTGATTGCTATGATTTTAAAAGGACTACCGCCTGAATTCAAGCCCTTTACTACAGTGATAACCCAGAAGGATAAACAATTGACTTTCAGTGAATTCAAGATAGCCTTACAAAATTTTGAAGAAACAGAAAAGGCATGTAGGCTTAGTGAAGGTACCAATAAGGATGCTGCAGCTTTTATAAGAATTTATTCTAAATCCAGAGAATCCAAGAGTGGAAAATTAAAAGAGAGTGACCAGTAGCCTGACTTGTTTTAAATGTGGTAAACCAGGACATAAAGCTGTTAATTGCTTTTCAAAGAATAAGAGGTATTGTGAAAATTGTAAAAGTTATTCTCATGACAAAGTGGTGTAGAAAAAGAAGTGACACTAAAATCGGTTGATCATTCAGTCACCCTTGAAATAGGCCTAAGTCTAACCATTCGTTTGCATTTAAAGTAAGTGTAAAGAATTATGTAAACAGTGTTCACAAGGGGATAGGTATGTTGGTAAACTGTGGTGCTACCACCCACATAGTAAATGATATATCAAGGTTTATTTCTTTTGATGAAAATTTTAATCCTGAGAATCATGTAATTGAGTTAGCTGATGGAAGTAAAGTAAATAATGTTGCATTAAATAGGGTAACTGCATGTATTTCTTTGATAGATTCTAATGGAATTACACAAAATGGTATTCTTGAAAACACATTGTATGTTCCATCATTTAAGCAAGACATTTTTTCTGTGCAAGCTGCTACAGACAAAGGTGCCTCAATTAAGTTTAATTACAATTCTGCAATATTAGTGAATAAAGATGTTGCTGAATTTAACATAGAGAAACATGGAAGATTGTATGTCTTACATAATGTAAATTCTTTGAAGAATGCATCTTATACTTAAAAGGGAAGAAATAAGATACTAGGTCATTGTAATGAGAGAGACATTATTATACTTAATAATGTAGTTGAAGGTATGAGTATTTCTGACAAATCTGAATTTGATTGTGGTATTTGCATTGAAGGTAAAATGACTCGATACAGAAGTAAAGAGCCAATCAAGAAAAAAATTATATTTTAGGTCTTGTACATTGTGATTTGGCTGGTCCTATTGACCCTACCGCTAAAGATAGTTTTCAGTATGTTCTTGGTTTTATTGATGATTATTCTGGTGTAAGATATATTTTCTGAAACAGAAGAGTAATACCTTGCATGCTATAGCGCCTCAGCGGTGTGGTTGGTATGGTATTAGCGTCTCACCACGGTGGTCGCTGTTTTGATTCTCGGGCATTCCATTGAGGAGTGAGAGATGTGTATTTCTGGTGATAGAAGTTCACTCTCGACATGGTTCGGAAGTCACGTAAAGCCGTTGGTCCCGTTGCTGAATAACCGCTGGTTCCATGCAACGTAAAAGCACCATACAAACAAACAAACTGAAATGCTTTGGCAGATTGTTCACCATTGGCTCTGTTAAATGTATCAGAAGTGATAATGGTGCAGAATTCACTTCTAAAGCATTGGAGTCTCTTCTCATAAAGCATTCAATTAGGCATGAAAAATTTGCACCTTATTCACCGCATCAAAATGGAACTATTGGTAGAGCTTGGCGTTCAATTTTTGAAATGTCCAGATGTATGTTGTTACAGTCTAAATTACCAAAATATTTGTGGACATATGCTGTACTGTGTACTGTTTATATTCGTAACAGATGTTATAATGACAGACTTAAGAAAACTCCTTTTGAAGTGTTAACTGGTTAGACACCAAATATAAGTAATATGCATATCTTTGGACAGTATGTTATGCTTATGTGCAGAATAAAAAGAAACTAGATGCCAGAAGTAAGAATTTTTGTTGGCTATGATAAGGGTAGTCCATCTTATCTTGTTTATTTTCCTGAATATGATGAAATTCAAAAAGTGAGATGTGTAAGATATACCTGTAATATTGAGGAGGTAAGCAAGCCGGTTGATATTACTACATATGATGATATAATTTTGAGAGAAACACCTAAGCCTGTAGTGCTCAATGAAAATGATGAAAACAACAAGATAATGATAATGAAGATGCATGATCAAAATCATTTACCTACTTTTGTAGAATACACATCTCTCACTCCTCAATGGAATGGCCGAGAATCGAACCCGCGACCACCGAGGTGGGACGCTAATACCATACCAACCACGCCGCTGAGGCACTTTTTGGTGATTTTATAGATTACTCGGTTGATTATTGTTGTACATTAGCTGATATACCTAAGACTTACCAAGAAGCTGTAACCTCCAAAAATTTTCCTCTTTGGCAAAAAGCAATGGAAGAGAGATGACTGCTTAAATTAGTTCCCTTACCAGAAGGTAGGAAGCCGGGGTTGTGGGGGGAGGGGGCGTTCGTTGGGTCTTTAGTGTTAAACTCTATTCAGATGGTAATGAGAAGTGTAAGGCTCATATTGTTGCAAAAGGCTATTATCAGTTACCTGATATTGATTATCACGAGACCTTCTCTCCCAAAGAACGCATCACATCTACCCACACTTTAATGCAATTATCTGTTCAATATGATTTATATGTTCACCAAATGGATGTTAAAACTGCATTTTTGAATGCACCAATTGATTGTGAACTGTATGTAGAACAACCATAAAGTTTTGTGGTTAATGGTAAAAATAACTAAAAATTAGTAGTTAAGTTGAAAAAGTCATTATATGGCTTAAAACAAAGTGGTTGAAATTGGTATAATTGAACAGAATTTTTCTCAGTCATTTGCTGATCCTTGTGTATATACAAGACATAGTGGAGATGTAATTACTGTTATCATTATTTGGGTTGATGATATTATAATTGCTTCAGATTCCGTGTCTACTCTTGATATAAAGAAATGCTTGAATCCTAGATTTCAAATGAAGGGATTTAGGAGAAATTCAGGTTTTCTAGGTATAAAGTTATATGTGTGGTGGGATTCATTAAAACGAATCAGTCAAAGTATGTGGAAATTATATTATCAAAATTTAAGATGCAAAATTGTAAGTCAAGTCAACCCCATGTGAAGTTAGTATAAAATAAATATGCTGATGAAGATGCTGAACTAGATGATGCTAGATTGTATAGAGAAATAGCTTGGCAGTTTATTCTATATTATGACAGCAACTAGACCTGATCTCAGTTATATAGTAAATAAGTGGCCACAGTACATGGCAACACCTACTCTTCACATTTAACCATGGCAAAGCATTCAGGTATTGAGATGCCTGAAGGGTACCATCGATCAATGTTTGACTTTTAAGAAGGCAAAAAATTTTTGGTTAATTGGATATATTGTGATTCTGATTGGGGTAATTCTGATGATCGCCATTGCATCATACGGATTATGGTTTTGGACTTTTGTCCCAAAAAGAGTTCTTTTGATATGTTGGAAGAGTAAAAAGCAACAGACTGTTGCCCTGTCTACGTGTGAAGCTGAATATATGGCATTGGCAGATGCACTACAGGACGCTAAATTTTTTTGTTATTGTTGAAGAGTCTGAGGGGATGTGATTTGTTCAGCAAAGTTACTCTTTATGTGCAATCAGAGTCCTCTTGCACTTGCTAGCTGTTACGGACCAATTCTTAAATACTTAAAAGTTTACTTACCGCCAGATTCAGGCGCATAACATTTATTTATTGTTGCCCTTTTGTCACTTTATATCTATATATATATAGCTTGAGCTTTAATAATAATGATCTTCAGCAGAAACAGAGTGGAATAATAAAAACATACGAAAAACACATTTTAAATAACTTATTAATAAAAGAAAAACCCCAATAAACGTATAAACGAAGTAAATAGAAAAAGTTAGCAAAATCCAACTGAAAGTTACAATAGTTAACTAGGCAATGAAATTCTGAAAGTTACAGTTTCTTAAACGGAGGTGAGGCAAGTATTATATAATTAATAATACTGATCCAAATGATCAGGGGGACACCCCACGGGAACATCTGCAAGAGGGACAAATCACATGGTTGCTATCAACAGTCAACAACAGGGCTAACTTCCTCGTTGAGACGAATCCTCATCAACTACATCGTCCGGGAATATATACCGTGCAAGTTCATTGAAGCATCAGCTTCCACAAAGCGCGCTTTCACCATAAATTCGGCTACCTTCGTAGCCAACGATGCACGATTCCCCCCCCCCAGGACACTTGTAACGCACCTATTAGAACGTCCACCCTCTTCTACTGCATAGTTCCGTCCTTCCTGAAGTATACCTCACGCCTTCAACGTCACCTGCTGTAACAGTAATATTGACATATAATTAGGGACCTACGGTATTTGTAGAATAGGTAATAACCCAAAGCAGTAGTTTTGGAAAGAACTATTTCCTACAAACTATCACGGGATCGTAACACTAGCAATCCTGTACGGCATCAGAGGTCCAAACACGTTGATATAAAATTTCATTTTATAAGATCAGAAGTACAGCAGAATGGTGTGTAAAACTTGAGTATATTCCATCAGAACAGAATGTGTCTGATGTGCCAGTGGCAAGAGTTAAGCTCAGTGCTTTAATGGGTATGTAGTTATGATTTTCAGTATGGCATGCCGTGCTATGATGTTTTCCTATGTTAATTTTGCAGGCTTTGAAGTTATATGTATTGAGTATTTGTTAAGTCAGTGCTTCATGCTGTTTGTATAACTCCCGCTTGTCCATTTAGTATAATGATATAAGACAGCGGCAGTTTGTATGTCTTTTCTTACGACTGTTGTTCGTAAGCATTGTTGGTTCTACTTCCCTTCTCGTCTGCGTGATATCTAGTAGAGTTGGTTCTTCTTTAGAATAAGGGAGATGACTCAAACGGATGAAGTTTAAACTTAACAACTTTATTTCTTAGCTCCATCACTGGAGTATAGAGATGGTTTGGTCGGATGGCCGCTCCATTGAGTAAGCTGAAGAGAACTAAAAATACAGGGGCATCGCGTCGATAGCGGAACACTAGCTATCTCAGCGATTGATCATAATTAGAACAAAATGAACACGTAGCCCTGCGGCCTCGGAAGTCATGCGCTTCCGCCCCAGGTGAATAGGTCAACCGCTTCCCATGGAAGGTGTTGTGATTAGTTGACAAGATACATAAATGATGATATGTCCAAATGCAAACCAGGCTACTGCAAGCATTGCATAACATGGTCTAGTTTTCACGTCTTGTTGTCTTGTTTTATGATGACGTAGGACACTCCTAATTCGCCAATGACCCCTTAGGTCGTGGGTTTATTTACAGATATGGAATTTATCTGTATATTAAAATGTAACTATTACATTAGGCTCGGAACAAAGCTACCATTTCAAGCAGTTGAACAACAAAAAATTACGTTAAACATGGTTTTTAGGAGTGTGACCGTAATATATATTTAGTCATAGCCATAAACAAGAGGATTAAGAAAAATATGCATAAAAGTATATGTAAAAAAAAAATACATATCTAATGGACATATTCATAAATAAAGAAAAATGCATGGAAAATACAGATCCATGTTTGATATATATGGTATAATGTTAATAAATGATTATGAGGTACCAAAAAATTAAAAGGTTAACATGTATACATGAAGATTATAGTAATAGGTAACCCGATTAAGAATAGTTGTTACCCTGTGGAGATACATAATTTATACATGATCATGGATAACTGTTCAAGAATATTTGTTACTCTTTGTAAAGATATAAAGATAACATATGACTGTGCACAAGATATAGATTCCTGGTTCGTACACGCACCAACATTTTAATATATAGGGCTTCAATATTTTATTAGGTGCCCGAAAGATACTTTTAACTGTTCATATATTCAATAAAAAATAATGCAAAGACTTGGAGTTTCTTGTCCTACATATTGCCAGCGTACAGACCGCTTTTCACACACAACTCAATTCCAAACAATTTTCCTCTGAGTCAAGTGAAATGGCCCAATTTATCAAATGGCTCTAAATGTGAATGCCTTTAAAATAACGCAATAGGAGTTATTGTCTGGTACGTGGTAAGACGTTCCTCTGAAGATCCATCTGTGTTTGCCTCAACCTACGCCAAGCAAAGATGTTAACGACGATAAAGATCATCACCGTAACCAAAAACCCGGCTAGCGACACGTAGAAACGAAGATTTTCTCCGCCTGCATAAGTCGGTGATGTGTGGTCCATCTCAGCTAGTTGCATCAAACGATGAGCCATCTTCGCGTTGTATGGGAGAGGTAGTGATGGGATAACCGTAGTCACCCACGTAAAGTTCGCAAAATAGGCCCGTTCACGGATGATAGTGTCAACCCCTCGGACCGTGTAGTTCGTGGACGTCCCAGTACAACCGTCGGCTGCAACAAAGACCTGGGAGTGGGCTGTGGTCCCGTCCAGACATGCCACTTCAAAGCCGGCCTTGTCATATCGTATCTACGAGCCGTTGTTCAGTCTGAAATTGAACTTATTATCGTCAAAAGGATAAAGTTTTTTCAGACAACCTTCTTGTGTATGGGAGAGAGAACCGTTTAGCAATATGCCTAACTCACATGAATCCATTGACATAGGATGGAATTCAAAGGAGTCAACTGTACAAACTTTATTATTCATGGCTTCTGAACAGTGAGTGAATTTATCTAAGTCTTTAATGACTATATATGATTCCCTATCAGGGGAAATCAATACGTGTCCCGTCAAATTGGATATTACTGGACTTGAGTTATTCGTCATGAAAGTTGGGAACGGTGCTATTATGTATGCTTGCCAGGCATCAGAAGAATCAAAGGGAATGGTAATCATGATCCTGTAATTTTCAACGCTTACCGATATTAAGCTATAATAAAATTCTATCTTATGGGCGTCTAATAAAGGAACATAACCTAGTTTCTCCCGTCTGTTCTCCAAAGTTAAAGTCAGATCCTTAATAGGCAAAAGATGTTGGGATAAAACACCCTTTGTTGCTAGCGTAATAGCTTCTACATAGTCCTTTGATTTCTCAATAAAATGTGATATTTTGGTACGGATATGATCTATTTTCGAACTATAATAAGCTAACGTAGCCAGCAAGTGTTGCACTTCCATAATCTGATCGATATTACTAGAATGTTCGTTCACCAAACTCATTATTTGATTGATTGAGGATAACTGGCTACGCAGTTCGGACAAAGCTAATTCGTTTTCATGTTGCAAAAACTCAATTCTCTTATTCTGATCATTTATTTTAAGGCAATTTGAAATTCCTAAGCCTAAACTTGCAACAGATCCAAAGATGTTTAATGCAGCAAAGATAAACAGGTTGCGACGTTCGAGGTTATTGTGCCGCACAGTCCACATCAGCTGATCTCGAGCCAGAGCTTCTGCCTCGGCGGTTTTATTTTGCAAGTCGTATGATAACATTTCCGCGACGCTTATTGTTTGTGCTAGCGAACCCTCTGGGTGCATTTCATTCAACGAAACAGCAAACCTCAACAGGTCACTCTTTAGGTTAATGACGTCATCCTCCGGGAGAAAGATTGCCTGCATATCTATTTCTATAACTATATTGCTTGCAGTAATGAAAACGTCTTCTGTTCTTTCTACAATAGTGCCATGAGTAAAATCTATATTTTTGGTTTTAGCGCTCTTCCCACACGATAAAGATGTCTGAACGAACAGTATCACTCCCAACAATAAAAGCTTCATTTTGGAAACCTGCAATGAGTAAAATATATGTAATTACTCCTTTTTGTACATGCAACTTCCCCGGCAGATATATACTTAGCTTATGTCTCTGACGTCCGACAGAAATTCGAATTTCGCGGCACACGCTGCAGGTAGGTCAGGTGATCTACCCCCCTGCCGCTGCGTGGCAGGAATAGGAACCGTTCCCGTTCTAGAACCAGATTTTCTCTGTCGCGGTAGTGTCAACATATGTTGTTGCTACCTCCTGACTTGATTTTCGTTTTTCATCGCCATCGATCTTCTGGGCTGTCTTTTGCAGGGAAGTACTGGGTCTTTGGTTCGGCATACGCTTTTATTAACTTTTTAATGAAATTTTGGCTTCGAAAATAAAATTTCGAAGATATATGACGTGTAACTACTGAAATTTTCGGTAGACACTCACATAGTTTGCAGAAAGGGAAATATTAATATTTATTCATAATACGTGTAATAAGTGTTAGAATTGATTGAGGAAAAATATACTGACTTCCTACTTTAGGGAGTCAGTAAAGCATGTAACTAGATACGTTTCTTTCAAAAGTTTTTTAGAACTCGTACTAACGAGCAATTAGAGTATTAAACAGTACTAGTAGTGTTGCATCCTCATCACCTTCTTACTCGCAGAAACTTCAAATTCATAATTGCAATTTGAAGACAAGGATTGTGGCTCAAAATGCGAGCTATTGAAAGGTAAGAAGTGATTACTAGTGTTCCCATTGCAGTGGAGGGTGCGTCTGATCGGCTCTGTCTCGCTCCCAGGCCTAGACCTCTTTCAAGCTCCCAAGCCCAGGGAGAAAGGAATGTCGAAAGCCGTAAGGGGGTTTCAGAGAATCCCCACCGGTCAGGCGTCCCCTCGGCAGGTTCTGTAGAGCGTCCCAGACTGCCAAGGATAGCCATTGAAAAGGAATCCTTAAAAAAGTGCGTCTCTTCATCTACATCCCGAAAAGACGAAGAATGTATATGTTTTGATGATCTAGCGCGTTCTCTGAAAACTAAGAAGAACACTGAGCAAGAGCCAGCCAGGAACTTAGGAAGCCGCGTTCCAGCAAGCTAGCGTGAGCCACGTTCCAAACAGCCAGCAGCGAGCCGCGTTCCAGAAAACAGACTAGCGCGAGCCGCGTTCCTACAAAACCAAACGCGAGCCGCGTTCTAGCAACTGAGCGCGAGCCGCGTTCTAGAAAATTTTTCTTGGCGCAAGGCGCCTTCAAAGAGACGAAGCGCCAGCCTGGCGCAAATTGCAACAGAAAAACAGACGGCTAGAGCAAGGAGCCTTATAGTACAGTGGCAATCAGAACGATCCTTCCATTGAACGTTTCGGGCTGGGAAGAGGCTCTTTCTAAAAGGGGTCTAGTAGGCGCTCGGAACTATCAGGGCGCACGGGACCTTCCACACAAGCAAACGTTCCAGGAGCGAGTCTCCTTTCTAGCGTGCAGAACATTCCAGGCGCGCGGAACTATCCAGGCGCAAGGAGCCAGGCGCCAGAATATTCCAAATCTTCTTAAGAGAGAGAGGTCAGTCGCGAGGCTCCTCTTTGAGTTTTTAACTTGAGCAACTTTCCCCTGGCAAAGGTGCAAGATGTCGCACAGGCGGCGGCCGTCGCGTTTGTCAGAAGGATTCTGATACTAAGAGAAGCCATTTTTTTCATTATTCAGAAGACTCCTGGGTTTAGCAGTTCCTCTCAATGCGGACACACTCCTTCATTCATGCTCTTCCCTCGTTATGAAGAGGCAAGCGCTTTGGGAGTTTTTCTTATAAGAATCTCATCGACGTTTGGGTATGATGGCGGATAGGAAATATCTACTTCCTTCCGTAAACCCTACAGACGAACAGGAATTCTGTCTCTTCCGCGATTTATGAGGAAATCACGAAGATTTAAAGAGTTCCTGGATTAACTTCCTTCCTTAAGGAATATATATACTCTTTCTATCATCATATTAACGAAAAGAACGAAGACAGTAAAAATTTTTGTTTTCCTTTATCTGCCTCGGCAGGGAAAGAAGGTAGTAGACTATCTGCTGTATGAGAATACGATACGGCAAATCACACATACCGTAGTAGACTTCTTTGTAGAGCAACTCAATTATCAGTATCCTTCCAGGAATTTCCTAGGAAGGACTACGCTTAAAGGAATTGTTAAGACAACACCTACTTAGCTTCTAGATTTATCGAAGTCTTGTTTCGCTTAAATATGCATTAATAAGAACTTCCTGAAGTTCGATAATAATTTTATAAGATTCCTTTA
>NC_061104.1:33092513-33130013 GCF_015104395.2 Macrobrachium nipponense
CTTCAAGCGTTAGAAGGCAGAGTGGGTTTTAAGAAGGAGGCTGCAATTTGCTCTTTTAAGCCTCTCTTCTTAGCCAAGAACGAAAACCCATCAAAACCGTGGCCTAGAAGCTTCGAAGTGAAAGCACTCTCTTCTCTTACGGGGGAAGAACAGGAGAAGACCCTTTGTCCAGTAAGAGCGCTAAAATTTTATTTACAAAGAAAGTCTCTTGTGGGAGGTACGCAAGAAAGTCTTTGGTGTTCGGTCAAGGATCCGACAAGACCGATTTCAAAAAACGCCCTTACGTTTTTCTCATTAAAGACATTATTAAGGAAGCGCATATTAAATGTGGTGAAGAACAATTTAAGCTCCTCAGAGTGAAAGCACACGAAGTGAGGGCCATAGCAACCTCAATGGCTTTTCATAAAACGTGGTCCCTTCAAGCCCTAATAGAGTCCACGTATTGGAAGTGTAACTCGGTGTTCGCCTCTCATTATCTAAGGGATGTGAGAGTTACTTATGAGAAGTGCTTTTCACTGGGAGCGTATGTTTCCGCGGATTTAGTGCTGGGAGGAGGAGCTGAGGTTAATCCTAATTAGTTTAGTTTATGTAATTTTAACATTATGGTGTTTGGTTTTTATGGTTGACTGGAAGAGGGTATAGGAATAACCCCTTTCAGTTCCTAGATTTAACATGGTTAGGAAGGTCAGGTGGTCGGGATTAACTTTTGGTCTCCTCGTTGTGCATTATGTAAAGCCTAAAGCTCTGTCATGTAAGAGGGCTAGCCCCCATTGATAAGATACAGGTCAGGCTCTGCCATGTAAGTGGGTAACGCCCCATTTGGTACGATCCATGCAGGTTCTGTCGCGTAAGCGGGCTAGCCCCCATTGACATGATCCAGAAGGGCTGTTCGGTCATAGGTTGTTTACCTCGCTGAAGCTCTTGAGGCATGCAGACTAAATGACAGTAATCATGAAGTCTTCTGCCCAAACAGGTAAGAACCAAGGATTGATATCCTACAACAATTGTTGTTTCCCGTTATTAAAATTTTTTATTTTTTATTTTTGTATGTATATAGCTGTCTCTTACCCTCCACCAACGGTGTCAATCAGCTAAGTATATATCTGCCGGGTAAGTTGCATGTATAAAAATGATATTGTTAAGATACAATGAAGTTTTATACATACTTACCCGGCAGATATATACGATTAAGGGCCCACCCAGCCTCCCCTCAGGAGACAGGTGGAAGAGAAAATCTGGCTCAGAAAACGGGAATGGTCTGGATTCCGCCACCCAGCGGCGGGAATGGTAGATCACCTGACCTACCTGTAGCGTGTGCCGCGAGTTTTGAATTCTGTCGGGACGACGGAGTCTATAGCTAAGTATATATCTGCCAGGTAAGTATGTATAAAACTTCATTGTATCTTAACAATCATATTAATAATATGGGTTTCTACTAACGTTTCATTTGAATAATTGTTGTTCAAGAAAATAACTATTGTAGCCAAAGAGAAAGTTAGAAAATTTAAATACCAAATAGTGATTGTATGTAAGAGAGAATTATTTCATTCGCATATAGTAGTGTAAGAGGTGGACAAAGAGGCAGGTAGAAGTGTACTGATTTTTATTACAGTCAAGGGAAATATAAATATACAGCATGTGGACGGAAATGTGGTTACCGACCCGCGAGAGAGTAAAAGTGGGTCGGCGAGACCCGATTTGTGTTTCTTGAGAGACATAAAATACAAAATATAAAAGTATACAAAATATGGTTATACAAGCTTTATACACTGGCGGAAAGCCCGCTGAACGCTCTCTCGGAGGGAAGTAAGAACAACGCGAATGATGAATTATATACAGAGAAAATTATGGATAAGCCTTGTCCTTACAAATACTCCCCCCCTAAGACAATAATTAGGCATAATTGTTGGCTGACTTCTTTGTACTTCGGGTTGTCACTCGCGAAAGCGAGCTGGGCGGCGGAGGCACCCTCGGGTGCGCGATATCAGTTGCTGTGGTAGATCCTCTGGAGTTTCCGGGACGGGATGCCTCCCCTGAGGTGATCCTCGGGGGGGGGTTCGACCGTCTTCCGAGGGCAGCCGAGGCTACGGCCGGAGGTTTTGGCGATCGAAGGAGTCGCTTCTTTCCGAGGAAGTTTGAGGCGCCCTGTGGAATCCGTGTCTGCGAGGTCCTCGTCCATGATGAAGGCTGGTTTCAGACGATCGATTGTGACCCAGTCCTCGCGACCGTTGATGGATAAGAGATATGCCTTGTCAGTGCGTCGTAGGACGCGGAAGGGACCACGGTAGGGTCTCGTTAGAGGCGGGCGGCGGGCGTCGTCCCTGACGAAGACGTGCTGGGACGATGATAGGCCTTCGGGAGGAAACGTTTGGTTCTGTCGGAGAAGGTTTTGGCGCAGAGGGCGGTGAACTTCCCGGCGGATTCCCCGAAGCCTGGCGATGGAGACGTCAGCGTCGTCGGCATTGGTCGTTAAGAACTCGCCAGGGACTGTTAATGGCTCCCCGTATACCTTCTCCACGGTGATGCCTCGCTGTTCACCCGCGGGGGGCGAGTCCTGAGGGCCAAGGAGGACGCATGGTAGTTGGCTCTTCAGTTTTTCGTCGGTGCAGCGCGCCATCATGGAAGCCTTGATCGAACGGTGAACTCTCTCCACCCATGCCGTTAGCTCCTGGGTTGTAGGTCAGTGGTGGCGTGTAGCGACGTCCCCATTAGGCGGGCCAGGGCAGTCCACAAACTCCGACAGGAAAACTGGTCCGCGTCCCTGTCGTGATTTCGTCTGGCACTCGAATCGACTGACCCAGCTGGCAAGGAGTGCTTCGGCCATGCTTTCGTGGTTGCCTCCGACATCGGCGTCGCTCGGGCCATCTGGTGGAGCGATCGATTACCGTCAGGAGGTATCTGGCGCCTTCCGACGGGGGCAGGGGGCCCACGACGTCTATGTGGATGTGGGCCGAATCTTCGTTTCGGCTGCGGGAATTCCCCCACGCCTGATTCTGTGTGCCGACTGATTTTGCTAGTTTGGCAAGGCACGCAGGTCCTGGCCCACTCGAGGGAGTCCCCTTCCGAATTCCATGCCAGACGAACTTCTCCGTCAGGAGGCGCATCGTCGTCCGGCCGAGGGGTGCGAGAGTCCGTGTATGACGTCGAACACGGCTTTCCTTCGGGAGGCTGGGATCAGTGGGCGCGGGCGGCCTGTGCTGATGTCGCAGAGGAGCGTCGTTCCTGCGGGTCCGAAGGGCACGTCTTCCCACTTGAGGGCGGCGATAGCTGTGCGGTATGCGGCGGTCTCCGGGTCGGCGGCCTGTTCCCGGGCGAGGTCTTCGTATTCGACCCCGAGTGCACGGCGTTGATTTTCTATCCTCGATAGGGCGTCTGCCACGGGGTTCTTCTCGCCAGGCAACGTACTGGATGGTGCAACCGAACTCGCGATGGCTGCCAGGTGCCTCTGCTGTCTCGCTGACCAAGCGTCGCCCGCCTTGGTGAAGGCATGTACCAAAGGGAGGTGGTCTGTCCCCGATCGTGAAGGGGGAGCCCTCAGGAGGTAGCGGAAATGGCGCACTGCTTGGTACACCCGCCAGAGTTCGCGGTCGAACGTGCTGTACCTCGTCTCGGCGGCTGACAATTTTTTGCTGTAGAAGGCGAGTGGCTGGGGCTCGCCCTGGACTATCTGCTCGAGGGACAGCCCGCAGGCGACGTTGCTGGCGTTGGTGGTGAGGCGTAAAAGTGCAGTAGGGTCTTGGTGGCATAATGTCGCGGCTCTGGCGAGAGCCCTCTTCGTCTCGTTGAAAGCCTTCTCTTGTTCGGCCTCCCACGTTAGGGGCTTGGTTTCCCCTTCAGGACCTGTGTTAGAGGAGACCATGGTGCGGGCGGGCGGCGGCGGGGATGAACCGGCGGTAGTAGTGACCATTCCGATGAAACTCCTGCAGGGACTTGACTGTGGTTGGTGTTGGAAACTTCTGCACCGCGCCTACCTTCGAGGCCATGGGCGCACGCCTGCCGCGGAGATCTCGTGCCCGAGGAAGTCCACCGTTCTCGGCGCCGAAGGTGCATTTGTCAAAACGGACGACCAGCCCGTTTTCCTGCCAGGCGCTTCAGGACCGCTCGGACATGATGTAGGTGCTCCTCCAAGGACCTGGAAAAAATTAAGATATCGTCGACGTAGCAGACGCAGAAGGGCAGGTTCCCCCACCCCCAGATGCTGTCCATCAGGCGCTGGAAGGTTGGCCCCTGCGTTCCTCAGGCCGAAGGTTGAGTAATGGAAGACGAAGGAGCCAAAAGGCGTGATGATGGCAGTCTTAGGGACATCTTCGGGGTGCACTGGAACCTGGAAATAGGATTTTAAGAGGTCCATTTTTGTGAAGACCTTCGAACCCCATGGAGGGGGGCCCCTGTCAAATCCTGCATGGTTGGCAAGGGGTATTGGTCGGGGATTGTAGCGAGGTTGAGTCTCCTGTAGTCTCCGCAGGGCCTCCAGGTGCCGTCAGGTTTCTGTACCATGTGCTGCAGGGGCGACGCCCAACCGGGCTCGACGCTTTCTTGTAGATGCCCATTCGTTCCATCTCCGAGAACGCCTGCTTCGCCTCCTGGAGGCGGCCTGGAGGGAGTCGTCGGAACTTCGCGTGTGTCGGGGGGCCTGTGGTGGTTATGTGGTGGAATATTCCGTGCTTGAGCGGCGTCCCTGCCGCCTGGCGAAGTTCCGGCTTGAAGACTTCGGGAATTCCTGCAGGAGGTTGCCATACTTGTGGGGGGCGATGGTACAAATTGTAGGGCGCGCCCGGGCCTGCTGCCAGTGGAAGGGAAAGGCATGTCCCCGTGTCGAGGAGGCGTTTGCGGCCACGTCTCCAGGAGGCCATTCTGCGCCGGAAATCTGCCCCCAGTAGCGGGATGCCTGACGTCCGCGATTGTGAATTCCAAGACGTAGTTTCGCCCCAAGATGGATATCTCGAGGGGCTTCGTGCCGTAGGAACGGATGGGGGTCCTGTTTGCGGCGACGAGGGCGGTGTTTTGTCGGGCTCGCGGCTACGGTCTTTCCTGACGGCGGGAATATCGAGTGCATCATCGCCCCCGTGTCCACCAACATCCTCCGCCCGGAGATCGCGTCGCGGACGACGAACCCTACGGTGTGTGGTTCCGACGAGGCTGTTCCATGGGCGGCCTTGGTTTTGTTTACCGTCACCGTTTTTTGACTGCTGGAAGGTGCAAGGGCTTTTGCACTCTTGGAGAATCTCCCGAACCTCCGGTGGAAGCGGCACCAGGATTTTCACCTCGCTGTGTGTGGGAGAACTTCCCTTGGGATACGGCGCCGATCTCTTGCGTTGGGTCGTCGTCGTCTTCTTCCTTCTCTGCGGCCAGGCACACGGAGGATTGGGGGGCGGCGAGCTTCGCGGCATTGTTCGACAACGTCAGTTTCTTTGCCTTCTCCAGTAGTTCGTCGTCCTATAGGGTGTATGCGTCGGTCAGCTGTTTTCGGACATCCGGATCAAGTTGCCGCAGGAATATTTCACGGCTCAGGCAGATCTCTTTCTTTTTCCGTCGGGGCCTATTTCGGGCAGATGGACGAGCCCATCACAGTGTCCCAGGCATCTTGGGGGTTGGCGCCGACGCATGGGGTTTCGCGACTAGGTTTGAGGCGCGGGCGGCCTTTTCAGCGATGGGCGCGGAATAGGCTGTCACGAGTTTTTCTTTTATCCACCCCGTCGAGCGTGACAAGTCCGGTTCGTGCTCGACCGGTCAGCCAGTTAGATATTCGGTCGAACACCTCTGTCGGGAGAGCCGCTGCAACGAGGTCAGCCTGCAGTACTTTGTTCGTGAGCCCCGCGATCCGGAATTGCCCTTCAGCTCGGAAGAGGCCAGGCTCGGTCGGGTCCAGCCGTTGTGAAGGGGGTGGGCAATTTGACAGCTGAGCGGGCCGCTGGGGCGGGGAGCCTGGAGTTTCCTGCGTGGTACTGTCTGCACCCATTGTCCTCTCTCACAGAAACGGTCGACAGAGTCGTGAATGGCGGGCCAAACCGTTTGAGGATACGCCTGAACACACCTTGGGCAGGTATGCCATATTTAGTCCGTTAGAGGCGTTGGTTATTTCCACGGTAGGAGCTTTCAGAGATCTATACTGAGGCGCCGTGTGAGTCCGTTAAAGATCTCTGAAGGTAAGCAGCGGTAGTTAGTCCCTTAATGGCTGAGCCAAAACCGCTTGGGTCACCGTCCAAACCGGGAGGTCACCAGTTGTAAGAGGTGGACAAAGAGGCAGGTAGAAGTGTACTGATTTTATTACAGCAAGGGAAATATAAATACAGCATGCGGACGGAAATGTGGTTACCGACCCGCGAGAGAGTAAAAGTGGGTCGGCGTGACCCGATTTGTGTTTCTTGAGAGACATAAAATACAAAATATAAAAGTACACAAAATATGGTTATACAAGCTTTATACACTGGCGGAAAGCCCGCTGAACGCTCTTTCGGAGGGAAGTAAGAACAACGCGAATGATGAATTATATACGGAGAGAAAAATTATGGATAAGCGTTGTCCTTACAGTAGAAAGAACCATGGTTTTTCGTGATGTAAACCTAAACAAATTGTTTTGGTTCAGCATTTTATATTAATCTTCTAACTTGTGTTTCGAGTAAGTATTATCTGATGTACACTAATTAGTGTAGACGAGAAAAATAAGTAAATTAATAACTGGCAGGCCAAAAATGATAGATTTTGGCGAGGGTTTGTTTATATTTCTTTCGTCTGGCAGCGTAGTCAGTGCTAGCAGCTCGGACCATCCTTGCTTACGTCACAAAACATCGAACAGACCCTCTATCTCGGTGGTCTTGGTTTGAGGCTGCCATTAGAACAGTGAAAGAAGAAGAGAAACTAATATAGAGCTGATATGAATGGCAGGGTGGGGAAGAGAATAGATGGGTATGAGGAGGTACATGGAGGCCATGGGTTTGAAATAAGAAATGAAGATGGGCATTATTTACTGGAGATGGTTCAGAGTTTTGAATTGGCCTGTAGGAACACATGGTTTTAAGTTAGATAAATAAATACTTGATAAGTTATGGGAGTGGAGGAGTGCAGAGAGAAATAGATTACATCCTAGTTAGAGGAGCTGACAAAAGCATTGTGACAAACTGCAAAGGGATCTTGGGAGAAGCGTACGTAAAACAGCCCCAGGAGAGAAAGAGAAGGTCCAGAATTAAGATTTGGGACCTTAAAAGAGAAAAGGGAGGAGCAATTTGTTAGAGTAAAACTTGTGTGAATATGAATTGCTGAAGTTCCCCACTGTGTCTTTAAAAATTGCAGAAGTAATCAGTGATAGCCTATTGATTGCTATGATTTTAAAAGGACTACCGCCTGAATTCAAGCCCTTTACTACAGTGATAACCCAGAAGGATAAACAATTGACTTTCAGTGAATTCAAGATAGCCTTACAAAATTTTGAAGAAACAGAAAAGGCACGTAGGCTTAGTGAAGGTACCAATAAGGATGCTGCAGCTTTTATAAGAATTTATTCTAAATCCAGAGAATCCAAGAGTGGAAAATTAAAAGAGAGGTGACCAGTAGCCTGACTTGTTTTAAATGTGGTAAACCAGGACATAAAGCTGTTAATTGTTTTCAAAGAATAAGAGGTATTGTGAAAATTGTAAAAGTTATTCTCATGACAAAGTGGTGTAGAAAAGAAGTGACACTAAAATCGGTTGATCATTCAGTCACTCTTGAAATAGGCCTAAGTCTAACCATTCGTTTGCATTTAAGTAAGTGTAAAGAATTATGTAAACAGCTGTTCACAAGGGGATAGGTATGTTGGTAACTGTGGTGCTACCACCCACATAGTAAATGATATATCAAGTTTATTTCTTTGATGAAAATTTTAATCCTGAGAATCATGTAATTGAGTTAGCTGATGGAAGTAAAGTAAATAATGTTGCATTAAATAGGGTAACTGCATGTATTTCTTTGATAGATTCTAATGGAATTACACAAAATGGTATTCTTGAAAACACATTGTATGTTCCATCATTTAAGCAAGACATTTTTTCTGTGCAAGCTGCTACAGACAAAGGTGCCTCAATTAAGTTTAATTACAATTCTGCAATATTAGTGAATAAAGATGTTGCTGAATTTAACATAGAGAAACATGGAAGATTGTATGTCTTACATAATGTAAATTCTTTGAAGAATGCATCTTACTTAAAAGGGAAGAAATAAGATACTAGGTCATTGTAATGAGAGAGACATTATTATACTTAATAATGTAGTTGAAGGTATGAGTATTTCTGACAAATCTGAATTTGATTGTGGTATTTGCATTGAAGGTAAAATGACTCGATACAGAAGTAAAGAGCCAATCAAGAAAAAAATTATATTTTAGGTCTTGTACATTGTGATTTGGCTGGTCCTATTGACCCTACCGCTAAAGATAGTTTTCAGTATGTTCTTGGTTTTATTGATGATTATTCTGGTGTAAGATATATTTTCTGAAACAGAAGAGTAATACCTTGCATGCTATAGCGCCTCAGCGGTGTGGTTGGTATGGTATTAGCGTCTCACCACGGTGGTCGCTGTTTTGATTCTCGGGCATTCCATTGAGGAGTGAGAGATGTGTATTTCTGGTGATAGAAGTTCACTCTCGACATGGTTCGGAAGTCACGTAAAGCCGTTGGTCCCGTTGCTGAATAACCGCTGGTTCCATGCAACGTAAAAGCACCATACAAACAAACAAACTGAAATGCTTTGGCAGATTGTTCACCATTGGCTCTGTTAAATGTATCAGAAGTGATAGATAATGGTGCAGAATTCACTTCTAAAGCATTGGAGTCTCTTCTCATAAAGCATTCAATTAGGCATGAAAAATTTGCACCTTATTCACCGCATCAAAATGGAACTATTGGTAGAGCTTGGCGTTCAATTTTTGAAATGTCCAGATGTATGTTGTTACAGTCTAAATTACCAAAATATTTGTGGACATATGCTGTACTGTGTACTGTTTATACTTGCGTACAGATGTTATAATGACAGACTTAAGAAAACTCCTTTTGAAGTGTTAACTGGTTAGACACCCAAATATAAGTAATATGCATATCTTTGGGACAGTATGTTATGCTTATGTGCAGAATAAAAGAAACTAGATGCCAGAAGTAAGAATTTTTGTTGGCTATGATAAGGGTAGTCCATCTTATCTTGTTTATTTTCCTGAATATGATGAAATTCAAAAAGTGAGATGTGTAAGATATACCTGTAATATTGAGGAGGTAAGCAAGCCGGTTGATATTACTACATATGATGATATAATTTTGAGAGAAACACCTAAGCCTGTAGTGCTCAATGAAAATGATGAAAACAACAAGATAATGATAATGAAGATGCATGATCAAAATCATTTACCTACTTTTGTAGAATACACATCTCTCACTCCTCAATGGAATGGCCGAGAATCGAACCCGCCACCACCGAGGTGGACGCTAATACCACACCAACCACGCCGCTGAGGCCATTTTGGTGATATAGATTACGCGGTTGATTATTGTTGTACAGTAAGTTCCAGAAGTGAAGCGACAAATCTCAGAATTGATCGTACTTCTATAGAAACAATTATGGGGTTGCCAAGTTAGGTATATTTTATTCCAATTATTGTCATCCTATTTATCTGATAAAACGTATCAGTGATTAACTGTATAAGCGCACAAAGTATTTCCCCAGTGAATGATCAACGTAGTTCAGTAATTGTTTATTAATGAAAAAAAAAAAGAATTTCCCCAAAGAAACATCTGCGGCTTCCCAAAGTGTGATATGAAGTGTTCACCATAGAGTGGCAGCAGGAACCGTGTGCAAAAGCATTGGCCAAATATTTGTAAATTAACTTTCTTCTTTTATAGCGTTATATCGAAAGTTATTATGATTTCTTTTGATAAAGCACAGAGAAGTTTAGCATCTGATTAAATGAAATATATAATACAAGTTGGTGTAAAAAAAAAAAAAAAACGAAAAAAAAAAAAAAACAAATCCAATTATGTGCACGTTTAGCGTTGGTTACATGGTTAGGCCTATTTCAAGAATCAAGGAAATATATTTTCCAGCTTGTTAGTTAATAATTTCATGGAATTTCTCGATTGTGCAAATTTTTGCATGCGGAAGGTTTCCACTTTTTTTTTTTTTTTTTTTTTTTTTTTGCCCCAGTGCATAAGTGAGACTTATTCTTGTCCATACGATCCGGAGTGTGAATATGCTTGGCGAGCATTATTTTAATTCGAGTATCCCCTGTTATGCTCTCTCTCTCTCTCTCCTCTCTCTCTCTCATCTCTCTCTCTCTCTCTCTAAATCTTCTCTCTCTTCCTCTCTCTCAGGACGTTTTTTATCTATCAGGAATAACCAGAGGTCTGTTTTAGGAATCGAGCACTAGGCCTATTGGTCATGTTCGGGTGCTTCTTTATATATATATATACTATATATATATATATTAATTATATATAGATATTATATATATATAATATATATATATACTATAAATATATATATATATATATATATATATCCCCACATACCCCATAAATTTTCTGTTATGCAATTATACTTGACTTGATCGAACTGATTACTGGTTGTCAGTGGAAATATGAATTTGGGTGATATCACTCCCTTATGATACGCCCACTTACGCAAATTCAGTCTTAAATTTCACGGTTGGATATGATTCGAAGATTTGAGGTAATCGGTTGAAGTCAAAAAAGGTGGAGTTAGTATTGTGGGTAGAGGTAGAGGTAGAGGGGGGAAGGGGTGGTTGGGGGTCTGTCGTCTCCCTACTTAACCAGATGGTGATTTTTACGGGTGTTCTGGTGCTTGCGACCGACTTTCTTATTTTTTATATAGCGAGTCTGTTTTCCCAGGTGCAAGGACAGGTCCTGGTGTCGGTCCTGAAGGTCTATCTTTGCCTAAATAAACAGACAGTGGCCCTGTATTGTAAGCCTTGCAATGCCCTGAACTAGGCCTAGTCACCTAAAGGTAGCAGCAGAGGTTAAGTTAGAGCTTTCTCGAAGATGGTGTTTTATGCTCCGTCCTAGAAGCTAGAATCAGAAATTACCAACCACCCCCAACTTCTCCATTGAATCTAGGTGCATTTATCGTTGATTATGTTTAATGTCGCGGAGATTTTCCCTTCACATTCTATTGATACTTGCATGGTTTATGCATCTTCGCTAAAATAATTGATAATACACTATAATATTAAATATTTGTTTCCACATTGCTCGAAATATACATTGGTAATGTTGGGGTAATCCTGTGTTGAACGAGAATTTCAAATTGTTTCGTTTCTATAGTTTGAAGTAATTGCTATACTTTAAAAGAATTAATATTACCGTAATTTTTTTCTTATTTTTTTTGGGTTGTTATAAAATATCATAGATTGATATTTGTGAATCATATGTTAGCTTTATTTTGTTTGATAGAGCTTTCACTGTTGAAAATTTTGTTTTTTTTTTCAGCTATGAGTTGTATTGCAAGTTAGTGAATTTTGAACGAAATTCTCTGAAAATTTGTCGCCTCAGTTTTGGAACTTACTGTACATTAGCTGATATATCTAAGACTTACCTAAGACTTACAAGAAGCTGTAACCTCCAAAAATTTTCCTCTTTGGCAAAAAGCAATGGAAGAGAGATGACTGCTTAAATTAGTTCCCTTACCAGAAGGTAGGAAGCCGGGGTTGTGGGGGGAGGGGGCGTTCGTTGGGTCTTTAGTGTTAAACTCTATTCAGATGGTAATGAGAAGTGTAAGGCTCATATTGTTGCAAAAGGCTATTATCAGTTACCTGATATTGATTATCACGAGACCTTCTCTCCCAAAGAACGCATCACATCTACCCACACTTTAATGCAATTATCTGTTCAATATGATTTATATGTTCACCAAATGGATGTTAAAACTGCATTTTTGAATGCACCAATTGATTGTGAACTGTATGTAGAACAACCATAAAGTTTTGTGGTTAATGGTAAAAATAACTAAAAATTAGTAGTTAAGTTGAAAAAGTCATTATATGGCTTAAAACAAAGTGGTTGAAATTGGTATAATTGAACAGAATTTTTCTCAGTCATTTGCTGATCCTTGTGTATATACAAGACATAGTGGAGATGTAATTACTGTTATCATTATTTGGGTTGATGATATTATAATTGCTTCAGATTCCGTGTCTACTCTTGATATAAAGAAATGCTTGAATCCTAGATTTCAAATGAAGGATTTAGGAGAAATTTCAGGTTTTCTAGGTATAAAGTTTATATGTGATGGTGATTCAATTAAAACGAATCAGTCAAAGTATGTGGAAATTATATTATCAAAATTTAAGATGCAAAATTGTAAGTCAAGGTCAACCCCATGTGAAGTTGGTATAAATAAATATGCTGATGAAGATGCTGAACTAGCTGATGCTAGATTGTATAGAGAAATAGTTGGCAGTTTATTCTATATTATGACAGCAACTAGACCTGATCTCAGTTATATAGTAAATAAGTGGCCACAGTACATGGCAACACCTACTCTTCACATTTAACCATGGCAAAGCATTCAGGTATTGAGATGCCTGAAGGGTACCATCGATCAATGTTTGACTTTTAAGAAGGCAAAAAATTTTTGGTTAATTGGTATATATTGTGATTCTGATTGGGGTAATTCTGATGATCGCCATTGCATCATAGGATATGGTTTTGGACTGTCCAAAAAGAGTTCTTTGATATGTTGGAAGAGTAAAAAGCAACAGACTGTTGCCCTGTCTACGTGTGAAGCTGAATATATGGCATTGGCAGATGCACTACAGGACGCTAAATTTTTTTAAAAATTGTTGAAGAGTCTGAGGGGATGTGATTTGTTCAGCAAAGTTACTCTTTATTGTGACAATCAGAGTCCTCTTGCACTTGCTAGCTGTTACGGACCAATTCTTAAATACTTAAAAGTTTATTACCGCCAGATTCAGGCGCATAACATTTAATTTATTGTCCTTTTGTCACTTTATATATATATATATATAGCTTGAGCTTTAATAATAATGATCTTCAGCAGAAACAGAGTGGAATAATAAAACATACGAAAACATTTTAAATAATTATTAATAAAAGAAAACCCCATAAACGTATAAACGAAGTAATGAAAAAGTTACAAAATCCAACTGAAAGTTACAATAGTTAACTAGGCAATGAAATTCTGAAAGTTACAGTTTCTTAAACGGAGGTGAGGCAAGTATTATATAATTAATAATACTGATCCAAATGATCAGGGGGACACCCCACGGGAACATCTGCAAGAGGGACAAATCACATGGTTGCTATCAACAGTCAACAACAGGGCTAACTTCCTCGTTGAGACGAATCC
Organism: Macrobrachium nipponense; assembly: GCF_015104395.2. Taxonomy (NCBI): domain Eukaryota; kingdom Metazoa; phylum Arthropoda; class Malacostraca; order Decapoda; family Palaemonidae; genus Macrobrachium; species Macrobrachium nipponense. The sequence continues at coordinate 33,105,858 of NC_061104.1, forward strand.
TCATCAACTACATCGTCCGGGAATATATACCGTGCAAGTTCATTGAAGCATTCAGCTTCCACAAAGCGCGCTTTCACCATAAATTCGCTACCTTCGTAGCCAACGATGCACGATTCCCAGGACACTTGTAACACACCTATTAGAACGTCCACCCTCTTCTACTGCAGAGTTCCGTGTCCTTCCTGAAGTATACCTCACGCCTTCAACGTCACCTGCTGTAACAGTAATATTGACATATAATTAGGGACCTACGGTATTTGTAGAATAGGTAAAATAAAACCCAAAGCAGTAGTTTTGGAAAGAACTATTTCCTACAAAACTATCACGGGATCGTAACATAGCAATCCTGTACGGCATCAGAGCCGTCCAAACACGTTGATATAAAATTCATTTTATAAGATCAGAAGTACAGCAGAATGGTGTGTAAAACTTGAGTATATTCCATCAGAACAGAATGTGTCTGATGTGCCAGTGGCAAGAGTTAAGCTCAGTGCTTTAATTGGGGTGGGTATTGTAGTTATGATTTTCAGTATGGCATGCCGTGCTATGATGTTTTCCTATGTTAATTTTGCAGGCTTTGAAGTTATATGTATTGAGTATTTGTTAAGTCAGTGCTTCATGCTGTTTGTATAACTCCCGCTTGTCCATTTAGTATAATGATATAAGACAGCGGCAGTTTGTATGTCTTTTCTTACGACTGTTGTTCGTAAGCATTGTTGGTTCTACTTCCCTTCTCGTCTGCGTGATATCTAGTAGAGTTGGTTCTTCTTTAGAATAAGGGAGATGACTCAAACGGATGAAGTTTAAACTTAACAACTTTATTTCTTAGCTCCATCACTGGAGTATAGAGATGGTTTGGTCGGATGGCCGCTCCATTGAGTAAGCTGAAGAGAACTAAAAATACAGGGGCATCGCGTCGATAGCGGAACACTAGCTATCTCAGCGATTGATCATAATTAGAACAAAATGAACACGTAGCCCTGCGGCCTCGGAAGTCATGCGCTTCCGGCCCGGGTGAATAGGTCAACCGCTTCCCATGGAAGGTGTTGTGATCAGTTGACAAGATACATAAATGATGATATGTCCAAATGCAAACCAGAATACTGCAAGCATTGCATAACATGGTCTAGTTTTCACGTCTTGGTTGTCTTTTTTTGATTTTAGGATGACGTAGGACACTCCTAATTCGCCAATGACCCCTTAGGTCGTGGGTTTATTTACAGATATGGAATTTATCTGTATATTAAAATGTAACTATTACATTAGGCTCGGACAGCTACCATTCAAGCATTGAACAACAAAAATTACGTTAAACATGGTTTTTTAGGAGTGTGACCGTAATATATATTTAGTCATAGCCATAAACAAGAGATTAAGAAAAATATGCATAAAAGTATATGTAAAAAAAAAATACATATCTAATGGACATATTCATAAATAAAGAAAAATGCATGGAAAATACAGATCCATGTTTGATATATATGGTATAATGTTAATAAATGATTATGAGGTACCAAAAAATTAAAAGGTTAACATGTATACATGAAGATTATAGTAATAGGTAACCCGATTAAGAATAGTTGTTACCCTGTGGAGATACATAATTTATACATGATCATGGATAACTGTTCAAGAATATTTGTTACTCTTTGTAAAGATATAAAGATAACATATGACTGTGCACAAGATATAGATTCCTGGTTCGTACACGCACCAACATTTTAATATATAGGGCTTCAATATTTTATTAGGTGCCCGAAAGATACTTTTAACTGTTCATATATTCAATAAAAAATAATGCAAAGACTTGGAGTTTCTTGTCCTACATATTGCCAGCGTACAGACCGCTTTTCACACACAACTCAATTCCAAACAATTTTCCTCTGAGTCAAGTGAAATGGCCAATTTCAAATGGCTCTAAATGTGAATGCCTTTAACGCAATAGGAGTATTGTCTGGACGTGGTAAGACGTTCCTCTGAAGATCCATCTGTGTTTGCCTCAACCTACGCCAAGCAAAGATGTTAACGACGATAAAGATCATCACCGTAACCAAAAACCCGGCTAGCGACACGTAGAAACGAAGATTTTCTCCGCCTGCATAAGTCGGTGATGTGTGGTCCATCTCAGCTAGTTGCATCAAACGATGAGCCATCTTCGCGTTGTATGGGAGAGGTAGTGATGGGATAACCGTAGTCACCCACGTAAAGTTCGCAAAATGATAGTGTTAACCCCTCGGACCGTGTAGGTCGTGGACGTCCCAGTACAACCGTCGGCTGCAACAAAGACCTGGGAGTGGGCTGTGGTCCCGTCCAGACATGCCACTTCAAAGCCGGCCTTGTCATATCGTATCCACGAGCCGTTGTTCAGTCTGAAATTGAACTTATTATCGTCAAAAGGATAAAGTTTTTTCAGACAACCTTCGTGTGTATGGGAGAGAGAACCGTTTAGCACTATGCCTAACTCACATGAATCCATTGACATAGGATGGAATTCAAAGGAGTCAACTGTACAAACTTTATTATTCATGGCTTCTGAACAGTGAGTGAATTTATCTAAGTCTTTAATGACTATATATGATTCCCTATCAGGGGAAATCAATACGTGTCCCGTCAAATTGGATATTACTGGACTTGAGTTATTCGTCATGAAAGTTTGGGAAACGGTGCTATTATGTATGCTTGCCAGGTATCAGAAGAATCAAAGGGAATGGTAATCATGATCCTGTAATTTTCAACGCTTACCGATATTAAGCTATAATAAAATTCTATCTTATGGGCATCTAATAAAGGAACATAACCTAGTTTCTCCCGTCCCTTCTCCAAAGTTAAAGTCAGATCCTTAATAGGCAAAAGATGTTGGATAAAAACACTTGTTGCTAGCGTAATAGCTCCTACATAGTCCTTTGATTTCTCAATAAAATGTGATATTTTGGTACGGATATGATCTATTTTCGAACTATAATAAGCTAACGTAGCCACAAGTGTTGCACTTCCATAATCTGATCGATATTACTAGAATGTTCGTTCACCAAACTCATTATTTGATTGATTGAGGATAACTGGCTACGCAGTTCGGACAAAGCTAATTCGTTTTCATGTTGCAAAAACTCAATTCTCTTATTCTGATCATTTATTTTAAGGCAATTTGAAATTCCTAAGCCTAAACTTGCAACAGATCCAAAGATGTTTAATGCAGCAAAGATAAACAGGTTGCGACGTTCGAGGTTATTGTGCCGCACAGTCCACATCAGCTGATCTCGAGCCAGAGCTTCTGCCTCGGCGGTTTTATTTTGCAAGTCGTATGATAACATTTCCGCGACGCTTATTGTTTGTGCTAGCGAACCCTCTGGGTGCATTTCATTCAACGAAACAGCAAACCTCAACAGGTCACTCTTTAGGTTAATGACGTCATCCTCCGGGAGAAAGATTGCCTGCATATCTATTTCTATAACTATATTGCTTGCAGTAATGAAAACGTCTTCTGTTCTTTCTACAATAGTGCCAAGAGTAAAATCTATATTTTGTTGTCTTTTTAGCGCTCTTCCCACACGATAAAGATGTCTGAACGAACAGTATCACTCCCAACAATAAAAGCTTCATTTTGGAAACCTGCAATGAGTAAAATATATGTAATTACTCCTTTTTGTACATGCAACTTCCCCGGCAGATATATACTTAGCTTATGTCTCTGACGTCCGACAGAAATTCGAATTTCGCGGCACACGCTGCAGGTAGGTCAGGTGATCTACCCCCCTGCCGCTGCGTGGCAGGAATAGGAACCGTTCCCGTTCTAGAACCAGATTTTCTCTGTCGCGGTAGTGTCAACATATGTTGTTGCTTACCTCCTGATTGATTTTCGTTTTTCATCGCCATCGATCTTCTGGGCTGTCTTTTGCAGGGAAGTACTGGGTCTTTGGTTCGGCATACGCTTTTATTAACTTTTTAATGAATTTGGCTTCGAAAATTTCGAAGAATATATGACGTGTAACTACTGAAATTTTCGGTAGACACTCACATAGTTTGCAAGAAAGGGAAATATTAATATTTATTCATTAATACGTGTAATAAGTGTTAGAATTGATTGAGGAAATATACTGACTTCCTACTTTAGGGAGTCAGTAAAGCATGTAACTAGATACGTTTCTTTCAAAAGTTTTTTAGAAACTCGTACTAACGAGCAATTAGAGTATTAACAGTACTAGTAGTGTTGCATCCTCATCACCTTCTTACTTCGCAGAAACTTCAAATTCATAATTGCAATTTGAAGACAAGGATTGTGGCTCAAAATGCGAGCTATTGAAAGGTAAGAAGTGGATTACTAGTGTTCCCCATTGCAGTGGAGGGTGCGTCTGATCGGCTCTGTCTCGCTCCCAGACCTAGACCTCTTTCAAGCTCCCAAGCCCAGGGGAGAAGGAATGTCGAAAGCCGTAAGGGGGTTTCAGAGAATCCCCCACAGGTCAGGCGTCCCTCGGCAGGTTCTGTAGAGCGTCCCAGACTGCCAAGGATAGCCATTGAAAAGGCATCCCTAAAAAAGTGCGTCTCTTCATCTTACATCCGAAAAGACGAAGAATGTATATGTTTTGATGATCTAGCGCGTTCTCTGAAAACTAAGAGAACACTGAGCAAGAGCCAGCCAGGAACTTAGGAAGCCGCGTTCCAGCAAGCTAGCGTGAGCCACGTTCCAACAGCCAGCAGCGAGCCGCGTTCCAGAAAACAGACTAGCGCGAGCCGCGTGCCACTACAACCAAACGCGAGCCGCGTTCTAGCAAACTGAAGCGCGAGCCGCGTTCTAGAAAATTTTTCTTGGCGCAAGGCGCCTTCAAAGAGACGAAGCGCCAGCCTGGCGCAAATTGCAACAGAAAAACAGACGGCTAGAGCAAGGAGCCTTATAGTACAGTGGCAATCAGAACGATCCTTCCATTGAACGTTTCCGGGCAAGAGCTCTTTCTAAAAGGGGTCTAGTAGGCGCTCGGAACTATCAGGGCGCACGGGACCTTCCACACAAGCGAACGTTCCAGGAGCGGAGTCTCCTTTCTAGCGTGCGGAACATTCCAGGCGCGCGGAACTATCCAGGCGCTAGGCGCAAGGAGCCAGGCGCCAGAATATTCCAAATCTTCTTAAGAGAGAGAGGTCAGTCGCGAGGCTCCTCTTTGAGTTTTTAACTTGAGCAACTTTCCCCTGGCAAAGGTGCAAGATGTCGCACAGGCAGCCGTCGCGTTTGTCAGAAGGATTCTGATACTAAGAGAGCCAGTTTTTTCATTATTCAGAAGACTCCTGGGTTTAGCAGTTCCTCTCAATGCGGACACTCTCCTTCATTCATGCAGGCAAGCGCTTTGGGAGTTTTTCTTATAAGAATCTCATCGACGTTTGGGTATGATGGCGGATAGGAAATATCTACTTCCTTCCGTAAACCCTACAGACGAACAGGAATTCTGTCTCTTCCGCGGATTTCTGGAAAGCGAACGTCACGAAGATTTAAAGAGTTCCTGGATTAACTTCCTTCCTTAAGGAGATATATATACTCTTTCTATCAATTCTATTAACGAAAAGAACGAAGACAGTAAAAATTTTCCCTTTATCTGCCTCGGCAGGGAAAGAAGGTAGTAGAGTATCTGCTGTATGAGAATACGATACGGCAAATCACACATACCGTAGTTACTTCTTTGTAGAGCAACTCAATTATCAGTATCCTTCCAGGAATTTCCTAGGAAGGACTACGCTTAAAGGGATTGTTAAGACAACACCTACTTAGCTTCTAGATTTATCGAAGTCTTGTTTCGCTTAAATATGCATTAATAAGAACTTCCTGAAGTTCGATAATAATTTTATAAGATTCCTTTATTTAATGGAGTAGCTGGCAACTCTGGAAGAGTAAGGCCAGACGGCTAACGGAGACTGCTATCGCGCCTTAAGCTGGTATCACACTAGTCATTTCTTGCTCGTGGTTTTGGCCAGCATCCAGCCGATGCTCGCGAGCAAAGTGTTGTATCGTCACACTAGGAACTCGTGGTTTCGAGGAGCCGTAGGAAAAAGTAAACAAAACTGATCAGCTGATATCATCCTGGCGCCCAGAAATTGTCGGACTGTTGCAAGATGCGCTGCAGTGGTTTATTTCTCGGAAACTTACGTGAATGCAAGAGTAACAAAAAACGTTTGTGGGTTCAAGAGTGGCTCAGGAGAGTACGTCCTATCAGCTGCAGCCATCTTGTTTGTTTACACTATGCTGTGGCTCGCGGCTCGTGCTGGCTGCTTTCCGTCCTGTTCGGAAGCAAGAATCTCGAGCTAAAAGCTCCCGGTTTTTCATTCTCGGCAGCAACGGCTCGCTGCTCGAGAAAAAAAATGCCTAGTGTGAGGCCAGCTTTAGAGACCCAACGCAGAGTAGTAACATGTAGGTGTCGGTCATGAGTGGTTGGTTACATGTCTCTCTCCTGCGGGATGGAATAACTAACCGTTTGTCTCTCCCCTACAATCGCGGTTTTAGCCTCGGATTGATGTGGGGATAGTTAAGCAAACATAAATAAAATATTGTCTGCCTTTTGCTAAGAAGCTTTCAATAAGAAAGATATACAACAATTTCAATGCTGTTTACCGTAGGTAACATTATTAAAGGATTCTAACGCAGCGGAACTCTATATTATATGATGCTCCTCATGCTTACGAAAGCATGGCTTATTAGAGTACATGCTTAGTGAGAAGATGAATGTAGTAGAAGAGAATTCACTTTAAGACTACGGTATGGTCAAGTCTTATGCACATACCGAGGTTAACTACAGAATTCCTAGTATCCTTACAAAGGTTTCCTAGATTAATGCTGTTTACCACAATGTGACAGTATTATAAAGGAGTCTAATACGGCAGAGCACGATATAATATAATTCTCTCATCCTTTCGAGAAACGCACACAACCTTTTTAGAATCGGATATTGCTCAAGAGAAGATGGGTGAGTCGGATGGGAAACATTCTCTTAGTGGCAGAAGTTGTTTCCCTGAATGGACTTTACTACGTATATAAAAGTTTTTTCCTACTAAGAACGGAATTAACACGTGAAGGAGTCGGGTACCACAAAGGCACAGATGTTCTGGCACATAACCTTAAAAGAACTAGAAGGAAGCGCCAGCCTGGCGCAAAGCGTCAGAAGCGCCAGCCTGACGCAAATTGCGTCAGAAGCGCCAGCCTGGCGCAATGCGCCAGAAGCACCATCCAAGATTTTTGTCGTTTTAGCGAGTTATTAACCTAAGATCCAGTAGTGGTTGTTTGGTGTTTGCTTCTCACCATCGGTGGTCGCGGGTTCGATTCTCGGCCATTCCATTGAGGAGTGAGAGATGTGGATTTCTGGTGATAGAAGTTCACTCTCGACGTGGTTCGGAAGTCACGTAAAAACACCATATAAACAAACAAACAAACCAGTAGCCTCTCGGAGGCTCGGTAATGGCAAGATTCGTTCCTGATTTCGTTACCCATTTAATCGGAAAGGGGTCGCTTACAAGGAATGATGAAAGGATTTATTTTAATCACTTAGGCCAATTCCACGACTCTCTCATATCGCAGAGAGCATCGAGAATCTTTTTTTTTCGCCCCTGTTTCGCGTTAACAAAAGAGAACCTATTTGGGAACAGACACGGAACGTAACGATCCTTAAAGGTTCGATGCAAGATTTTGCATGTCCATGAGAACCTTCTCGATCGAAGATAATAACTGTTAACGTATGTCTAACATTGATTGAAAAGAGTTTTTGAGAACCTGCGGAAAGTCTTCTTCATAGATCTCTTCGCAAGGTAGAAGACGAACAGGCTTCCTATAGACTGCTTCCTTTTCCCTCGAACCAAGAGAGGTAGCAATATACGACATCTTTAATTTAAAGAAAGGGAATAAACTTTAGTCTTTTTTCCCCTAGTTATAAATTCTTAACAGATATTAAGATAAATGGGCATCAAGGAAGAGAGGATGAATGCCTCATTTTGGCCTTAGAGAGGTTGGATTCACAGAAGTCACGTTCTTCACAGCATGTTTCGTAAGGCTTTTCCAAGAGTATCTGGATATTCTATCAGAATCTATTATAAATCGACCTGAAAAACCTCTCCACTCTGAGTCTTTCCGCGTGCAGACTGACCAGAAGTGGACATGAATGAGAGGATTTTTCAAGGTAAATGACAATAGTCATGGCTAAGACATAGAATTGCTGCAGATCGTGCTAGATGGAATGAGGAAACTGTCCTCTTCCGATACCTCTGTGAACCACATAGCGAGGTTCTTTCTTCACTTTCAGAGGGAAGAATCACCTAGGTATATATCTGCTATCAAAGAACGCAGTAAAAGGCTATACTCTGTCTCTACAAGGGGAATTAGAGATAACAGAAGATTAAGATCTTCGGGATCTTAAACGATACCGCAATACGACAAAGAGTAGGATATCATGTACTCCGAATGGATCTTTTTGTGGCCACAGATTCGTGTTCCGACAAAATGGAACTGCTCCTCATCAAACTTCTTTGAGAAAGTTTATGAAGGAATTCTTTGTTGCTCTTAGCCCTAAACGACCAAGAAGACAAGTGAATTTTTTGTGCATTGGAATCTCGCATCAGATTCAATGGAGACTCGGCAATGGGTTCTTGCCAGCATAGTATGTCTGGCAAAAGAACTAAAACCCTCTATTCCTGACGCACGCTTTCAGATAGAAGTTTCGTTGCCCAGACAGGGTACTTACTTTTTCATCTACAGAAGAGATGGTTTTAAACGTTTGCCTACAGAGTCTTCGGGGTGCGATGAGGGCTCGAAATGCTTCCCAGAAGGTATTCAGAAGGATACAATAGAGCTAGAAATCAGGGTTCCGCCCAATTTCAGCTCGGAGTCTCCTTCGACTTCCAGACTCCTTCCCTTCCTTCGGGCAAGGATAGGGAAGATTCTGCAACGAGGAACCTCATCAACATGTAAGAAGAGATCTCGTTAGCAAAGGAAGTATTCACGAAGGATCCTCCTCGTAGGAAGACTCTTCTCTCTCGTATTGTTAGATATCCTGTCGTCTACTGGATGTAGCTGACTACAATCACCTCCCCTTGCCAGGGGCCAAAAGCTCAAAGGGGAAGAATTTCTTTCCACCCTTCTCCAGTCTCCTGATAGACTATGTGGTTGTTCAGGACTCTCGGACAATGTAGCGCCAGCCAGGCGCCAAATGCCAATACAGGCGAAAAACGCCAGAGGCGGACAGTTCCAAGGAACTCTGTCATGGTCGGATACTGAGAAGGAGCGGGCCTCCATTTGCGCCAGGGCGCGAAAACAAATCGGACAGATATAAGTGTCTCCGATGTGGACATCGCCAGACAGCCTAGAGACTCTTCCAAGCTCGAAGCTCCAGCAAGCGTGGAGGAGCGAAGCCAGGCGCGAGGCGCCAGCCAGGCTCTAGGAGCCAGCCAGGCTCTAGAAGCCAGCCAGGCGCCATCAGGTGCCAGGCTCCTTCAAGGGTAGGCTCCAGTCAGGATTGAGGATCCATCCAGGCGCAAGGCTCCTTCCAGTAAAGAGAAACCTAAAGCTCTGTCATGTAAGAGGGCTAGTCCCCATTGATATGATACAGGTAAGGCTCTGCCATGTAAGTGGGTCAGCCCCCATTGGCACGATCCGAGAAGGCTCTGTCGTGTAAGCGGGCTAGCCCCCATTGACATGATCCAGAAGGGTTTGTCAGTCATAGGTCCCTACCTCGCTGAAACTCTTGAGGCATGCAGACTCATAGACAGTAATCATGAAGTCTTCTGCCAAGCTCCAGGCGCAAGGCGCCAGCCAGAAGCAAGGCTCGAGCCAGGCGCGAGGCGCTAGCCAGGAGGGAGGAGCCAATCAGGCGCCAGCCAGGCGCGAGGCGCCATCCAGGCGCAAGGCTCCAGCCAGGCTCTAGGCGCCATTCAGGCGCAAGGCTCCAGCCAGGCGCGAGGCGCTAGCCAGGCTCCAGGCTTCACCCAGAAGAGATCTATATCAAAGAATGCCCTGGCCTTCTTTGAGACAATGTGATCTCCTAACAAGCACTTGACAAGTGCATTGATGATTCCTTCAAACAGCTGAGAATTAAAAGCGCATGAAGTGCGAGCTTTTCTGTATTCTTGTTCTTTCCTTAACAATATGTCATAAGGACATATTAGCTGTCACATACGGGAGATGCAACTCTGTGTTTAGACTTCCCATATCTGAAGGATGTCAAGATAACCTACGAGAGATGCCTTCTCTCTTGGTTGATACGTGTCCCTGCGGATACATTGCTGGGATAGGGAGCCGATACTGATCCTTAACTAGTGAGTTAAATTTTATTTAACGTCGTGTTTTTCTTTGGGTTGTTTGAAAGGAGTTTGGGGATAACTCTTTTCAACTTAAGCACTAACCCTCGTGTTAGGATCAGGTGATCGGGATCGGTGTTGCGCTCCTTAATTATGCCACTAGGCATAGGCATATTGTCATGTAAGAGCTCTTCCGGTAAATGGATATGACCCCATCGACAGACCCACAAGAACTCTTAGCCATAGGTTCCACATCCTCGCTGAGGCTCTTGAGGCGAAGCAGATTCCTAGGCATTAGCCATGGAATCTTCCGCCTGAACAAGTAGGAACCAAGGTTTTATTTATTTATTACCTACAACGTATGTTGTTTACCTGTCTATTCAGTAAATAGTTGTCTCTTACCCACCACCAAGGGTGTCAATCAGCTAAGTATATATCTGCCGGGGAAGTTGCATGTACAAAAATGATATTGTTAGAATACAATAAAGTTTTGTACATACTTACCCGGCAGATATATACGATGAATGGCCCACCCAGCCTCCCCTCAGGAGACAGGTGGAAGAGAAAATCTGGTTCTAGAATGGGAACGGTTCCTATTCCTGCCACGCAGCGGCAGGGGGGTAGATCACCTGACCTACCTGCAGCGTGTGCCGCGAAATTCGAATTTCTGTCGGACGTCAGAGACATAAGCTAAGTATATATCTGCCGGGTAAGTATGTACAAAACTTTATTGTATTCTAACAATATCATGTTTAAGAAAAAATGTTTACATACAATTATTATATATATATAAGTGATTATACAAGTTTCATAGATACAAAAATTTCCCTCACTTCCTTCTACCCTTCTATTAGTTTCTGATGTGAGCCAATGGAACGATTCTATTATCAGTGGGTTGGGATACATTTTGAACTCTAAATCTATTGGCCGTTAATATTTCTAAAATGTTAAACGGGCCTTCAAACTTAGGTGTCAGTTTGTAATTGAGTCCTTTGCGTACGTATACTTGTATGTATACCTTATCGCCCACGGCATATGTTTTAGTTGGCTTAGCTATTTTATCATGATTTCTTTTCATTATGATTTGTGATTCTTCTAGATTCTTACGAAGTATATTATAACGACTTATGCTTGCATCCATAACATCCTTTAGAGGATTTGATAAATTGGTTGTAGGCGTTAATACATGGAAAGGCGTTCTAGCTGGGGTACCGTACAGTGCCTCGTGCGGCGAGATTTTAATAGATACATGATATGAGTGATTAAGAGTGCTTAGTACCGCAGGTATGGCAATATCCCAGGGGTCCATTCCCCTTAATGTAACCCTTAATATGTTTAAAACCTTACGATTTGCTCTTTCCACTAGCCCGTTAGACTCTGGGTGGTAGATCATGGTATTGATTTTCTTTATGCTAAGGAATCACAACAATGAGGTTAAGGAAATGATTATTGAACTCTCCACCTGAGTCAGATATTATCATGTGTGGAATTCCATGTTTACAAATATAGCACTTGTAAAACTTCCTAGCGCACTCGACTGTGGTTTTAGTTTTAAGCGCTATCAGTTTGGTATATCGAGTCAAGGCATCTATGATTACTAGGAGGTGCTTATTTCCTCTGTCTGACTCGTAAAACCCTGTTAAAAATAAAATCCAAGTGTACTCTTTCAAAGGGTTGATTGGGCACGGGATAAGCCCCTAGGCTGACAGGTGTCTTCGTGTGCCCTTTGTGTTCCTGACAAGTGCGACAATTAGCTATGTGCTTTTTTATATCTGTAAGCATCATATGCCAATAAACTAAGGATTTGGCTTTCTGTGACATGATGGAGAAACCCGGGTGTCCATGCAATGGATTTGCATGCAACCAATTTAAGACAGTGGGTATAAGTGAGATTGGTACCACTACCTGGTCGTTATTCACTTGTGGTGTGTTGCAGGTTTTCCTCATCACGGATCTACACAGGATATTATCCTTGATTATATAATTCTGCTGCTTATACTTTATATATTCCTTTTCCTTAGGATTTCCATTTAAAGTGTTTATGATTTTTTCTAATTGCTGATCTTTTCTTTGTTCCATCTGTATTAGTTCAGCACTCCAGCCCATCTCTTGTTCAGATATAGTTTTAACAATAGGCATGGATGTTGATATATTTATTAATTCAGCTAATGGCTCCGTACAAGATGACGCGGGGTTGCGTGATAATGCGTCAGCAATGATATTTGCTTTCCCAGGTAAATAGCCGATCCTCGCGCCAAAGTCTTGGATGATCATATGCCACCGAGTTCGTTTGGGGCTGTGACTAAAGCCTTTAAAAAAGTCGGTTAGGGGCTTATGATCAGTGAGAACCTTGACGGATACCGTACATTATGAACTTAAAATGCACTTGTGAATTAACAATAGCGAGTCCTTCCTTGTCTATTACTGCATATTTACTTTCGGAAGGTCTCAGTTTACGTGAATAAAAAGCTATAGGGAAAAACTGTTTGTCGTATTGCTGAAGCAATACCCCACCTACTCCTAGGTCTGAGGCGTCTGTTGCAATAAAGAATTCCTTACCGAAGTCAGGAAATTTTAAGATAAGAGAACTACACAGTTCATATTTCAAGGTATCAAACGCCTGTTGATGTTTCTCAGACCATATGAAATCTACGCCCTTCTTTACAAGATCAGTTAGGGGAGCGGCTATGATTGAGTAGTTGCGTATGAAACGCCTATAATATCCACTACACCCCAGAAATTGCTGTATTCCCTTGACGTTAGTAGGTATCGGAAAGTTACAAGATAGCCGATAACCCTTAATTGTGATTACTTTAAGACCTTGACTAGACACCATGAAACCTAAATAGACTAGTTCTGTTTTGAAAAATTCACACTTACTTATCTTTACCCTTAGGTTATGCTGTCTTAGTCTTTGTAGCACTAGCTCTAACTTACATAGATGTTCTTCTAAGGTATTAGAAAAGATTACGAGGTCGTCCATATAGGCATGTAAGATATCCCCTAACAAGTCTCCAAACACTATGTTGATCATTCTAGTAAATGTTATGGGAGCACAACATAAACCAAAAGGCATACGCAAAAATTCATAATGTCCCCTGGCTGTGCTTTTTCCAACGGTATCTGGTGAAAACCCTTAAGTGAGTCCAAACTGGTAAAATGACAATTTGTCGAAAATTGCATTTTTCCTAACTATACAAACCTGAGGTCCTTTAACAATAGGAAGTAGCTAGCAGCAGCTGGAACGGTCGTAAGCTTCGAACAAGGGGAGAATGGTAGTTAACTGCTTGTCCGATCGTCGCGCGGCAGTGAGGTAAACAATTCACTTTTGCTTTTGGCCCATGCAAAATACGCAGAGTGAGGGGTGGCATGAGGAGGGACTATATGTAAAGGACCTCAGGTTTGTATAGTTAGGAAAAATGCAATTTTCGACAAATTGTCATTTGTTCCGATACGTAATACAAACCATCGGTCCTTTAACAATAGGAAGACTCACTTCTTGGTGGGAGGAATCTGAGTCTTTGAATGAACAGACTGGTGTTCGTCCATCCCTGGAGTGCCTCCCTGGTCGTAAGAGCGAGGGAGGGATCCAAGCCTCTGTCCGATTGATCGGGGTGTGCACCGCAGGATCGATGGTCAGACCTCTGGGCCGAGTACTAAGAGAGAGGCAAGCGTATCTCTTCGTACCAGCATTGTAAGAACTTGTTCCTGTACAGGAGCAAATATAAAGTCATGGGTTTGTCTCATGTAGGCATCCACTTCCTCCCCCTTGTAGGAGAAAGTGGTGGATATACGCTCCTATCCCTAGTGAAAGGGATAGGATGGAGCTCGGTCGAGTAGCTTACTGCATCTGACTCCCTTCCAGCATGGTGACGACCGTATCCCTCTGCCCACAGGTAGAGGTAGAGAAAGATGGAGAAGAGAAGCCAGTCACACTCTTATTCGCGCATTCATTCTCCCAGTCATACCAGGAATCGATGCTGTTCTGCCTGCTCGGGTGCTGGGTAAGCTTACACAACGTGTTGAGCAGCCACCACAGGTCCCAAGGAAAAAGTATCCAAGGACTTGTGGGCAATATCCCGAAGGTAGAAGGACGTGAAGGTGGTCTGGTTGGCCCAGACACCTGCCTTCAGGACCTGCGCCACGGAGAAGTTCTTACGGAACGCTAAGGAGGGTCCGATACCTCTGACTTCGTGGGCTCTCGGTCGGAGCGTACGGATGTCGTCGCTACCATCACCCTCGTACGCTCTCCTGATCACCTCACGTAGCCAGAAGAAAGCGTGTTCTTGGAAACTTCTTTCTTGGTAACCCCAGTGCTAACGAAGAGGCGTCGACACTCAGGCCTGAGGTGTCGAGTTCTCTTCAGATAGCGCCGTAGCGCCCTCACAGGACAAAGCAGCATCCTCATCCCTCTCATCCGCATCGTTATCGGTGAAGTCCAGAAGGGCGGAGGGGATCGTGAAAGACTCGAACCTGTCGTCAGGGATCGACGGATTCTGAGTCTTGGCTACGCAAGTTCGGGACGAAATCGAGCGTCACAGATCCCCAGCCTCTGGTGTGTTTAACATAATAAGAAAGACCATGTAGTTCCCCTACTCTCTTCGCCGATGCCAGGGCCAGCAAGAAGAGGGTCTTGAGGGTCAGATCCCTGTCTGACGACTCTCGGAGTGGCTCGAAGGGTCTTCGAGTCAAACTCCTAAGGACGAGAGTCACATCCCACGCAGGGGGCCTGAGTTCCCTGGGTGGGCAAGACCTTTCGAAGCTCCTCATAAGCAAGGAGATCTCGAACGAGTTCGAGATGTCCAGTCCCCTCAGTTTTAGGACGAGAGCCAGGGCGGCTCTATATCCTTTAACTGTGGGTACTGAGAGGAGCTTCTCTCGGCGAAGAAACACGAGGAAATCCGCTACCTGCTGAAGAGTGGCTCTGAGAGGAGACAGACCCTGTCTACGACACCAACCACAGAAGACGGCCCACTTCCCCTGGTACACAGCTGCAGAGGACTGTCGGACGTGTCCAGCCATCTCTGTTGCTGCGCTACGAGAAAAGCCTCTCGTTCGCAAGAGATGGTGGATAACAGCCAGCCGTGAAGTTGAAGGGACTGGACTGCTTGGTGGTACCGTTCTATGTGTGGCTGGGCTAGAAGGTTGTGCCAATTGGGTAGCTCTCTCGGTGTGTCCGCAAGAAGAGCCAGCAGGTCCGGATACCAAACGGCTTGAGGTCGTTTGGGAGCCACCAGGATCATTCTGAGATTGGGAGTGACCAGCACTCGACTGATCACTTTCAGAATCAGATAGAAGGGAGGAAAGGCATAAACGAAGAGGTTGTCCCAGGGGTGTTGGAGAGCGTCCTCTGCAGCTGCCCATGGGTCCGGCACGGCTGAAAAGAAAACCTGTAGTTTTCTGTTGTGCCGGGTGGCGAACAGGTCTACGACCGGTCGCCCCCACAGGTTGAAGAGCCTTTCCGCCACGTCTGGGTGTAGAGACCATTCGGTTCCTATCACCTGATCCCGACGGCTGAGCTTGTCCGCTACTACATTCCTCTTGCCTGGAATGTAGCGTGCTGACAGCTCTATCGAGTGAGCCGTGGCCCACTCGTGCACCTGCACCGTCAACTGGTGGTGAAGCGGAAGAGACAATAGGCTAGGCCCCCCCTGCTTGTTGACATATGCCACTACTGTGGTGTTGTTGCACATCAAGACCACTGTGGTGTTGTCGCACATCAACACCACTGAGTGTCCCACCAAGCGGTCCTGAAATTCTTGGAGAGCGTAGAACGCCGCCTTGAGTTCCAGGACATTGATGTGAAGGTGCTTTTCGTGATGGTCCCACACACCTGCAGTCAGCAACTCCTCCAGGTGTGCGCCCCATCCCTCGGTCGATGCGTCTGAAAACAGCAGCATCTCCGGGGGGGGAGTGTGGATTGGCACTCCTCTTAAGAGGTTCTTGTCGTCGAGCCACCAGGCTAGGTCCTGCCTCACCTTGTCCGTGAGAGCCACGGGAGTAAGAGGATCCTTTCGCCTGAGACCAACTCTCCCTTAGCCTCCACTGGAGAGACCGCAGGTGAAGACGCCCGTGAGGGACTAACTTCTCGAGTGACGACAGATGGCCGATCACGACTTGCCATTGCTGTGATGCCATGTTCCTGCCGAGACAGGAACCGGCCGGCTGCCTCCCTGAATTTGCTGATACGCAAGTCTGCGGGAAAGACCTGCCCTGCTACCGTGTCTATCAGCATACCCAGGTACTTCATCTTCTGCTTGGGTTCGAGATCAGACTTCTCGTAGTTTTATCACAATCCCCAGATCGTGACAAAACTTGAGGAGTCGATCCCTGTCCTGCAGCAACTGCGAGCGGGAGCTCGCCAGGACCACCAATCGTCGAGATACCTCAGAAGACGTATCCCGTGCGAATGGGCCCAAGCTGACACCAGAGTGAACACTCGCGTGAACACCTGTGGGGCGGTTGACAGACCGAAACAAGTGCCCTGAATTGGTACACCGTCCCGTCGAAGATGAAGCGGAGGTACTTTATGGAGGACTGATGGATGAGTATTTGAAAACACGCGTCCTTCAAGTCCACTGAAAGCATGAAATCGTTCCCCCTGATCGAGTCGAGCACAGAGCGTGCTGACTCCATCGTGAACCGCGTCGTGCGAACGAAGCGGTTCAGGGGAGAGAGGTCTATCACGGACGCCAGGCCCCCGATGCCTTCTCACTAGGAAGAGGCTGCTGTAAAAGCCCGGTGACTGGTCCTCCACGATTTCTACAGCTCGTTTCGCCAGCATGTCCTTGATCTCCTGTCGAAGAGCGTTGTCCTTTGATGATCCCCGGACATAGTTTGTAGATGGACCGGTTTGGAGATGAGGGGGGGCCGAGACTCGAAGGGTAGTAGATATCCCTCCCGAAGGACGTCTACTATCCAGTTCTCGGCGCCGTAGCGCTGCCAAGTTGCCCAATGGCTCGCTAGGCACCCCCCCACTTCCGGCAGCAGGTGAGGGGGAACGCCGTCCCTAGCGTTTCCCACCTCGTTTCGACTTCTTACCACCACCTCCTCGGGGAAAGGAGGGTCTGGAGGAGGGCTGGTTACGGCCTCCTCTCGCAGAAGTTGAAACAACAGGAGTCTTCACACGGGCTTAGGCGGTGCAACCGTCTTAGCCGCCGTGGAAGCGCCAGCTAAACTCTTTGGGCTTAGCCGCAGTTACTCGAGATTGCCCAGTAACCTTCGAGACTGCCTGGTGAACTAAGCGGTCACTGTCATCAGTGCGCCGCCTTTCCACCGCAGCGTCCACCATCTCTCCGGGAAAGAGAGCGGAGGAACTCCTAATGGGCCCGTTGCGAAGCCGAGTGCCGGCTCACGCCCGGCCCCCTTGGTTCACTTGGGTAAGGACTGCGTCCCTACGTCGAAGAACCAAGTTGGCCCACAGGTTAGCAGTCTGATGGGCGAGGTAAGAGATAGCTCTTCCTCCAGACTGGCACAGTCTCCTGAAAGAAGCGTCGTCTTCGAGAGCAGAGCTCCCAGAGCCGGCCGCGACTTTGGATATTGTGAGGGACCACAAATCCAGCCAGGAGACTGCCTGGAATGCTGCCATAGCGGTAGATTCCAGGGCAAGTGCCTCCTGCTGCGAGAACCAGAGGTTCTCCGACAGGAGCTGCTGCAGGGACACACTGGAGTCAGCTTGCTACTCCGGGTAACCTGTTCCGGCGGTATCGGGTCTTCCGATGGCACGTAGAAACGCCTCTGACGCTGTAGAGGAGGAGGAAGCAGCTTGGAAGACCGTCCGGATTTCAGCGAATCCTCTCACCCCGAGACGTGATTCTCCACTTGATCCAGGACCTAGTCTGCAAGCTCTGATCGCGGCAGCCCCACCATCATTTTGGGTTCCCTCTTCGGGCCCCAAAATGACTCGAGCCGGGACGTGGGCTCGGCCGGTGGTAGCGGCGATCCTTCCGCAAGGCCATTATGCTGACGAATCAGCTTAATGACTTCTGCAAAGTTCCTCTGTATCTCGGGAGTAACTGCGTCTTGAGGGGTAGGACCGTCCAGTCCCTCCAGCAAGAACAGATCCCGAGATACTCCTCCTTCAGAAGGAGGAACAGCGGCAGACCCCTCACGGTCGCCTCCAGCTACTTGCGCGTACGTCCTGGCCGGTCCTAAAACCGTGCCTGGTCCGTACGGCGTCATAGTGGGATCGCGAGCGGCGCACCCCTCGCGATCGCTCCTAGGTACCTCGCTCCTCCCCGGTGTACCTTAGCCCGAGGAGGTTGAAGGTACGGGAGAGGCAGACCTGACGCTCCCCCCTCGCTCGCTGGCAGGACCAGCGTGCTTGGAGGGCTGCTGCTGATCGCCAACCCGCGGTGGCGATCGAGCAGCAGGCCTAGCCTTGCCGCTCGCCTGGGGCGACCTGCTAGGCTCGCTGTCGCGGTGAGACCGGTGAGCGTCCTCTCGGCGCGTCGAGCCGCTGGTACCAGCCGAGGCTGGTACCGACGGCCGCGGGGACCCCTTCCTCGCCTCAACCCGTGGCTGGTCAGCGACCGTCACGTCAAAACCCGAGCAGCCAGCTGGTCGCTGCAAGAGCGTCCACTGGCCCTGGCGAGAGTCGTCTGTACGACTCTCGCCAGTCTCCTGATCCGCGCTTCGGTCTTGACGGCGAGCGAGCTCGGGCGTCAAAACTTTGGCTGGACGGTCTCCCGCGGAAGACCGTCCACTCAGTACTTCTCGCGAACGAGAAGCCGAGGCGGATCCTGATTTAGCGGCTGAACCGCTAACACCAGGCGAGGAAGTACCAGCCGAGGCTGGTACTCCTCTGGTCCCCGTCGTCTTCTTCTTTGCAGAAGAAGAGACGGGCCCTGTTCCCGAAGGAGCAGGAGGACCAGCAGAAGAGCTCCCCGAATCGCCTGAGCGAGATGGGCCTTAGAAGGTCCCGAAGGAGCCTTCTTAGGGGGGGAGGAGGCAGCCTTCTTCTTCTTCGGCTTGGTAGCCTTAGAAGTCGAAGGGGAAGAGGAGGCAGCAGACGACGAAGAAGACGACGACGACACCTTCCTCTTCTTCCTCTTCTTCTTCGCCAGGCTCCGCAGGACAGACGTCAGGTCTTCCATCCAGGAGGGAGCCGGGGCAGTTGCCGAAGCAACAGGGCCCGACTGCACCTGTCCGGAAAGACCTGAGCCTGGAGCAGCACCACCAACAACAGGAGCGACAGGAACAGCAGGGACAGCAGCGTCTGAAACAAAAGGAGCGGCAGGGACAGCAGCGTCTGAAACAAAAGGAGCGGCAGGGACAGCAACAGGTACGGCAGGTACGGCAGGAACCACAGGAGAGCCAAGCGTCCTGTCGGCAGCTACCATCATTCTTGGTACTGGCAGCAAGTCTAGGGGAGAGCTTTTAGGGCAGCGGAAGTCCGGGGTCGGCAGCACAAAGAACCCAGGTGGCGGTGGCACCGTTCTCTTTGACACAGCAGCAATGGGTTTGTGTATCGCAGCTGTCGGCGTCACCGTCGTCACATGCGGCGTATATACCAGATGCGGCGGCATGCCATAGGCTGGCGTCGTGATAGTAGTAGTGGTAGTGGTCACCACACCATGTGTGACCACTGCCGACCCCGCCAACCGCTGGATCAACCCCTGAATGCTTGGCACTCCCTGCAACCCCAGCGACTCCCACACCTGTCCAAGGTCGTCCTTCACTGGTGGCACACCTGCGGAAGCAACAGTCGGGTTAGTAAGAGGGGTTCCCTCGCGCCTGGGGGGAGACGAACCCCACCCAGAGCGGACGGAAGACCCCGAGTACAACTGGACGTCCGGGTAGCGAGCGCCCTCCTCCACACTTGACGGATCGAGAGGAGAAGGACTCCGCTACCCCCCCCCGCAGGGGAAGGCGCAAAACGTGGGGGCTGACCGGGGGGCAGGAAGGAAGACGAAGTATCAGTTACCAAAGGAGTCACTGGAGAGCTTTCCGATGACTTCTTTGCAGGCCTAAGTCTCTTCCTGCCCTCGTACAGAACCCACTGCGCCTCGGACCAATTAATACATGTAATACATGGCTCGTCCCGGGAGCATTCTCGCCCCCGGCAACGAGTACACACCTCATGTGGATCTACATCCACAAAAGATCTAAATCCGCCGCATTTACGCCCCTCCAGCCCGGTGGACACACTCTACGGGCGACTGGGGGGCGTGGCGAAATCTCCAATTTCTTGATCAGTCATGATTCAATTCAAATGCAATAAAGAAATGAAAGCAAGTACTTACAATTCATTTACCACACACAAACAAACCAGAAAGAGGGCTGAATTAACCAAAGCAACGACAATAGCGGGCAGAGCGATGACGAACACGTCCTGTCTCCACACGGCCGAAAGCAAAAGTGATTTGTTTGCCGCGCGACGATCGGACAAGCAGTTAACTACCGTTCTCCCCTTGTTCGAAGCTTACGACCGTTCCAGCTGCCGCTAGCTACTTCCTATTGTTAAAGGACCGATGGTTTGTATTACGTATCGGAACAAATATTTGTTCTGGCCTAGTAAAGATAGAATATCGTCAGTACATGGCACTGGGAATCGGTCAGGGATCGTTTCCTCATTTAAGCGACGGAAGTCTACGCAGATACGCCAAGTTCGATCTTTTTTCGGTACAACTATTAACGGAAAATTATAAGGGCTGTTCGATTTCCTAATGACTCCTTCTTTTAGCATTTTACCTACTTCCTCATTTATCTCATTCTGGAATTTCATAGGGAGTCTGTACGAAGGTACATAGATAACTTTCTGCTTGTCTTTTAACCTTATTTGGTGTTCTATGACATCCGTTTTTCCTAAGGATCCATCCGTAGTGGAAAAAACATCTTGATATTCAGTTAAAAAGATCAAGAAACTTTCTGCTGAATTTCCTCTTCTTGAATGTCTTTTTTTATTTTATTTTTTATAGATTGCAAAAGGGATTCGTCCGCAACTGATTGAGCGTGATTGATCTCAGCGATGGTAAGAATGCGATGTTTATAAACTTCCACATCCAAGATATGTTGATTTTTGTGAATTACTAAAGTGGTATTCAAATGATTACAGACTTCGATGTTACATTGTTGTGAGCCGACTGTATAAATGGCTTGTGTGACGGATAATCCGTGAGTTTTCAGAGTGTCGGAAAGGATTAACATTTCAGATCCCGGCAAAGTTTTCTTACACGCACTAGTATGTTCGAAGTTACGTTCGGCTCGAGAGTTTGCGTGCAAGCTGATATTACGGGTGAGCGAGAATTCTGTTGGGTCGCATGGATTATTTCTTGATTCATGAGACAAGTGATTGGTTCTTCAACGTACGTTACTGTTTTATTTGTTGTCTCCTTTTGTCTAAAACTGATTTTATAGTGTTAGAAGACTTATAGAATTTTCCTTTGATATACACGCCGTGTATTGCAGGGGCTAAGGTATGTTTTGAGTGCCCATAGACGGGTATCCTATAATTACAGCAGGATACATATCAATGTTTTGTACAACGATAAAGGAATCAGAAAACGTGCGCTTACCGACCTTGTACTGAACATGAGTTACTCCTACCACATTTAATTCATTATTTCCTATACCCGAGAGTCTTACTCCGGACTTCTCTATAGGGAAGTTCGAAAATAGCAAATGGTGAGTCCGCAAATCCATGATATTACGTGGACTACCAGAATAAAAAAATAATGTGAATGACTTGTGTTCTAAATTTACTGCGTGTAAGGTTGGGCGTAACTCATCTTGACTTATAATTGCGTGAATTTGTTGCAAATCTACGGGAACCTGCACTGATTTTTTGGATTCGGCCGTGTGTTTCATAGGAAAATCGATTGCCTCACAATGATCTGGTAAATGATTAAATTGATTATTTGATACAAAAGATGTTGATATGAATGACCCAACATCGTCCTCTCCCCCCTTGGAGCTTACTACGTGGTATTTGCTTTGTTTTGCACACTCGGAAAATTCGTCTGACCTTGCGAGTTCTGGCTAGACGGCCCAGGAACAGAGTTACTTGAAGCACGATTTGTTTGTTTCTGCTGTTGAACAGCATTGCTGTTCGCCTGCTTCTTTTTAAAGTACTGAGGATTCCTCTTTTGCTTTCATTGGCAAAACTGTTTGCATGTTTTTAGGATTCTGCTGTTGATTCCGCGAGAAGCATCGATTATATGAATGAGTGGAACTGTTATGAATTGAACAAAAACGCGTCCGACAGTCTGAAATCATGTGACCTGGCCTTTTGCAATTGTAGCAAGTCATCCCTGCTGCTTGATTATTATTAACCACGTTTACTTGTTGTGGCTTATTCTCATTTTTTCCAAAAACTTGAGTAAGCAAGGGATCAAGGTCAGTACACTTAGACATGTGTTTTTTGATCTGTTTATACACATCTAGTTCCGTACTGGCGGGCGTTAGCTTTTTGTCAAAACACCGCACTAAAGCTTCAGGCAACATGACTGTCATACAAGTAAGATATATCAACCGTATGAAATCTTTCACGGCGATATTGGATCTTGCAACCCACGCGGAGTTACTTAAGTTATCCTGATATTCATTTAGCCGGTCGGCAATTACTGCCGCCCGTTCCACAACATTAAGCTGAGTCATAGAGGCTTGGTTAAGGATGTTCCTTAAAGCCAGCACTACGTCTAAAGCCTCTTCACCGCCATATATAGCACGTAGCCTAACTTTGAAATCGTCCCATTTAACCGCCTCTTGGAAAGAGACTCCTCTAAGATATGCACTTGCATCTCCTTTAGCAAAGTCTATGAAGCTTTTGGCTTCCTGTAATTGTACAGATGGGTCTGTGATGCCTTTGCATTTAAATGAGCGTCTACTGATGAGATCCATGACTCAACGTTTTAAGGCAGGAACCCAATTGACCCGACCTTGAAAAGGGACTATTGCTGACCTCGCACTGACGAGAGTAAACCACGGGATTGGGGTTACCCGGTGCGAGAGCCAGCCACAGTAGTTGCCATGTTAACTTTTACTTTTTTCCTATCACTACGATTCCTTGCGATCCTATCAAAGTATCTATAAGAGTACACACGACCATTGCGTAAGCGCATATGCAATATAAAATAAAAAATGTGTTGCAAATAATAGGAAGACCCCTAAAATGATAATATTAATACAGATAATGTGATAAAGATATTTTCCGGAGAACTCCTGGAAGAAAAAGGATTAGCAACAACGAGAAAGAAAAAAAAAAAGATTCTGCGGGCGAGAATTCGTGGTTGAAGATTGATTCCTGTAAGGAAGGAATATTAAGATTACGTATAACTCACCCCAGGAATACTCGACGATCGACTCTTGATGTAAAACACTTCACTGATAAAACCTGAATGGATAAAGAATGTACTTAGCTTTGGTATATATGCGAAAAGAATGTTGACGTTCCGATGACGTCACAGCCTCTCTCTCTCGCGTTGCAGGAAGAAGTGTTGTTGTCGTGATGATTGTTTTCTCTTCCCATTGATGATCCGATGCTGCTTCACGTCTGGTTTGATTCCTGAAGATATGTGATGAAAGTCGTTCCTAAACGTCGATGTTGATGCACGAATTCGTCTCGATGAAGGAAGGTGTTGTGATCAGTTGACAAGATACATAAATGAGATATGTCCGAAATGCAAACCAGGCTACTGCAAGCATTGCATAGCATGGTCTAGTTTTCACGTCTTGTTGTCTTGTTTTATGATGACATAGGACACTCCTAATTCGCCAATGACCCCTTAGGTCGTGGGTTTATTTACAGATATGGAATTTATCTGTATATTAAAATGTAACTATTACATTTGTACTGAATATGTTACCAGTTTATTCCTGTTTAAAATAAGTTTTAAGTGGGGTTGTTAGAGAGTAAAACTTGTGTGAATATGAATGATTGAAGTTCCCCACTTGTTTACG